>NW_027478978.1:0-309959 GCF_051014685.1 Ptiloglossa arizonensis
AAAAGTACGCATACCGTTGTAATCGGGCGAGTTTCTACTTTCAGATGCAACAGAAATTTTGCGGATTGGTCAATCCGTTCGCGTGACATGGCAGTTTGGAGGTAAGAAACGCTTGAGAAACTCAAAATTTTCGCAGTTCTGATGCTCGAAACGAATAACTAGAACGGACTAGGGGAAAAGTACGCATACCGTTGTAATCGGGCGAGTTTCTACTTTCAGATGCAACAGAAATTTTGCGGATTGGTCAATCCGTTCGGGAGATATGGCAGTTTGTAGGTAAGAAACGCTAGAGAAACTCAAAATTTTCGCAGTTCTGATGCTCGAAACGAATAACTAGAACGGCCTAGGGGAAAAGTACGCATACCGTTGTAATCGGGCGAGTTTCTACTTTCGGATGCAACAGAAATTTTGCGGATTGGTCAATCCGTTCGCGAGATATGGCAGTTTGGAAGTATGAAACACTTGAGAAACCCAAAATTTTCGCAGTTCTGATGCTCGACAAGCATAACTAGAACGGTCTAGGGGAAAAGTACGCATACCGTTGTAATCGGGCGAGTTTCTATATTCAGATGCAACAGAAATTTTGTGGATTGGTCAATCCGTTCGCGAGATATGGCAGTTTGGAGGTAAGCAACGTTTGAGAAACCAAAATTTTCGCAGTTCTCATGCTCGAAACGAATAACTACAACGGCCTAGGGGAAAAGTACGCATACCGTTGTAATCGGGCGAGTTTCTACTTTCAGATGCAACAGAAATTTTGCGGATTGGTCAATCCGTTCGCGTGACATGGCAGTTTGGAGGTAAGAAACGCTTGAGAAACTCAAAATTTTCGCAGTTCTGATGCTCGAAACGAATAACTAGAACGGACTAGGGGAAAAGTACGCATACCGTTGTAATCGGGCGAGTTTCTACTTTCAGATGCAACAGAAATTTTGCGGATTGGTCAATCCGTTCGCGAGATATGGCAGTTTGGAAGTATGAAACACTTGAGAAACCCAAAATTTTCGCAGTTCCCATGCTCGAAACGAATAACTACAACGGCCTAGGGGAAAAGTACGCATACCGTTGTAATCGGGCGAGTTTCTACTTTCAGATGCAACAGAAATTTTGCGGATTGGTCAATCCGTTCGCGAGATATGGCAGTTTGGAGGTAAGAAACGCTTGAGAAACTCAAAATTTTCGCAGTTCTGATGCTCGACAAGCATAACTAGAACGGTCTAGGGGAAAAGTACGAATACCGTTGTAATCGGGCGACTTTCTACTTTCAGATGCAACAGAAATTTTGCGGATTGGTCAATCCGTTCGCGAGATATGACAGTTTGGAGGTAGGAAACGCTTGAGAAACTCAAAATTTTCGCAGTTCTGATGCTCGACAAGCATAACTAGAACGGTCTAGGGGAAAAGTACGCATACCGTTGTAATCGAGCGAGTTTCTACTTTCAGATGCAACAGAAATTTTGCGGATTGGTCAATCCGTTCGCGAGATATGGCAGTTTGGAGGTAAGCAACGTTTGAGAAACCCAAAATTTTCGCAGTTCTCATGCTCGAAACGAATAACTAGAACGGTCTAGGGGAAAAGTCCGCACACCGTTGTAATCGGGCGACTTTCTACTTTCAGATGCAACAGAAATTTTGCGGATTGGTCAATCCGTTCGCGAGATATGGCAGTTTGGAGGTACGAAACGGATGAGAAACTCAAAATTTTCACAATTCTGATGCTCGAAACGAATAACCAGAACGGCCTAGGGGAAAAGTACGCATACCGTTGTAATCGAGCGAGTTTCTACTTTCAGATGCAACAGAAATTTTGCGGATTGGTCAATCCGTTCGCGAGATATGGCAGTTTGTAGGTAAGAAACGCTTGAGAAACTCAACATTTTCGCAGTTCTGATGCTCGAAACGAATAACTAGAACGGCCTAGGGGAAAAGTAAGCATACCGTTGTAATCGGGCGAGTTTCTACTTTCAGATGCAACAGAAATTTTGCGGATTGGTCAATCCGTTCGCGAGATATGGCAGTTTGGAAGTATGAAACACTTGAGAAACCCAAAATTTTCGCAGTTCTCATGCTCGAAACGAATAACTACAACGGCCTAGGGAAAAAGTACGCATACCGTTGTAATCGGGCGAGTTTCTACTTTCAGATGCAACAGAAATTTTGCGGATTGGTCAATCCGTTCGCGAGATATGGCAGTTTGGAGGTAAGAAACGCTTGAGAAACTCAAAATTTTCGCAGTTCTGATGCTCGACAAGCATAACTAGAACGGTCTAGGGGAAAAGTACGCACACCGTTGTAATCGGGCGACTTTCTACTTTCAGATGCAACGGAAATTTTGCGGATTGGTCAATCCGTTCGCGAGATATGGCAGTTTGGAGGTAAGCAACGTTTGAGAAACCCAAAATTTTCGCAGTTCTCATGCTCGAAACGAATAACTACAACGGCCTAGGGGAAAAGTACGCATACCGTTGTAATCGGGCGAGTTTCTACTTTCAGATGCAACAGAAATTTTGCGGATTGGTCATTCCGTTCGCGAGATATGGCAGTTTGGAGGTAAGAAACGCTTGAGAAACTCAAAATTTTCGCAGTTCTGATGCTCGACAAGCATAACTAGAACGGTCTAGGGGAAAAGTCCGCACACCGTTGTAATCGGGCGACTTTCTACTTTCAGATGCAACAGAAATTTTGCGGATTGGTCAATCCGTTCGCGAGATATGGCAGTTTGGAGGTACGAAACGGATGAGAAACTCAAAATTTTCACAATTCTGATGCTCGAAACGAATAACCAGAACGGCCTAGGGGAAAAGTACGCATACCGTTGTAATCGGGCGAGTTTCTACTTTCAGATGCAACAGAAATTTTGCGGATTGGTCAATCCGTTCGCGAAATATGGCAGTTTGTAGGTAAGAAACGCTTGAGAAACTCAACATTTTCGCAGTTCTGATGCTCGAAACGAATAACTAGAACGGCCTAGGCGAAAAGTACGCATACCGTTGTAATCGTGCGAGTTTCTACTTTCAGATGCAACAGAAATTTTGCGGATTGGTCAATCCGTTCGCGAGATATGGCAGTTTGGAAGTATGAAACACTTGAGAAACCCAAAATTTTCGCAGTTCTCATGCTCGAAACGAATAACTACAACGGCCTAGGGGAAAAGTACGCATACCGTTGTAATCGGGCGAGTTTCTACTTTCAGATGCAACAGAAATTTTGCGGATTGGTCAATCCGTTCGCGAGATATGGCAGTTTGGAGGTAAGAAACGCTTGAGAAACTCAAAATTTTCGCAGTTCTGATGCTCGACAAGCATAACTAGAACGGTCTAGGGGAAAAGTACGAATACCTTTGTAATCGGGCGACTTTCTACTTTCAGATGCAACAGAAATTTTGCGGATTGGTCAATCCGTTCGCGAGATATGGCAGTTTGGAGGTAGGAAACGCTTGAGAAACTCAAAATTTTCGCAGTTCTGATGCTCGACAAGCATAACTAGAACGGTCTAGGGGAAAAGTACGCATACCGTTGTAATCGAGCGAGTTTCTACTTTCAGATGCAACAGAAATTTTGCGGATTGGTCAATCCGTTCGCGAGATATGGCAGTTTGTAGGTAAGAAACGCTTGAGAAACTCAAAATTTTCGCAGTTCTGATGCTCGACAAGCATAACTAGAACGGTCTAGGGGAAAAGTACGCATACCGTTGTAATCGGGCGAGTTTCTACTTTCAGATGCAACAGAAATTTTGTGGATTGGTCAATCCGTTCGCGAGATATGGCAGTTTGGAGGTAAGAATCGCTTGAGAAACTCAAAATTTTCGCAGTTCTGATGCTCGGCAAGCATAACTAGAACGGTCTAGGGTAAAAGTACGCATACCGTTGTAATCGGGCGAGTTTCTACTTTCAGATGCAATAGAAATTTTGCGGATTGGTCAATCCGTTCGCGAGATATGGCAGTTTGGAAGTATGAAACACTTGAGAAACTCAAAATTTTCGCAGTTCTGATGCTCGAAACGATTAACTAGAACGGCCTAGGGGAAAAGTACGCATACCGTTGTAATCGGGCGAGTTTCTACTTTCAGATGCAACAGAAATTTTGCGGATTGGTCAATCCGTTCGCGTGACATGGCAGTTTGGAGGTAAGAAACGCTTGAGAAACTCAAAATTTTCGCAGTTCTGATGCTCGAAACGAATAACTAGAACGGACTAGGGGAAAAGTACGCATACCGTTGTAATCGGGCGAGTTTCTACTTTCAGATGCAACAGAAATTTTGCGGATTGGTCAATCCGTTCGGGAGATATGGCAGTTTGTAGGTAAGAAACGCTAGAGAAACTCAAAATTTTCGCAGTTCTGATGCTCGAAACGAATAACTAGAACGGCCTAGGGGAAAAGTACGCATACCGTTGTAATCGGGCGAGTTTCTACTTTCGGATGCAACAGAAATTTTGCGGATTGGTCAATCCGTTCGCGAGATATGGCAGTTTGGAAGTATGAAACACTTGAGAAACCCAAAATTTTCGCAGTTCTGATGCTCGACAAGCATAACTAGAACGGTCTAGGGGAAAAGTACGCATACCGTTGTAATCGGGCGAGTTTCTATATTCAGATGCAACAGAAATTTTGTGGATTGGTCAATCCGTTCGCGAGATATGGCAGTTTGGAGGTAAGCAACGTTTGAGAAACCCAAAATTTTCGCAGTTCTCATGCTCGAAACGAATAACTACAACGGCCTAGGGGAAAAGTACGCATACCGTTGTAATCGGGCGAGTTTCTACTTTCAGATGCAACAGAAATTTTGCGGATTGGTCAATCCGTTCGCGTGACATGGCAGTTTGGAGGTAAGAAACGCTTGAGAAACTCAAAATTTTCGCAGTTCTGATGCTCGAAACGAATAACTAGAACGGACTAGGGGAAAAGTACGCATACCGTTGTAATCGGGCGAGTTTCTACTTCAGATGCAACAGAATTTTGCGGATTGGTCAATCGTTCGCGAGATATGGCAGTTTGGAAGTATTGAACACACTTGAGAAACCAAAATTTTCGCAGTTCATGCTCGAAACGAATAACTACAACGGCTAGGGGAAAAGTACGCATACCGTTGTAATCGGGCGAGTTTCTACTTTCAGATGCAACAGAAATTTTGCGGATTGGTCAATCCGTTCGCGAGATATGGCAGTTTGGAGGTAAGAAACGCTTGAGAAACTCAAAATTTTCGCAGTTCTGATGCTCGACAAGCATAACTAGAACGGTCTAGGGGAAAAAGTACGAATACCGTTGTAATCGGGCGACTTTCTACTTTCAGATGCAACAGAAATTTTGCGGATTGGTCAATCCGTTCGCGAGATATGACAGTTTGGAGGTAGGAAACGCTTGAGAAACTCAAAATTTTCGCAGTTCTGATGCTCGACAAGCATAACTAGAACGGTCTAGGGGAAAAGTACGCATACCGTTGTAATCGAGCGAGTTTCTACTTTCAGATGCAACAGAAATTTTGCGGATTGGTCAATCCGTTCGCGAGATATGGCAGTTTGGAGGTAAGCAACGTTTGAGAAACCCAAAATTTTCGCAGTTCTCATGCTCGAAACGAATAACTAGAACGGTCTAGGGGAAAAGTCCGCACACCGTTGTAATCGGGCGACTTTCTACTTTCAGATGCAACAGAAATTTTGCGGATTGGTCAATCCGTTCGCGAGATATGGCAGTTTGGAGGTACGAAACGGATGAGAAACTCAAAATTTTCACAATTCTGATGCTCGAAACGAATAACCAGAACGGCCTAGGGGAAAAGTACGCATACCGTTGTAATCGAGCGAGTTTCTACTTTCAGATGCAACAGAAATTTTGCGGATTGGTCAATCCGTTCGCGAGATATGGCAGTTTGTAGGTAAGAAACGCTTGAGAAACTCAACATTTTCGCAGTTCTGATGCTCGAAACGAATAACTAGAACGGCCTAGGGGAAAAGTAAGCATACCGTTGTAATCGGGCGAGTTTCTACTTTCAGATGCAACAGAAATTTTGCGGATTGGTCAATCCGTTCGCGAGATATGGCAGTTTGGAAGTATGAAACACTTGAGAAACCCAAAATTTTCGCAGTTCTCATGCTCGAAACGAATAACTACAACGGCCTAGGGAAAAAGTACGCATACCGTTGTAATCGGGCGAGTTTCTATTAGGGGGACCGGAAAGTAATGTCGTTTCCTTACATTAAATTCAAACACATAAATTTTTAACGAGTTTTTATTTTTAATCAATGATATAATCACCCTCATTATCAACAACCTTTTGCCATCTAGTGTGCAAATTTTCAATGCCGGATCGATAAAAATCAATTGGTTTTTGAGCAAAATATACAGAGATGGCATTTTGAATATCATCCAAATTTGCAAATCTTTTGCCACTTAGAAAGTGTTGAAGCGATCGGAATAAATGGAAATCCGATGGTGCAACATCGGGCGAGTATGGTGGGTGAGGCAGTACCTCCCACCCCAATTCATTAATTTTTGCCAAGGTTCGTCTTGCGCAGTGCGGTCTTGCATTATCGTCTTGCAGAATAACGCCTTTTCTGTTGACAATCGCTGGCCACTTTTCAATTAAAGATTTATTTACACGATCTAATTGTTCACAGTAAAGGTCTGCATTCACAGTCTGTCCAGGTTTCAGCACTTCAAAATGAACAACGCCGCGAATACTCCACCAAACACACAAAAGGACCTTTTTGGGGTGTAAACCTGGCTTAGCAGTACTTTGTGGCGATTCATTTGGAGAGAGCCACTGCCTTTTGCGTTTTGGATTATCATAAAGAACCCACTTTTCATCTCCGGTGATCAAGCGATCAAAAAACGCTTCTGTATTGTGCCGTTGAAGCAATAAGTTGCATGTGGTGGATCGGTTAGCCTTGTTCTCTTCGGACAGATTATGCGGGACCCAAACACCTGCTCTGCTTACTTTCCCAATCTGCTGCAAATGTTCTTGGATGGTCGATCAAGGTTGGTTAAGACTGTTTGACAATTCCTCGATTGTCTGACACGGATTTGCTTCCACTTCCGCACTTAACACGTCATTGTCTAACGTTGTTGGTCTTCCTGATCGATACGAGTCGGAAAGATCAAAATTACCGGATTTGAACTTGGAAAACCACCTTTGGCATTTACGAACGTCTAATGCATTTGGATAAACATCGCAAATGTTTTTGGTAGCAACTGTTGCGTTACTACCCTTGCGAAACTCAAAAAGCATGCAATGCCGGATATGTACCTCTTCTGGTATTTGGCTGGCCATTTCACCCAAAATTGTAAAGAAAAATTTTAAATTTAATTATTTACAACTAAACAAGTCACTATAACCTCAGAATGTCTTTGCTACGACTTTAATGTACACAATGAGCTGACAAATGACAATCAAATAGTGACATGCGCAGAAACGACATTACTTTCCGGTCCACCTAATACTTTCAGATGCAACAGAAATTTTGCGGATTGGTCAATCCGTTCGCGAGATATGGCAGTTTGGAGGTAAGAAACGCTTGAGAAACTCAAAATTTTCGCAGTTCTGATGCTCGACAAGCATAACTAGAACGGTCTAGGGGAAAAGTACGCACACCGTTGTAATCGGGCGACTTTCTACTTTCAGATGCAACGGAAATTTTGCGGATTGGTCAATCCGTTCGCGAGATATGGCAGTTTGGAGGTAAGCAACGTTTGAGAAACCCAAAATTTTCGCAGTTCTCATGCTCGAAACGAATAACTACAACGGCCTAGGGGAAAAGTACGCATACCGTTGTAATCGGGCGAGTTTCTACTTTCAGATGCAACAGAAATTTTGCGGATTGGTCATTCCGTTCGCGAGATATGGCAGTTTGGAGGTAAGAAACGCTTGAGAAACTCAAAATTTTCGCAGTTCTGATGCTCGACAAGCATAACTAGAACGGTCTAGGGGAAAAGTCCGCACACCGTTGTAATCGGGCGACTTTCTACTTTCAGATGCAACAGAAATTTTGCGGATTGGTCAATCCGTTCGCGAGATATGGCAGTTTGGAGGTACGAAACGGATGAGAAACTCAAAATTTTCACAATTCTGATGCTCGAAACGAATAACCAGAACGGCCTAGGGGAAAAGTACGCATACCGTTGTAATCGGGCGAGTTTCTACTTTCAGATGCAACAGAAATTTTGCGGATTGGTCAATCCGTTCGCGAAATATGGCAGTTTGTAGGTAAGAAACGCTTGAGAAACTCAACATTTTCGCAGTTCTGATGCTCGAAACGAATAACTATAACGGCCTAGGCGAAAAGTACGCATACCGTTGTAATCGTGCGAGTTTCTACTTTCAGATGCAACAGAAATTTTGCGGATTGGTCAATCCGTTCGCGAGATATGGCAGTTTGGAAGTATGAAACACTTGAGAAACCCAAAATTTTCGCAGTTCTCATGCTCGAAACGAATAACTACAACGGCCTAGGGGAAAAGTACGCATACCGTTGTAATCGGGCGAGTTTCTACTTTCAGATGCAACAGAAATTTTGCGGATTGGTCAATCCGTTCGCGAGATATGGCAGTTTGGAGGTAAGAAACGCTTGAGAAACTCAAAATTTTCGCAGTTCTGATGCTCGACAAGCATAACTAGAACGGTCTAGGGGAAAAGTACGAATACCTTTGTAATCGGGCGACTTTCTACTTTCAGATGCAACAGAAATTTTGCGGATTGGTCAATCCGTTCGCGAGATATGGCAGTTTGGAGGTAGGAAACGCTTGAGAAACTCAAAATTTTCGCAGTTCTGATGCTCGACAAGCATAACTAGAACGGTCTAGGGGAAAAGTACGCATACCGTTGTAATCGAGCGAGTTTCTACTTTCAGATGCAACAGAAATTTTGCGGATTGGTCAATCCGTTCGCGAGATATGGCAGTTTGTAGGTAAGAAACGCTTGAGAAACTCAACATTTTCGCAGTTCTGATGCTCGAAACGAATAACTAGAACGGCCTAGGGGAAAAGTAAGCATACGGTTGTAATCGGGCGAGTTTCTACTTTCAGATGCAACAGAAATTTTGCGGATTTGTCAATCCGTTCGCGAGATATGGCAGTTTGGAGGTAAGAAACGCTTGAGAAACTCAAAATTTTCGCAGTTCTGATGCTCGAAACGAATAACTAGAACGGACTAGGGGAAAAGTACGCATACCGTTGCAATCGGGCGAGTTTTTACTTTCAGATGCAACAGAAATTTTGCGGATTGGTCAATCCGTTCGGGAGATATGGCAGTTTGTAGGTAAGAAACGCTTGAGAAACTCAAAATTTTCGCAGTTCTGATGCTCGAAACGAATAACTAGAACGGCCTAGGGGAAAAGTACGCATACCGTTGTAATCGGGCGAGTTTCTACTTTCAGATGCAACAGAAATTTTGCGGATTGGTCAATCCGTTCGCGAGATATGGCAGTTTGGAAGTATGAAACACTTGAGAAACCCAAAATTTTCGCAGTTCTCATGCTCGAAACGAATAACTACAACGGCCTAGGGGAAAAGTACGCATACCGTTGTAATCGGGCGAGTTTCTACTTTCAGATGCAACAGAAATTTTGCGGATTGGTCAATCCGTTCGCGAGATATGGCAGTTTGGAGGTAAGAAACGCTTGAGAAACTCAAAATTTTCGCAGTTCTGATGCTCGACAAGCATAACTAGAACGGTCTAGGGGAAAAGTACGCATACCGTTGTAATCGGGCGAGTTTCTACTTTCAGATGCAACAGAAATTTTGTGGATTGGTCAATCCGTTCGCGAGATATGGCAGTTTGGAGGTAAGAATCGCTTGAGAAACTCAAAATTTTCGCAGTTCTGATGCTCGGCAAGCATAACTAGAACGGTCTAGGGTAAAAGTACGCATACCGTTGTAATCGGGCGAGTTTCTACTTTCAGATGCAATAGAAATTTTGCGGATTGGTCAATCCGTTCGCGAGATATGGCAGTTTGGAAGTATGAAACACTTGAGAAACTCAAAATTTTCGCAGTTCTGATGCTCGAAACGATTAACTAGAACGGCCTAGGGGAAAAGTACGCATACCGTTGTAATCGGGCGAGTTTCTACTTTCAGATGCAACAGAAATTTTGCGGATTGGTCAATCCGTTCGCGTGACATGGCAGTTTGGAGGTAAGAAACGCTTGAGAAACTCAAAATTTTCGCAGTTCTGATGCTCGAAACGAATAACTAGAACGGACTAGGGGAAAAGTACGCATACCGTTGTAATCGGGCGAGTTTCTACTTTCAGATGCAACAGAAATTTTGCGGATTGGTCAATCCGTTCGGGAGATATGGCAGTTTGTAGGTAAGAAACGCTAGAGAAACTCAAAATTTTCGCAGTTCTGATGCTCGAAACGAATAACTAGAACGGCCTAGGGGAAAAGTACGCATACCGTTGTAATCGGGCGAGTTTCTACTTTCGGATGCAACAGAAATTTTGCGGATTGGTCAATCCGTTCGCGAGATATGGCAGTTTGGAAGTATGAAACACTTGAGAAACCCAAAATTTTCGCAGTTCTGATGCTCGACAAGCATAACTAGAACGGTCTAGGGGAAAAGTACGCATACCGTTGTAATCGGGCGAGTTTCTATATTCAGATGCAACAGAAATTTTGTGGATTGGTCAATCCGTTCGCGAGATATGGCAGTTTGGAGGTAAGCAACGTTTGAGAAACCCAAAATTTTCGCAGTTCTCATGCTCGAAACGAATAACTACAACGGCCTAGGGGAAAAGTACGCATACCGTTGTAATCGGGCGAGTTTCTACTTTCAGATGCAACAGAAATTTTGCGGATTGGTCAATCCGTTCGCGTGACATGGCAGTTTGGAGGTAAGAAACGCTTGAGAAACTCAAAATTTTCGCAGTTCTGATGCTCGAAACGAATAACTAGAACGGACTAGGGGAAAAGTACGCATACCGTTGTAATCGGGCGAGTTTCTACTTTCAGATGCAACAGAAATTTTGCGGATTGGTCAATCCGTTCGCGAGATATGGCAGTTTGGAAGTATGAAACACTTGAGAAACCCAAAATTTTCGCAGTTCCCATGCTCGAAACGAATAACTACAACGGCCTAGGGGAAAAGTACGCATACCGTTGTAATCGGGCGAGTTTCTACTTTCAGATGCAACAGAAATTTTGCGGATTGGTCAATCCGTTCGCGAGATATGGCAGTTTGGAGGTAAGAAACGCTTGAGAAACTCAAAATTTTCGCAGTTCTGATGCTCGACAAGCATAACTAGAACGGTCTAGGGGAAAAGTACGAATACCGTTGTAATCGGGCGACTTTCTACTTTCAGATGCAACAGAAATTTTGCGGATTGGTCAATCCGTTCGCGAGATATGACAGTTTGGAGGTAGGAAACGCTTGAGAAACTCAAAATTTTCGCAGTTCTGATGCTCGACAAGCATAACTAGAACGGTCTAGGGGAAAAGTACGCATACCGTTGTAATCGAGCGAGTTTCTACTTTCAGATGCAACAGAAATTTTGCGGATTGGTCAATCCGTTCGCGAGATATGGCAGTTTGGAGGTAAGCAACGTTTGAGAAACCCAAAATTTTCGCAGTTCTCATGCTCGAAACGAATAACTAGAACGGTCTAGGGGAAAAGTCCGCACACCGTTGTAATCGGGCGACTTTCTACTTTCAGATGCAACAGAAATTTTGCGGATTGGTCAATCCGTTCGCGAGATATGGCAGTTTGGAGGTACGAAACGGATGAGAAACTCAAAATTTTCACAATTCTGATGCTCGAAACGAATAACCAGAACGGCCTAGGGGAAAAGTACGCATACCGTTGTAATCGAGCGAGTTTCTACTTTCAGATGCAACAGAAATTTTGCGGATTGGTCAATCCGTTCGCGAGATATGGCAGTTTGTAGGTAAGAAACGCTTGAGAAACTCAACATTTTCGCAGTTCTGATGCTCGAAACGAATAACTAGAACGGCCTAGGGGAAAAGTAGGCATACCGTTGTAATCGGGCGAGTTTCTACTTTCAGATGCAACAGAAATTTTGCGGATTGGTCAATCCGTTCGCGAGATATGGCAGTTTGGAAGTATGAAACACTTGGGAAACCCAAAATTTTCGCAGTTCTCATGCTCGAAACGAATAACTACAACGGCCTAGGGAAAAAGTACGCATACCGTTGTAATCGGGCGAGTTTCTACTTTCAGATGCAACAGAAATTTTGCGGATTGGTCAATCCGTTCGCGAGATATGGCAGTTTGGAGGTAAGAAACGCTTGAGAAACTCAAAATTTTCGCAGTTCTGATGCTCGACAAGCATAACTAGAACGGTCTAGGGGAAAAGTACGCACACCGTTGTAATCGGGCGACTTTCTACTTTCAGATGCAACGGAAATTTTGCGGATTGGTCAATCCGTTCGCGAGATATGGCAGTTTGGAGGTAAGCAACGTTTGAGAAACCCAAAATTTTCGCAGTTCTCATGCTCGAAACGAATAACTACAACGGCCTAGGGGAAAAGTACGCATACCGTTGTAATCGGGCGAGTTTCTACTTTCAGATGCAACAGAAATTTTGCGGATTGGTCATTCCGTTCGCGAGATATGGCAGTTTGGAGGTAAGAAACGCTTGAGAAACTCAAAATTTTCGCAGTTCTGATGCTCGACAAGCATAACTAGAACGGTCTAGGGGAAAAGTCCGCACACCGTTGTAATCGGGCGACTTTCTACTTTCAGATGCAACAGAAATTTTGCGGATTGGTCAATCCGTTCGCGAGATATGGCAGTTTGGAGGTACGAAACGGATGAGAAACTCAAAATTTTCACAATTCTGATGCTCGAAACGAATAACCAGAACGGCCTAGGGGAAAAGTACGCATACCGTTGTAATCGGGCGAGTTTCTACTTTCAGATGCAACAGAAATTTTGCGGATTGGTCAATCCGTTCGCGAAATATGGCAGTTTGTAGGTAAGAAACGCTTGAGAAACTCAACATTTTCGCAGTTCTGATGCTCGAAACGAATAACTAGAACGGCCTAGGCGAAAAGTACGCATACCGTTGTAATCGTGCGAGTTTCTACTTTCAGATGCAACAGAAATTTTGCGGATTGGTCAATCCGTTCGCGAGATATGGCAGTTTGGAAGTATGAAACACTTGAGAAACCCAAAATTTTCGCAGTTCTCATGCTCGAAACGAATAACTACAACGGCCTAGGGGAAAAGTACGCATACCGTTGTAATCGGGCGAGTTTCTACTTTCAGATGCAACAGAAATTTTGCGGATTGGTCAATCCGTTCGCGAGATATGGCAGTTTGGAGGTAAGAAACGCTTGAGAAACTCAAAATTTTCGCAGTTCTGATGCTCGACAAGCATAACTAGAACGGTCTAGGGGAAAAGTACGAATACCTTTGTAATCGGGCGACTTTCTACTTTCAGATGCAACAGAAATTTTGCGGATTGGTCAATTCGTTCGCGAGATATGGCAGTTTGGAGGTAGGAAACGCTTGAGAAACTCAAAATTTTCGCAGTTCTGATGCTCGACAAGCATAACTAGAACGGTCTAGGGGAAAAGTACGCATACCGTTGTAATCGAGCGAGTTTCTACTTTCAGATGCAACAGAAATTTTGCGGATTGGTCAATCCGTTCGCGAGATATGGCAGTTTGTAGGTAAGAAACGCTTGAGAAACTCAACATTTTCGCAGTTCTGATGCTCGAAACGAATAACTAGAACGGCCTAGGGGAAAAGTAAGCATACGGTTGTAATCGGGCGAGTTTCTACTTTCAGATGCAACAGAAATTTTGCGGATTTGTCAATCCGTTCGCGAGATATGGCAGTTTGGAGGTAAGAAACGCTTGAGAAACTCAAAATTTTCGCAGTTCTGATGCTCGAAACGAATAACTAGAACGGACTAGGGGAAAAGTACGCATACCGTTGTCATCGGGCGAGTTTCTACTTTCAGATGCAACAGAAATTTTGCGGATTGGTCAATCCGTTCGCGAGATATGGCAGTTTGGAGGTAAGAAACGCTTGAGTAACTCAAAATTTTCGCAGTTCTGATGCTCGAAACGAATAACTAGCACGGCCTAGGGGAACAGTACGCATACCGTTGTAATCGGGCAAGTTTTTAGTTTCAGATGCAACAGAAATTTTGCGGATTAGTCAATCCGTTCGCGAGATATGGCAGTTTGGAGGTAAGAAACGCTTGAGAAACGCAACATTTTCGCAGTTCTGATGCTCGAAACGAATAACTAGAACGGTCTAGGGGAAAAGTACGCATACCGTTGTCATCGGGCGAGTTTCTACTTTCAGATGCAACAGAAATTTTGCGGATTGGTCAATCCGTTCGCGAGATATGGCAGTTTGGAGGTAAGAAACGCTTGAGAAACTCAAAATTTTCGCAGTTCTGATGCTCGAAACGAATAACTAGAACGGACTAGGGGAAAAGTACGCATACCGTTGTAATCGGGCGAGTTTCTACTTTCAGATGCAACAGAAATTTTGCGGATTGGTCAATCCGTTCGCGAGATATGGCAGTTTGGAGGTAAGAAACGCTTGAGAAACTCAAAATTTTCGCAGTTCTGATGCTCGAAACGAATAACTAGAACGGACTAGGGGAAAAGTACGCATACCGTTGTAATCGGGCGAGTTTCTACTTTCAGATGCAACAGAAATTTTGCGGATTGGTCAATCCGTTCGCGAGATATGGCAGTTTGGAGGTAAGAAACGCTTGAGAAACTCAAAATTTTCGCAGTTCTGATGCTCGAAACGAATAACTAGAACGGCCTAGGGGAAAAGTACGCATACCGTTGTAATCGGGCGAGTTTCTACTTTCAGATGCAACAGAAATTTTGCGGCTTAGTCAATCCGTTCGCGAGATATGGCAGTTTGGAGGTAAGAAACGCTTGAGAAACTCAAAATTTTCGCAGTTCTGATGCTCGAAACGAATAACTAGAACGGCCTAGGGGAAAAGTACGCATACCGTTGTAATCGGGCGAGTTTCTACTTTCAGATGCAACAGAAATTTTGCGGATTAGTCAATCCGTTCGCGAGATATGGCAGTTTGGAGGTAAGAATCGCTTGAGAAACTCAAAATTTTCGCAGTTCTGATGCTCGGCAAGCATAACTAGAACGGTCTAGGGGAAAAGTACGCATACCGTTGCAATCGGGCGAGTTTCTACTTTCAGATGCAATAGAAATTTTGCGGATTGGTCAATCCGTTCGCGAGATATGGCAGTTTGGAAGTATGAAACACTTGAGAAACTCAAAATTTTCGCAGTTCTGATGCTCGAAACGATTAACTAGAACGGCCTAGGGGAAAAGTACGCATACCGTTGTAATCGGGCGAGTTTCTACTTTCAGATGCAACAGAAATTTTGCGGATTGGTCAATCCGTTCGCGAGACATGGCAGTTTGGAGGTAAGAAACGCTTGAGAAACTCAAAATTTTCGCAGTTCTGATGCTCGAAACGAATAACTAGAACGGACTAGGGGAAAAGTACGCATACCGTTGTAATCGGGCGAGTTTCTACTTTCAGATGCAACAGAAATTTTGCGGATTGGTCAATCCGTTCGCGAGATATGGCAGTTTGGAAGTATGAAACACTTGAGAAACCCAAAATTTTCGCAGTTCTCATGCTCGAAACGAATAACTACAACGGCCTAGGGGAAAAGTACGCATACCGTTGTAATCGGGCGAGTTTCTACTTTCAGATGCAACAGAAATTTTGCGGATTGGTCAATCCGTTCGCGCGATATGGCAGTTTGGAGGTAAGAAACGCTTGAGGAACTCAAAATTTTCGCAGTTCTGATGCTCGAAACGAATAACTAGAACGGCCTAGGGGAAAAGTACGCATACCGTTGTAATCGGGCGAGTTTCTACTTTCAGATGCAACAGAAATTTTGTGGATTGGTCAATCCGTTCGCGAGATATGGCAGTTTGGAGGTAAGCAACGTTTGAGAAACCCAAAATTTTCGCAGTTCTGATGCTCGGCAAGCATAACTAGAACGGTCTAGGGGAAAAGTACGCATATCGTTGCAATCGGGCGAGTTTCTACTTTCAGATGCAATAGAAATTTTACGGATTGGTCAATCCGTTCGCGAGATATGGCAGTTTGGATGTATGAAACACTTGAGAAACTCAAAATTTTCGCAGTTCTGATGCTCGAAACGATTAACTAGAACGGCCTAGGGGAAAAGTACGCATACCGTTGTAATCGGGCGAGTTTCTACTTTCAGATGCAACAGAAATTTTGCGGATTGTTCAATCCGTTCGCGAGACATGGCAGTTTGGAGGTAAGAAACGCTTGAGAAACTCAAAATTTTCGCAGTTCTGATGCTCGAAACGAATAACTAGAACGGACTAGGGGAAAAGTACGCATACCGTTGTAATCGGGCGAGTTTCTACTTTCAGATGCAACAGAAATTTTGCGGATTGGTCAATCCGTTCGGGAGATATGGCAGTTTGTAGGTAAGAAACGCTTGAGAAACTCAAAATTTTCGCAGTTCTGATGCTCGAAACGAATAACTAGAACGGCCTAGGGGAAAAGTACGCATACCGTTGTAATCGGGCGAGTTTCTACTTTCAGATGCAACAGAAATTTTGCGGATTGGTCAATCCGTTCGCGAGATATGGCAGTTTGGAAGTATGAAACACTTGAGAAACCCAAAATTTTCGCAGTTCTCATGCTCGAAACGAATAACTACAACGGCCTAGGGGAAAAGTACGCATACCGTTGTAATCGGGCGAGTTTCTACTTTCAGATGCAACAGAAATTTTGCGGATTGGTCAATCCGTTCGCGCGATATGGCAGTTTGGAGGTAAGAAACGCTTGAGAAACTCAAAATTTTCGCAGTTCTGATGCTCGACAAGTATAACTAGAACGGTCTAGGGAAAAACTACGCACACCGTTGTAGTCGGGCGACTTTCTACTTTCAGATGCAACAGAAATTTTGCGGATTGGTCAATCCGTTCGCGAGATATGGCAGTTTGTAGGTAAGAAACGCTTGAGAAACTCAACATTTTCGCAGTTCTGATGCTCGAAACGAATAACTAGAACGGCCTAGGCGAAAAGTACGCATACCGTTGTAATCGGGCGAGTTTCTACTTTCAGATGCAATAGAAATTTTGCGGATTGGTCAATCCGTTCGCGAGATATGGCAGTTTGGATGTATGAAACACTTGAGAAACTCAAAATTTTCGCAGTTCTGATGCTCGAAACGAATAACTAGAACGGCCTAGGGGAAAAGTACGCATACCGTTGTAATCGGGCGACTTTCTACTTTCAGATGCAACAGAAATTTTGTGGATTGGTCAATCCGTTCGCGAGATATGGCAGTTTGGAGGTAAGCAACGTTTGAGAAACCCAAAATTTTCGCAGTTCTGATGCTCGGCAAGCATAACTAGAACGGTCTAGGGGAAAAGTACGCATATCGTTGCAATCGGGCGAGTTTCTACTTTCAGATGCAATAGAAATTTTACGGATTGGTCAATCCGTTCGCGAGATATGGCAGTTTGGATGTATGAAACACTTGAGAAACTCAAAATTTTCGCAGTTCTGATGCTCGAAACGATTAACTAGAACGGCCTAGGGGAAAAGTACGCATACCGTTGTAATCGGGCGAGTTTCTACTTTCAGATGCAACAGAAATTTTGCGGATTGTTCAATCCGTTCGCGAGACATGGCAGTTTGGAGGTAAGAAACGCTTGAGAAACTCAAAATTTTCGCAGTTCTGATGCTCGAAACGAATAACTAGAACGGACTAGGGGAAAAGTACGCATACCGTTGTAATCGGGCGAGTTTCTACTTTCAGATGCAACAGAAATTTTGCGGATTGGTCAATCCGTTCGGGAGATATGGCAGTTTGTAGGTAAGAAACGCTTGAGAAACTCAAAATTTTCGCAGTTCTGATGCTCGAAACGAATAACTAGAACGGCCTAGGGGAAAAGTACGCATACCGTTGTAATCGGGCGAGTTTCTACTTTCAGATGCAACAGAAATTTTGCGGATTGGTCAATCCGTTCGCGAGATATGGCAGTTTGGAAGTATGAAACACTTGAGAAACCCAAAATTTTCGCAGTTCTCATGCTCGAAACGAATAACTACAACGGCCTAGGGGAAAAGTACGCATACCGTTGTAATCGGGCGAGTTTCTACTTTCAGATGCAACAGAAATTTTGCGGATTGGTCAATCCGTTCGCGCGATATGGCAGTTTGGAGGTAAGAAACGCTTGAGAAACTCAAAATTTTCGCAGTTCTGATGCTCGACAAGTATAACTAGAACGGTCTAGGGAAAAACTACGCACACCGTTGTAGTCGGGCGACTTTCTACTTTCAGATGCAACAGAAATTTTGCGGATTGGTCAATCCGTTCGCGAGATATGGCAGTTTGTAGGTAAGAAACGCTTGAGAAACTCAACATTTTCGCAGTTCTGATGCTCGAAACGAATAACTAGAACGGCCTAGGCGAAAAGTACGCATACCGTTGTAATCGGGCGAGTTTCTACTTTCAGATGCAATAGAAATTTTGCGGATTGGTCAATCCGTTCGCGAGATATGGCAGTTTGGATGTATGAAACACTTGAGAAACTCAAAATTTTCGCAGTTCTGATGCTCGAAACGATTAACCAGAACGGCCTAGGGGAAAAGTACGCATACCGTTGTAATCGGGCGACTTTCTACTTTCAGATGCAACAGAAATTTTGCGGATTGGTCAATCCGATCGCGAGATATGGCAGTTTGGAGGTACGAAACGGTTGAGAAACTCAAAATTTTCACATTTCTGATGCTCGAAACGAATAACCAGAACGGCCTAGGGGAAGAGTACGCATACCGTTGTAATCGGGCGAGTTTCTACTTTCAGATGCAACAGAAATTTTGCGGATTGGTCAATCCGTTCGCGAGATATGGCAGTTTGTAGGTAAGAAACGCTTGAGAAACTCAACATTTTCGCAGTTCTGATGCTCGAAACGAATAACCAGAACGGCCTAGGCGAAAAGTACGCATACCGTTGTAATCGGGCGAGTTTCTACTTTCAGATGCAACAGAAATTTTGCGGATTGGTCAATCCGTTCGCGAGATATGGCAGTTTGGAAGTATGAAACACTTGAGAAACCCAAAATTTTCGCAGTTCTCATGCTCGAAACGAATAACTACAACGGCCTAGGGGAAAAGTACGCATACCGTTGTAATCGGGCGAGTTTCTACTTTCAGATGCAACAGAAATTTTGCGGATTGGTCAATCCGTTCGCGCGATATGGCAGTTTGGAGGTAAGAAACGCTTGAGAAACTCAAAATTTTCGCAGTTCTGATGCTCGATACGAATAACTAGAACGGCCTAGGGGAAAAGTACGCATACCGTTGTAATCGGGCGAGTTTCTACTTTCAGATGCAACAGAAATTTTGTGGATTGGTCAATCCGTTCGCGAGATATGGCAGTTTGGAGGTAAGCAACGTTTGAGAAACCCAAAATTTTCGCAGTTCTCATGCTCGAAACGAATAACTACAACGGCCTAGGGGAAAAGTACGCATACCGTTGTAATCGGGCGAGTTTCTACTTTCAGATGCAACAGAAATTTTGCGGATTGGTCAATCCGTTCGCGAGATATGGCAGTTTGTAGGTAAGAAACGCTTGAGAAACTCAAAATTTTCGCAGTTCTGATGCTCGACAAGCATAACTAGAACGGTCTAGGGAAAAACTACGCACACCGTTGTAATCGGGCGACTTTCTACTTTCAGATGCAACAGAAATTTTGCGGATTGGTCAATCCGTTCGCGAGATATGGCAGTTTGGAGGTACGAAACGGTTGAGAAACTCAAAATTTTCACATTTCTGATGCTCGAAACGAATAACCAGAACGGCCTAGGGGAAGAGTACGCATACCGTTGTAATCGGGCGAGTTTCTACTTTCAGATGCAACAGAAATTTTGCGGATTGGTCAATCCGTTCGCGAGATATGGCAGTTTGTAGGTAAGAAACGCTTGAGAAACTCAACATTTTCGCAGTTCTGATGCTCGAAACGAATAACTAGAACGGCCTAGGCGAAAAGTACGCATACCGTTGTAATCGGGCGAGTTTCTACTTTCAGATGCAACAGAAATTTTGCGGATTGGTCAATCCGTTCGCGAGATATGGCAGTTTGGAAGTATGAAACACTTGAGAAACCCAAAATTTTCGCAGTTCTCATGCTCGAAACGAATAACTACAACGGCCTAGGGGAAAAGTACGCATACCGTTGTAATCGGGCGAGTTTCTACTTTCAGATGCAACAGAAATTTTGCGGATTGGTCAATCCGTTCGCGAGATATGGCAGTTTGGAGGTAAGAAACGCTTGAGAAACTCAAAATTTTCGCAGTTCTGATGCTCGACAAGCATAACTAGAACGGTCTAGGGGAAAAGTACGAATACAGTTGTAATCGGGCGACTTTCTACTTTCAGATGCAACAGAAATTTTGCGGATTGGTCAATCCGTTCGCGAGATATGGCAGTTTGGAGGTAGGAAACGCTTGAGAAACTCAAAATTTTCGCAGTTCTGATGCTCGACAAGCATAACTAGAACGGTCTAGGGGAAAAGTACGCATACCGTTGTAATCGAGCGAGTTTCTACTTTCAGATGCAACAGAAATTTTGCGGATTGGTCAATCCGTTCGCGAGATATGGCAGTTTGTAGGTAAGAAACGCTTGAGAAACTCAACATTTTCGCAGTTCTGATGCTCGAAACGAATAACTAGAACGCCCTAGGGGAAAAGTAAGCATACCGTTGTAATCGGGCGAGTTTCTACTTTCAGATGAAACAGAAATTTTGCGGATTTGTCAATCCGTTCGCGAGATATGGCAGTTTGGAGGTAAGAAACGCTTGAGAAACTCAAAATTTTCGCAGTTCTGATGCTCGAAACAAATAACTAGAACGGACTAGGGGAAAAGTACGCATACCGTTGTAATCGGGCGAGTTTTTACTTTCAGATGCAACAGAAATTTTGCGGATTGGCCAATCCGTTCGCGAGATATGGCAGTTTGGAGGTAAGAAACGCTTGAGTAACTCAAAATTTTCGCAGTTCTGATGCTCGAAACGAATAACTAGCACGGCCTAGGGGAACAGTACGCATACCGTTGTAATCGGGCAAGTTTCTAGTTTCAGATGCAACAGAAATTTTGCGGATTAGTCAATCCGTTCGCGAGATATGGCAGTTTGGAGGTAAGAAACGCTTGAGAAACTCAACATTTTCGCAGTTCTGATGCTCGAAACGAATAACTAGAACGGTCTAGGGGAAAAGTACGCATACCATTGTCATCGGGCGAGTTTCTACTTTCAGATGCAACAGAAATTTTGCGGATTGGTCAATCCGTTCGCGAGATATGGCAGTTTGGAAGTAAGAAACGCTTGAGAAACTCAAAATTTTCGCAGTTCTGATGCTCGAAACGAATAACTAGAACGGCCTAGGGGAAAAGTACGCATACCGTTGTAATCGGGCGAGTTTCTACTTTCAGATGCAACAGAAATTTTGCGGCTTAGTCAATCCGTTCGCGAGATATGGCAGTTTGGAAGTATGAAACACTTGAGAAACTCAAAATTTTCGCAGTTCTGATGCTCGAAACGAATAACTAGAACGGCCTAGGGGAAAAGTACGCATACCGTTGTAATCGGGCGAGTTTCTACTTTCAGATGCAACAGAAATTTTGCGGATTGGTCAATCCGTTCGCGAGATATGGCAGTTTGGAAGTATGAAACACATGAGAAACCCAAAATTTTCGCAGTTCTCATGCTCGAAACGAATAACTACAACGGCCTAGGGGAAAAGTACGCATACCGTTGTAATCGGGCGAGTTTCTACTTTCAGATGCAACAGAAATTTTGCGGATTGGTCAATCCGTTCGCGCGATATGGCAGTTTGGAGGTAAGAAACGCTTGAGAAACTCAAAATTTTCGCAGTTCTGATGCTCGAAACGAATAACTAGAACGGCCTAGGGGAAAAGTACGCATACCGTTGTAATCGGGCGAGTTTCTACTTTCAGATGCAACAGAAATTTTGTGGATTGGTCAATCCGTTCGCGAGATATGGCAGTTTGGAGGTAAGCAACGTTTGAGAAACCCAAAATTTTCGCAGTTCTCATGCTCGAAACGAATAACTACAACGGCCTAGGGGAAAAGTACGCATACCGTTGTAATCGGGCGAGTTTCTACTTTCAGATGCAACAGAAATTTTGCGGATTGGTCAATCCGTTCGCGAGATATGGCAGTTTGTAGGTAAGGAACGCTTGAGAAACTCAAAATTTTCGCAGTTCTGATGCTCGACAAGCATAACTAGAACGGTCTAGGGAAAAACTACGCACACCGTTGTAATCGGGCGACTTTCTACTTTCAGATGCAACAGAATTTTTGCGGATTGGTCAATCCGTTCGCGAGATATGGCAGTTTGGAGGTACGAAACGGTTGAGAAACTCAAAATTTTCACATTTCTGATGCTCGAAACGAATAACCAGAACGGCCTAGGGGAAGAGTACGCATACCGTTGTAATCGGGCGAGTTTCTACTTTCAGATGCAACAGAAATTTTGCGGATTGGTCAATCCGTTCGCGAGATATGGCAGTTTGTAGGTAAGAAACGCTTGAGAAACTCAACATTTTCGCAGTTCTGATGCTCGAAACGAATAACTAGAACGGCCTAGGCGAAAAGTACGCATACCGTTGTAATCGGGCGAGTTTCTACTTTCAGATGCAACAGAAATTTTGCGGATTTGTCAATCCGTTCGCGAGATATGGCAGTTTGGAGGTAAGAAACGCTTGAGAAACTCAAAATTTTCGCAGTTCTGATGCTCGAAACAAATAACTAGAACGGACTAGGGGAAAAGTACGCATACCGTTGTAATCGGGCGAGTTTTTACTTTCAGATGCAACAGAAATTTTGCGGATTGGTCAATCCGTTCGCGAGATATGGCAGTTTGGAGGTAAGAAACGCTTGAGAAACTCAAAATTTTCGCAGTTCTGATGCTCGAAACGAATAACTAGAACGGCCTAGGGGAAAAGTACGCATACCGTTGTAATCGGGCGAGTTTCTACTTTCAGATGCAACAGAAATTTTGCGGCTTAGTCAATCCGTTCGCGAGATATGGCAGTTTGGAAGTATGAAACACTTGAGAAACTCAAAATTTTCGCAGTTCTGATGCTCGAAACGAATAACTAGAACGGCCTAGGGGAAAAGTACGCATACCGTTGTAATCGGGCGAGTTTCTACTTTCAGATGCAACAGAAATTTTGCGGATTGGTCAATCCGTTCGCGAGATATGGCAGTTTGTAGGTAAGAAACGCTTGAGAAACTCAACATTTTCGCAGTTCTGATGCTCGAAACGAATAACTAGAACGGCCTAGGCGAAAAGTACGCATACCGTTGTAATCGGGCGAGTTTCTACTTTCAGATGCAACAGAAATTTTGCGGCTTAGTCAATCCGTTCGCGAGATATGGCAGTTTGGAAGTATGAAACACTTGAGAAACTCAAAATTTTCGCAGTTCTGATGCTCGAAACGAATAACTAGAACGGCCTAGGGGAAAAGTACGCATACCGTTGTAATCGGGCGAGTTTCTACTTTCAGATGCAACAGAAATTTTGCGGATTGGTCAATCCGTTCGCGAGATATGGCAGTTTGGAAGTATGAAACACATGAGAAACCCAAAATTTTCGCAGTTCTCATGCTCGAAACGAATAACTACAACGGCCTAGGGGAAAAGTACGCATACCGTTGTAATCGGGCGAGTTTCTACTTTCAGATGCAACAGAAATTTTGCGGATTGGTCAATCCGTTCGCGCGATATGGCAGTTTGGAGGTAAGAAACGCTTGAGAAACTCAAAATTTTCGCAGTTCTGATGCTCGAAACGAATAACTAGAACGGCCTAGGGGAAAAGTACGCATACCGTTGTAATCGGGCGAGTTTCTACTTTCAGATGCAACAGAAATTTTGTGGATTGGTCAATCCGTTCGCGAGATATGGCAGTTTGGAGGTAAGCAACGTTTGAGAAACCCAAAATTTTCGCAGTTCTCATGGTCGAAACGAATAACTACAACGGCCTAGGGGAAAAGTACGCATACCGTTGTAATCGGGCGAGTTTCTACTTTCAGATGCAACAGAAATTTTGCGGATTGGTCAATCCGTTCGCGAGATATGGCAGTTTGTAGGTAAGGAACGCTTGAGAAACTCAAAATTTTCGCAGTTCTGATGCTCGACAAGCATAACTAGAACGGTCTAGGGAAAAACTACGCACACCGTTGTAATCGGGCGACTTTCTACTTACAGATGCAACAGAAATTTTGCGGATTGGTCAATCCGTTCGCGAGATATGGCAGTTTGGAGGTACGAAACGGTTGAGAAACTCAAAATTTTCACATTTCTGATGCTCGAAACGAATAACCAGAACGGCCTAGGGGAAGAGTACGCATACCGTTGTAATCGGGCGAGTTTCTACTTTCAGATGCAACAGAAATTTTGCGGATTGGTCAATCCGTTCGCGAGATATGGCAGTTTGTAGGTAAGAAACGCTTGAGAAACTCAACATTTTCGCAGTTCTGATGCTCGAAACGAATAACTAGCACGGCCTAGGCGAAAAGTACGCATACCGTTGTAATCGGGCGAGTTTCTACTTTCAGATGCAACAGAAATTTTGCGGATTGGTCAATCCGTTCGCGAGATATGGCAGTTTGGAAGTATGAAACACTTGAGAAACCCAAAATTTTCGCAGTTCTCATGCTCGAAACGAATAACTACAACGGCCTAGGGGAAAAGTACGCATACCGTTGTAATCGGGCGAGTTTCTACTTTCAGATGCAACAGAAATTTTGCGGATTGGTCAATCCGTTCGCGAGATATGGCAGTTTGGAGGTAAGAAACGCTTGAGAAACTCAAAATTTTCGCAGTTCTGATGCTCGACAAGCATAACTAGAACGGTCTAGGGGAAAAGTACGAATACAGTAGTAATCGGGCGACTTTCTACTTTCAGATGCAACAGAAATTTTGCGGATTGGTCAATCCGTTCGCGAGATATGGCAGTTTGGAGGTAGGAAACGCTTGAGAAACTCAAAATTTTCGCAGTTCTGATGCTCGACAAGCATAACTAGAACGGTCTAGGGGAAAAGTACGCATACCGTTGTAATCGAGCGAGTTTCTACTTTCAGATGCAACAGAAATTTTGCGGATTGGTCAATCCGTTCGCGAGATATGGCAGTTTGTAGGTAAGAAACGCTTGAGAAACTCAACATTTTCGCAGTTCTGATGCTCGAAACGAATAACTAGAACGCCCTAGGGGAAAAGTAAGCATACCGTTGTAATCGGGCGAGTTTCTACTTTCAGATGAAACAGAAATTTTGCGGATTTGTCAATCCGTTCGCGAGATATGGCAGTTTGGAGGTAAGAAACGCTTGAGAAACTCAAAATTTTCGCAGTTCTGATGCTCGAAACAAATAACTAGAACGGACTAGGGGAAAAGTACGCATACCGTTGTAATCGGGCGAGTTTTTACTTTCAGATGCAACAGAAATTTTGCGGATTGGTCAATCCGTTCGCGAGATATGGCAGTTTGGAGGTAAGAAACGCTTGAGTAACTCAAAATTTTCGCAGTTCTGATGCTCGAAACGAATAACTAGCACGGCCTAGGGGAACAGTACGCATACCGTTGTAATCGGGCAAGTTTCTAGTTTCAGATGCAACAGAAATTTTGCGGATTGGTCAATCCGTTCGCGAGATATGGCAGTTTGTAGGTAAGGAACGCTTGAGAAACTCAAAATTTTCGCAGTTCTGATGCTCGACAAGCATAACTAGAACGGTCTAGGGAAAAACTACGCACACCGTTGTAATCGGGCGACTTTCTACTTACAGATGCAACAGAAATTTTGCGGATTGGTCAATCCGTTCGCGAGATATGGCAGTTTGGAGGTACGAAACGGTTGAGAAACTCAAAATTTTCACATTTCTGATGCTCGAAACGAATAACCAGAACGGCCTAGGGGAAGAGTACGCATACCGTTGTAATCGGGCGAGTTTCTACTTTCAGATGCAACAGAAATTTTGCGGATTGGTCAATCCGTTCGCGAGATATGGCAGTTTGTAGGTAAGAAACGCTTGAGAAACTCAACATTTTCGCAGTTCTGATGCTCGAAACGAATAACTAGAACGGCCTAGGCGAAAAGTACGCATACCGTTGTAATCGGGCGAGTTTCTACTTTCAGATGCAACAGAAATTTTGCGGATTGGTCAATCCGTTCGCGAGATATGGCAGTTTGGAAGTATGAAACACTTGAGAAACCCAAAATTTTCGCAGTTCTCATGCTCGAAACGAATAACTACAACGGCCTAGGGGAAAAGTACGCATACCGTTGTAATCGGGCGAGTTTCTACTTTCAGATGCAACAGAAATTTTGCGGATTGGTCAATCCGTTCGCGAGATATGGCAGTTTGGAGGTAAGAAACGCTTGAGAAACTCAAAATTTTCGCAGTTCTGATGCTCGACAAGCATAACTAGAACGGTCTAGGGGAAAAGTACGAATACAGTAGTAATCGCGCGACTTTCTACTTTCAGATGCAACAGAAATTTTGCGGATTGGTCAATCCGTTCGCGAGATATGGCAGTTTGGAGGTAGGAAACGCTTGAGAAACTCAAAATTTTCGCAGTTCTGATGCTCGACAAGCATAACTAGAACGGTCTAGGGGAAAAGTACGCATACCGTTGTAATCGAGCGAGTTTCTACTTTCAGATGCAACAGAAATTTTGCGGATTGGTCAATCCGTTCGCGAGATATGGCAGTTTGTAGGTAAGAAACGCTTGAGAAACTCAACATTTTCGCAGTTCTGATGCTCGAAACGAATAACTAGAACGCCCTAGGGGAAAAGTAAGCATACCGTTGTAATCGGGCGAGTTTCTACTTTCAGATGAAACAGAAATTTTGCGGATTTGTCAATCCGTTCGCGAGATATGGCAGTTTGGAGGTAAGAAACGCTTGAGAAACTCAAAATTTTCGCAGTTCTGATGCTCGAAACAAATAACTAGAACGGACTAGGGGAAAAGTACGCATACCGTTGTAATCGGGCGAGTTTTTACTTTCAGATGCAACAGAAATTTTGCGGATTGGTCATTCCGTTCGCGAGATATGGCAGTTTGGAGGTAAGAAACGCTTGAGTAACTCAAAATTTTCGCAGTTCTGATGCTCGAAACGAATAACTAGCACGGCCTAGGGGAACAGTACGCATACCGTAGTAATCGGGCAAGTTTCTAGTTTCAGATGCAACAGAAATTTTGCGGATTAGTCACTCCGTTCGCGAGATATGGCAGTTTGGAGGTAAGAAACGCTTGAGAAACTCAACATTTTCGCAGTTCTGATGCTCGAAACGAATAACTAGAACGGTCTAGGGGAAAAGTACGCATACCGTTGTCATCGGGCGAGTTTCTACTTTCAGATGCAACAGAAATTTTGCGGATTGGTCAATCCGTTCGCGAGATATGGCAGTTTGGAGGTAAGAAACGCTTGAGAAACTCAAAATTTTCGCAGTTCTGATGCTCGAAACGAATAACTAGAACGGCCTAGGGGAAAAGTACGCATACCGTTGTAATCGGGCGAGTTTCTACTTTCAGATGCAACAGAAATTTTGCGGCTTAGTCAATCCGTTCGCGAGATATGGCAGTTTGGAAGTATGAAACACTTGAGAAACTCAAAATTTTCGCAGTTCTGATGCTCGAAACGAATAACTAGAACGGACTAGGGGAAAAGTACGCATACCGTTGTAATCGGGCGAGTTTCTACTTTCAGATGCAACAGAAATTTTGCGGATTGGTCAATCCGTTCGGGAGATATGGCAGTTTGTAGGTAAGAAACGCTTGAGAAACTCAAAATTTTCGCAGTTCTGATGCTCGAAACGAATAACTAGAACGGCCTAGGGGAAAAGTACGCATACCGTTGTAATCGGGCGAGTTTCTACTTTCAGATGCAACAGAAATTTTGCGGATTGGTCAATCCGTTCGCGAGATATGGCAGTTTGGAAGTATGAAACACATGAGAAACCCAAAATTTTCGCAGTTCTCATGCTCGAAACGAATAACTACAACGGCCTAGGGGAAAAGTACGCATACCGTTGTAATCGGGCGAGTTTCTACTTTCAGATGCAACAGAAATTTTGCGGATTGGTCAATCCGTTCGCGCGATATGGCAGTTTGGAGGTAAGAAACGCTTGAGAAACTCAAAATTTTCGCAGTTCTGATGCTCGAAACGAATAACTAGAACGGCCTAGGGGAAAAGTACGCATACCGTTGTAATCGGGCGAGTTTCTACTTTCAGATGCAACAGAAATTTTGTGGATTGGTCAATCCGTTCGCGAGATATGGCAGTTTGGAGGTAAGCAACGTTTGAGAAACCCAAAATTTTCGCAGTTCTCATGCTCGAAACGAATAACTACAACGGCCTAGGGGAAAAGTACGCATACCGTTGTAATCGGGCGAGTTTCTACTTTCAGATGCAACAGAAATTTTGCGGATTGGTCAATCCGTTCGCGAGATATGGCAGTTTGTAGGTAAGAAACGCTTGAGAAACTCAAAATTTTCGCAGTTCTGATGCTCGACAAGCATAACTAGAACGGTCTAGGGAAAAACTACGCACACCGTTGTAATCGGGCGACTTTCTACTTTCAGATGCAACAGAAATTTTGCGGATTGGTCAATCCGTTCGCGAGATATGGCAGTTTGGAGGTACGAAACGGTTGAGAAACTCAAAATTTTCACATTTCTGATGCTCGAAACGAATAACCAGAACGGCCTAGGGGAAGAGTACGCATACCGTTGTAATCGGGCGAGTTTCTACTTTCAGATGCAACAGAAATTTTGCGGATTGGTCAATCCGTTCGCGAGATATGGCAGTTTGTAGGTAAGAAACGCTTGAGAAACTCAAAATTTTCGCAGTTCTGATGCTCGAAACGAATAACTAGAACGGACTAGGGGAAAAGTACGCATACCGTTGTAATCGGGCGAGTTTCTACTTTCAGATGCAACAGAAATTTTGCGGATTGGTCAATCCGTTCGGGAGATATGGCAGTTTGTAGGTAAGAAACGCTTGAGAAACTCAAAATTTTCGCAGTTCTGATGCTCGAAACGAATAACTAGAACGGCCTAGGGGAAAAGTACGCATACCGTTGTAATCGGGCGAGTTTCTACTTTCAGATGCAACAGAAATTTTGCGGATTGGTCAATCCGTTCGCGAGATATGGCAGTTTGGAAGTATGAAACACATGAGAAACCCAAAATTTTCGCAGTTCTCATGCTCGAAACGAATAACTACAACGGCCTAGGGGAAAAGTACGCATACCGTTGTAATCGGGCGAGTTTCTACTTTCAGATGCAACAGAAATTTTGCGGATTGGTCAATCCGTTCGCGCGATATGGCAGTTTGGAGGTAAGAAACGCTTGAGAAACTCAAAATTTTCGCAGTTCTGATGCTCGAAACGAATAACTAGAACGGCCTAGGGGAAAAGTACGCATACCGTTGTAATCGGGCGAGTTTCTACTTTCAGATGCAACAGAAATTTTGTGGATTGGTCAATCCGTTCGCGAGATATGGCAGTTTGGAGGTAAGCAACGTTTGAGAAACCCAAAATTTTCGCAGTTCTCATGCTCGAAACGAATAACTACAACGGCCTAGGGGAAAAGTACGCATACCGTTGTAATCGGGCGAGTTTCTACTTTCAGATGCAACAGAAATTTTGCGGATTGGTCAATCCGTTCGCGAGATATGGCAGTTTGTAGGTAAGGAACGCTTGAGAAACTCAAAATTTTCGCAGTTCTGATGCTCGACAAGCATAACTAGAACGGTCTAGGGAAAAACTACGCACACCGTTGTAATCGGGCGACTTTCTACTTTCAGATGCAACAGAAATTTTGCGGATTGGTCAATCCGTTCGCGAGATATGGCAGTTTGGAGGTACGAAACGGTTGAGAAACTCAAAATTTTCACATTTCTGATGCTCGAAACGAATAACCAGAACGGCCTAGGGGAAGAGTACGCATACCGTTGTAATCGGGCGAGTTTCTACTTTCAGATGCAACAGAAATTTTGCGGATTGGTCAATCCGTTCGCGAGATATGGCAGTTTGTAGGTAAGAAACGCTTGAGAAACTCAACATTTTCGCAGTTCTGATGCTCGAAACGAATAACTAGAACGGCCTAGGCGAAAAGTACGCATACCGTTGTAATCGGGCGAGTTTCTACTTTCAGATGCAATAGAAATTTTGCGGATTGGTCAATCCGTTCGCGAGATATGGCAGTTTGGAAGTATGAAACACTTGAGAAACCCAAATTTTCGCAGTTCTCATGCTCGAAACGAATAACTACAACGGCCTAGGGGAAAAGTACGCATACCGTTGTAATCGGGCGAGTTTCTACTTTCAGATGCAACAGAAATTTTGCGGATTGGTCAATCCGTTCGCGAGATATGGCAGTTTGGAGGTAAGAAACGCTTGAGAAACTCAAAATTTTCGCAGTTCTGATGCTCGACAAGCATAACTAGAACGGTCTAGGGGAAAAGTACGAATACAGTTGTAATCGGGCGACTTTCTACTTTCAGATGCAACAGAAATTTTGCGGATTGGTCAATCCGTTCGCGAGATATGGCAGTTTGGAGGTAGGAAACGCTTGAGAAACTCAAAATTTTCGCAGTTCTGATGCTCGACAAGCATAACTAGAACGGTCTAGGGGAAAAGTACGCATACCGTTGTAATCGAGCGAGTTTCTACTTTCAGATGCAACAGAAATTTTGCGGATTGGTCAATCCGTTCGCGAGATATGGCAGTTTGTAGGTAAGAAACGCTTGAGAAACTCAACATTTTCGCAGTTCTGATGCTCGAAACGAATAACTAGAACGCCCTAGGGGAAAAGTAAGCATACCGTTGTAATCGGGCGAGTTTCTACTTTCAGATGAAACAGAAATTTTGCGGATTTGTCAATCCGTTCGCGAGATATGGCAGTTTGGAGGTAAGAAACGCTTGAGAAACTCAAAATTTTCGCAGTTCTGATGCTCGAAACAAATAACTAGAACGGACTAGGGGAAAAGTACGCATACCGTTGTAATCGGGCGAGTTTTTACTTTCAGATGCAACAGAAATTTTGCGGATTGGTCAATCCGTTCGCGAGATATGGCAGTTTGGAGGTAAGAAACGCTTGAGTAACTCAAAATTTTCGCAGTTCTGATGCTCGAAACGAATAACTAGCACGGCCTAGGGGAACAGTACGCATACCGTTGTAATCGGGCAAGTTTCTAGTTTCAGATGCAACAGAAATTTTGCGGATTAGTCACTCCGTTCGCGAGATATGGCAGTTTGGAGGTAAGAAACGCTTGAGAAACTCAACATTTTCGCAGTTCTGATGCTCGAAACGAATAACTAGAACGGTCTAGGGGAAAAGTACGCATACCGTTGTCATCGGGCGAGTTTCTACTTTCAGATGCAACAGAAATTTTGCGGATTGGTCAATCCGTTCGCGAGATATGGCAGTTTGGAGGTAAGAAACGCTTGAGAAACTCAAAATTTTCGCAGTTCTGATGCTCGAAACGAATAACTAGAACGGCCTAGGGGAAAAGTACGCATACCGTTGTAATCGGGCGAGTTTCTACTTTCAGATGCAACAGAAATTTTGCGGCTTAGTCAATCCGTTCGCGAGATATGGCAGTTTGGAAGTATGAAACACTTGAGAAACTCAAAATTTTCGCAGTTCTGATGCTCGAAACGAATAACTAGAACGGACTAGGGGAAAAGTACGCATACCGTTGTAATCGGGCGAGTTTCTACTTTCAGATGCAACAGAAATTTTGCGGATTGGTCAATCCGTTCGGGAGATATGGCAGTTTGTAGGTAAGAAACGCTTGAGAAACTCAAAATTTTCGCAGTTCTGATGCTCGAAACGAATAACTAGAACGGCCTAGGGGAAAAGTACGCATACCGTTGTAATCGGGCGAGTTTCTACTTTCAGATGCAACAGAAATTTTGCGGATTGGTCAATCCGTTCGCGAGATATGGCAGTTTGGAAGTATGAAACACATGAGAAACCCAAAATTTTCGCAGTTCTCATGCTCGAAACGAATAACTACAACGGCCTAGGGGAAAAGTACGCATACCGTTGTAATCGGGCGAGTTTCTACTTTCAGATGCAACAGAAATTTTGCGGATTGGTCAATCCGTTCGCGCGATATGGCAGTTTGGAGGTAAGAAACGCTTGAGAAACTCAAAATTTTCGCAGTTCTGATGCTCGAAACGAATAACTAGAACGGCCTAGGGGAAAAGTACGCATACCGTTGTAATCGGGCGAGTTTCTACTTTCAGATGCAACAGAAATTTTGTGGATTGGTCAATCCGTTCGCGAGATATGGCAGTTTGGAGGTAAGCAACGTTTGAGAAACCCAAAATTTTCGCAGTTCTCATGCTCGAAACGAATAACTACAACGGCCTAGGGGAAAAGTACGCATACCGTTGTAATCGGGCGAGTTTCTACTTTCAGATGCAACAGAAATTTTGCGGATTGGTCAATCCGTTCGCGAGATATGGCAGTTTGTAGGTAAGAAACGCTTGAGAAACTCAAAATTTTCGCAGTTCTGATGCTCGACAAGCATAACTAGAACGGTCTAGGGAAAAACTACGCACACCGTTGTAATCGGGCGACTTTCTACTTTCAGATGCAACAGAAATTTTGCGGATTGGTCAATCCGTTCGCGAGATATGGCAGTTTGGAGGTACGAAACGGTTGAGAAACTCAAAATTTTCACATTTCTGATGCTCGAAACGAATAACCAGAACGGCCTAGGGGAAGAGTACGCATACCGTTGTAATCGGGCGAGTTTCTACTTTCAGATGCAACAGAAATTTTGCGGATTGGTCAATCCGTTCGCGAGATATGGCAGTTTGTAGGTAAGAAACGCTTGAGAAACTCAACATTTTCGCAGTTCTGATGCTCGAAACGAATAACTAGAACGGCCTAGGCGAAAAGTACGCATACCGTTGTAATCGGGCGAGTTTCTACTTTCAGATGCAACAGAAATTTTGCGGATTGGTCAATCCGTTCGCGAGATATGGCAGTTTGGAAGTATGAAACACTTGAGAAACCCAAAATTTTCGCAGTTCTCATGCTCGAAACGAATAACTACAACGGCCTAGGGGAAAAGTACGCATACCGTTGTAATCGGGCGAGTTTCTACTTTCAGATGCAACAGAAATTTTGCGGATTGGTCAATCCGTTCGCGAGATATGGCAGTTTGGAGGTAAGAAACGCTTGAGAAACTCAAAATTTTCGCAGTTCTGATGCTCGACAAGCATAACTAGAACGGTCTAGGGGAAAAGTACGAATACAGTTGTAATCGGGCGACTTTTTACTTTCAGATGCAACAGAAATTTTGCGGATTGGTCAATCCGTTCGCGAGATATGGCAGTTTGGAGGTAGGAAACGCTTGAGAAACTCAAAATTTTCGCAGTTCTGATGCTCGACAAGCATAACTAGAACGGTCTAGGGGAAAAGTACGCATACCGTTGTAATCGAGCGAGATTCTACTTTCAGATGCAACAGAAATTTTGCGGATTGGTCAATCCGTTCGCGAGATATGGCAGTTTGTAGGTAAGAAACGCTTGAGAAACTCAACATTTTCGCAGTTCTGATGCTCGAAACGAATAACTAGAACGCCCTAGGGGAAAAGTAAGCATACCGTTGTAATCGGGCGAGTTTCTACTTTCAGATGAAACAGAAATTTTGCGGATTTGTCAATCCGTTCGCGAGATATGGCAGTTTGGAGGTAAGAAACGCTTGAGAAACTCAAAATTTTCGCAGTTCTGATGCTCGAAACAAATAACTAGAACGGACTAGGGGAAAAGTACGCATACCGTTGTAATCGGGCGAGTTTTTACTTTCAGATGCAACAGAAATTTTGCGGCTTAGTCAATCCGTTCGCGAGATATGGCAGTTTGGAAGTATGAAACACTTGAGAAACTCAAAATTTTCGCAGTTCTGATGCTCGAAACGAATAACTAGAACGGACTAGGGGAAAAGTACGCATACCGTTGTAATCGGGCGAGTTTCTACTTTCAGATGCAACAGAAATTTTGCGGATTGGTCAATCCGTTCGGGAGATATGGCAGTTTGTAGGTAAGAAACGCTTGAGAAACTCAAAATTTTCGCAGTTCTGATGCTCGAAACGAATAACTAGAACGGCCTAGGGGAAAAGTACGCATACCGTTGTAATCGGGCGAGTTTCTACTTTCAGATGCAACAGAAATTTTGCGGATTGGTCAATCCGTTCGCGAGATATGGCAGTTTGGAAGTATGAAACACATGAGAAACCCAAAATTTTCGCAGTTCTCATGCTCGAAACGAATAACTACAACGGCCTAGGGGAAAAGTACGCATACCGTTGTAATCGGGCGAGTTTCTACTTTCAGATGCAACAGAAATTTTGCGGATTGGTCAATCCGTTCGCGCGATATGGCAGTTTGGAGGTAAGAAACGCTTGAGAAACTCAAAATTTTCGCAGTTCTGATGCTCGAAACGAATAACTAGAACGGCCTAGGGGAAAAGTACGCATACCGTTGTAATCGGGCGAGTTTCTACTTTCAGATGCAACAGAAATTTTGTGGATTGGTCAATCCGTTCGCGAGATATGGCAGTTTGGAGGTAAGCAACGTTTGAGAAACCCAAAATTTTCGCAGTTCTCATGCTCGAAACGAATAACTACAACGGCCTAGGGGAAAAGTACGCATACCGTTGTAATCGGGCGAGTTTCTACTTTCAGATGCAACAGAAATTTTGCGGATTGGTCAATCCGTTCGCGAGATATGGCAGTTTGTAGGTAAGAAACGCTTGAGAAACTCAAAATTTTCGCAGTTCTGATGCTCGACAAGCATAACTAGAACGGTCTAGGGAAAAACTACGCACACCGTTGTAATCGGGCGACTTTCTACTTTCAGATGCAACAGAAATTTTGCGGATTGGTCAATCCGTTCGCGAGATATGGCAGTTTGGAGGTACGAAACGGTTGAGAAACTCAAAATTTTCACATTTCTGATGCTCGAAACGAATAACCAGAACGGCCTAGGGGAAGAGTACGCATACCGTTGTAATCGGGCGAGTTTCTACTTTCAGATGCAACAGAAATTTTGCGGATTGGTCAATCCGTTCGCGAGATATGGCAGTTTGTAGGTAAGAAACGCTTGAGAAACTCAACATTTTCGCAGTTCTGATGCTCGAAACGAATAACTAGAACGGCCTAGGCGAAAAGTACGCATACCGTTGTAATCGGGCGAGTTTCTACTTTCAGATGCAACAGAAATTTTGCGGATTGGTCAATCCGTTCGCGAGATATGGCAGTTTGGAAGTATGAAACACTTGAGAAACCCAAAATTTTCGCAGTTCTCATGCTCGAAACGAATAACTACAACGGCCTAGGGGAAAAGTACGCATACCGTTGTAATCGGGCGAGTTTCTACTTTCAGATGCAACAGAAATTTTGCGGATTGGTCAATCCGTTCGCGAGATATGGCAGTTTGGAGGTAAGAAACGCTTGAGAAACTCAAAATTTTCGCAGTTCTGATGCTCGACAAGCATAACTAGAACGGTCTAGGGGAAAAGTACGAATACAGTTGTAATCGGGCGACTTTTTACTTTCAGATGCAACAGAAATTTTGCGGATTGGTCAATCCGTTCGCGAGATATGGCAGTTTGGAGGTAGGAAACGCTTGAGAAACTCAAAATTTTCGCAGTTCTGATGCTCGACAAGCATAACTAGAACGGTCTAGGGGAAAAGTACGCATACCGTTGTAATCGAGCGAGATTCTACTTTCAGATGCAACAGAAATTTTGCGGATTGGTCAATCCGTTCGCGAGATATGGCAGTTTGTAGGTAAGAAACGCTTGAGAAACTCAACATTTTCGCAGTTCTGATGCTCGAAACGAATAACTAGAACGCCCTAGGGGAAAAGTAAGCATACCGTTGTAATCGGGCGAGTTTCTACTTTCAGATGAAACAGAAATTTTGCGGATTTGTCAATCCGTTCGCGAGATATGGCAGTTTGGAGGTAAGAAACGCTTGAGAAACTCAAAATTTTCGCAGTTCTGATGCTCGAAACAAATAACTAGAACGGACTAGGGGAAAAGTACGCATACCGTTGTAATCGGGCGAGTTTTTACTTTCAGATGCAACAGAAATTTTGCGGATTGGTCAATCCGTTCGCGAGATATGGCAGTTTGGAGGTAAGAAACGCTTGAGTAACTCAAAATTTTCGCAGTTCTGATGCTCGAAACGAATAACTAGCACGGCCTAGGGGAACAGTACGCATACCGTTGTAATCGGGCAAGTTTCTAGTTTCAGATGCAACAGAAATTTTGCGGATTAGTCAATCCGTTCGCGAGATATGGCAGTTTGGAGGTAAGAAACGCTTGAGAAACTCAACATTTTCGCAGTTCTGATGCTCGAAACGAATAACTAGAACGGTCTAGGGGAAAAGTACGCATACCGTTGTCATCGGGCGAGTTTCTACTTTCAGATGCAACAGAAATTTTGCGGATTGGTCAATCCGTTCGCGAGATATGGCAGTTTGGAAGTAAGAAACGCTTGAGAAACTCAAAATTTTCGCAGTTCTGATGCTCGAAACGAATAACTAGAACGGCCTAGGGGAAAAGTACGCATACCGTTGTAATCGGGCGAGTTTCTACTTTCAGATGCAACAGAAATTTTGCGGCTTAGTCAATCCGTTCGCGAGATATGGCAGTTTGGAAGTATGAAACACTTGAGAAACTCAAAATTTTCGCAGTTCTGATGCTCGAAACGAATAACTAGAACGGCCTAGGGGAAAAGTACGCATACCGTTGTAATCGGGCGAGTTTCTACTTTCAGATGCAACAGAAATTTTGCGGATTGGTCAATCCGTTCGCGAGATATGGCAGTTTGGAAGTATGAAACACATGAGAAACCCAAAATTTTCGCAGTTCTCATGCTCGAAACGAATAACTACAACGGCCTAGGGGAAAAGTACGCATACCGTTGTAATCGGGCGAGTTTCTACTTTCAGATGCAACAGAAATTTTGCGGATTGGTCAATCCGTTCGCGCGATATGGCAGTTTGGAGGTAAGAAACGCTTGAGAAACTCAAAATTTTCGCAGTTCTGATGCTCGAAACGAATAACTAGAACGGCCTAGGGGAAAAGTACGCATACCGTTGTAATCGGGCGAGTTTCTACTTTCAGATGCAACAGAAATTTTGTGGATTGGTCAATCCGTTCGCGAGATATGGCAGTTTGGAGGTAAGCAACGTTTGAGAAACCCAAAATTTTCGCAGTTCTCATGCTCGAAACGAATAACTACAACGGCCTAGGGGAAAAGTACGCATACCGTTGTAATCGGGCGAGTTTCTACTTTCAGATGCAACAGAAATTTTGCGGATTGGTCAATCCGTTCGCGAGATATGGCAGTTTGTAGGTAAGGAACGCTTGAGAAACTCAAAATTTTCGCAGTTCTGATGCTCGACAAGCATAACTAGAACGGTCTAGGGAAAAACTACGCACACCGTTGTAATCGGGCGACTTTCTACTTTCAGATGCAACAGAATTTTTGCGGATTGGTCAATCCGTTCGCGAGATATGGCAGTTTGGAGGTACGAAACGGTTGAGAAACTCAAAATTTTCACATTTCTGATGCTCGAAACGAATAACCAGAACGGCCTAGGGGAAGAGTACGCATACCGTTGTAATCGGGCGAGTTTCTACTTTCAGATGCAACAGAAATTTTGCGGATTGGTCAATCCGTTCGCGAGATATGGCAGTTTGTAGGTAAGAAACGCTTGAGAAACTCAACATTTTCGCAGTTCTGATGCTCGAAACGAATAACTAGAACGGCCTAGGCGAAAAGTACGCATACCGTTGTAATCGGGCGAGTTTCTACTTTCAGATGCAACAGAAATTTTGCGGATTTGTCAATCCGTTCGCGAGATATGGCAGTTTGGAGGTAAGAAACGCTTGAGAAACTCAAAATTTTCGCAGTTCTGATGCTCGAAACAAATAACTAGAACGGACTAGGGGAAAAGTACGCATACCGTTGTAATCGGGAGAGTTTTTACTTTCAGATGCAACAGAAATTTTGCGGATTGGTCAATCCGTTCGCGAGATATGGCAGTTTGGAGGTAAGAAACGCGTGAGTAACTCAAAATTTTCGCAGTTCTGATGCTCGAAACGAATAACTAGCACGGCCTAGGGGAACAGTACGCATACCGTTGTAATCGGGCAAGTTTCTAGTTTCAGATGCAACAGAAATTTTGCGGATTAGTCAATCCGTTCGCGAGATATGGCAGTTTGGAGGTAAGAAACGCTTGAGAAACTCAACATTTTCGCAGTTCTGATGCTCGAAACGAATAACTAGAACGGTCTAGGGGAAAAGTACGCATACCGTTGTCATCGGGCGAGTTTCTACTTTCAGATGCAACAGAAATTTTGCGGATTGGTCAATCCGTTCGCGAGATATGGCAGTTTGGAGGTAAGAAACGCTTGAGAAACTCAAAATTTTCGCAGTTCTGATGCTCGAAACGAATAACTAGAACGGCCTAGGGGAAAAGTACGCATACCGTTGTAATCGGGCGAGTTTCTACTTTCAGATGCAACAGAAATTTTGCGGCTTAGTCAATCCGTTCGCGAGATATGGCAGTTTGGAAGTATGAAACACTTGAGAAACTCAAAATTTTCGCAGTTCTGATGCTCGAAACGAATAACTAGAACGGCCTAGGGGAAAAGTACGCATACCGTTGTAATCGGGCGAGTTTCTACTTTCAGATGCAACAGAAATTTTGCGGATTGGTCAATCCGTTCGCGAGATATGGCAGTTTGGAAGTATGAAACACATGAGAAACCCAAAATTTTCGCAGTTCTCATGCTCGAAACGAATAACTACAACGGCCTAGGGGAAAAGTACGCATACCGTTGTAATCGGGCGAGTTTCTACTTTCAGATGCAACAGAAATTTTGCGGATTGGTCAATCCGTTCGCGCGATATGGCAGTTTGGAGGTAAGAAACGCTTGAGAAACTCAAAATTTTCGCAGTTCTGATGCTCGAAACGAATAACTAGAACGGCCTAGTGGAAAAGTACGCATACCGTTGTAATCGGGCGAGTTTCTACTTTCAGATGCAACAGAAATTTTGTGGATTGGTCAATCCGTTCGCGAGATATGGCAGTTTGGAGGTAAGCAACGTTTGAGAAACCCAAAATTTTCGCAGTTCTCATGCTCGAAACGAATAACTACAACGGCCTAGGGGAAGAGTACGCATACCGTTGTAATCGGGCGAGTTTCTACTTTCAGATGCAACAGAAATTTTGCGGATTGGTCAATCCGTTCGCGAGATATGGCAGTTTGTAGGTAAGGAACGCTTGAGAAACTCAAAATTTTCGCAGTTCTGATGCTCGACAAGCATAACTAGAACGGTCTAGGGAAAAACTACGCACACCGTTGTAATCGGGCGACTTTCTACTTACAGATGCAACAGAAATTTTGCGGATTGGTCAATCCGTTCGCGAGATATGGCAGTTTGGAGGTACGAAACGGTTGAGAAACTCAAAATTTTCACATTTCTGATGCTCGAAACGAATAACCAGAACGGCCTAGGGGAAGAGTACGCATACCGTTGTAATCGGGCGAGTTTCTACTTTCAGATGCAACAGAAATTTTGCGGATTGGTCAATCCGTTCGCGAGATATGGCAGTTTGTAGGTAAGAAACGCTTGAGAAACTCAACATTTTCGCAGTTCTGATGCTCGAAACGAATAACTAGAACGGCCTAGGCGAAAAGTACGCATACCGTTGTAATCGGGCGAGTTTCTACTTTCAGATGCAACAGAAATTTTGCGGATTGGTCAATCCGTTCGCGAGATATGGCAGTTTGGAAGTATGAAACACTTGAGAAACCCAAAATTTTCGCAGTTCTCATGCTCGAAACGAATAACTACAACGGCCTAGGGGAAAAGTACGCATACCGTTGTAATCGGGCGAGTTTCTACTTTCAGATGCAACAGAAATTTTGCGGATTGGTCAATCCGTTCGCGAGATATGGCAGTTTGGAGGTAAGAAACGCTTGAGAAACTCAAAATTTTCGCAGTTCTGATGCTCGAAACAAATAACTAGAACGGACTAGGGGAAAAGTACGCATACCGTTGTAATCGGGCGAGTTTTTACTTTCAGATGCAACAGAAATTTTGCGGATTGGTCAATCCGTTCGCGAGATATGGCAGTTTGGAGGTAAGAAACGCTTGAGTAACTCAAAATTTTCGCAGTTCTGATGCTCGAAACGAATAACTAGCACGGCCTAGGGGAACAGTACGCATACCGTTGTAATCGGGCAAGTTTCTAGTTTCAGATGCAACAGAAATTTTGCGGATTAGTCACTCCGTTCGCGAGATATGGCAGTTTGGAGGTAAGAAACGCTTGAGAAACTCAACATTTTCGCAGTTCTGATGCTCGAAACGAATAACTAGAACGGTCTAGGGGAAAAGTACGCATACCGTTGTCATCGGGCGAGTTTCTACTTTCAGATGCAACAGAAATTTTGCGGATTGGTCAATCCGTTCGCGAGATATGGCAGTTTGGAGGTAAGAAACGCTTGAGAAACTCAAAATTTTCGCAGTTCTGATGCTCGAAACGAATAACTAGAACGGCCTAGGGGAAAAGTACGCATACCGTTGTAATCGGGCGAGTTTCTACTTTCAGATGCAACAGAAATTTTGCGGCTTAGTCAATCCGTTCGCGAGATATGGCAGTTTGGAAGTATGAAACACTTGAGAAACTCAAAATTTTCGCAGTTCTGATGCTCGAAACGAATAACTAGAACGGACTAGGGGAAAAGTACGCATACCGTTGTAATCGGGCGAGTTTCTACTTTCAGATGCAACAGAAATTTTGCGGATTGGTCAATCCGTTCGGGAGATATGGCAGTTTGTAGGTAAGAAACGCTTGAGAAACTCAAAATTTTCGCAGTTCTGATGCTCGAAACGAATAACTAGAACGGCCTAGGGGAAAAGTACGCATACCGTTGTAATCGGGCGAGTTTCTACTTTCAGATGCAACAGAAATTTTGCGGATTGGTCAATCCGTTCGCGCGATATGGCAGTTTGGAAGTATGAAACACATGAGAAACCCAAAATTTTCGCAGTTCTCATGCTCGAAACGAATAACTAGAACGGCCTAGGGGAAAAGTACGCATACCGTTGTAATCGGGCGAGTTTCTACTTTCAGATGCAACAGAAATTTTGTGGATTGGTCAATCCGTTCGCGAGATATGGCAGTTTGGAGGTAAGCAACGTTTGAGAAACCCAAAATTTTCGCAGTTCTCATGCTCGAAACGAATAACTACAACGGCCTAGGGGAAAAGTGCGCATACCGTTGTAATCGGGCGAGTTTCTACTTTCAGATGCAACAGAAATTTTGCGGATTGGTCAATCCGTTCGCGAGATATGGCAGTTTGTAGGTAAGGAACGCTTGAGAAACTCAAAATTTTCGCAGTTCTGATGCTCGACAAGCATAACTAGAACGGTCTAGGGAAAAACTACGCACACCGTTGTAATCTGGCGACTTTCTACTTTCAGATGCAACAGAAATTTTGCGGATTGGTCAATCCGTTCGCGAGATATGGCAGTTTGGAGGTACGAAACGGTTGAGAAACTCAAAATTTTCACATTTCTGATGCTCGAAACGAATAACCAGAACGGCCTAGGGGAAGAGTACGCATACCGTTGTAATCGGGCGAGTTTCTACTTTCAGATGCAACAGAAATTTTGCGGATTGGTCAATCCGTTCGCGAGATATGGCAGTTTGTAGGTAAGAAACGCTTGAGAAACTCAACATTTTCGCAGTTCTGATGCTCGAAACGAATAACTAGAACGGCCTAGGCGAAAAGTACGCATACCGTTGTAATCGGGCGAGTTTCTACTTTCAGATGCAACAGAAATTTTGCGGATTGGTCAATCCGTTCGCGAGATATGGCAGTTTGGAAGTATGAAACACTTGAGAAACCCAAAATTTTCGCAGTTCTCATGCTCGAAACGAATAACTACAACGGCCTAGGGGAAAAGTACGCATACCGTTGTAATCGGGCGAGTTTCTACTTTCAGATGCAACAGAAATTTTGCGGATTGGTCAATCCGTTCGCGAGATATGGCAGTTTGGAGGTAAGAAACGCTTGAGAAACTCAAAATTTTCGCAGTTCTGATGCTCGACAAGCATAACTAGAACGGTCTAGGGGAAAAGTACGAATACAGTTGTAATCGGGCGACTTTCTACTTTCAGATGCAACAGAAATTTTGCGGATTGGTCAATCCGTTCGCGAGATATGGCAGTTTGGAGGTAGGAAACGCTTGAGAAACTCAAAATTTTCGCAGTTCTGATGCTCGACAAGCATAACTAGAACGGACTAGGGGAAAAGTACGCATACCGTTGTAATCGGGCGAGTTTTTACTTTCAGATGCAACAGAAATTTTGCGGATTGGTCAATCCGTTCGCGAGATATGGCAGTTTGGAGGTAAGAAACGCTTGAGTAACTCAAAATTTTCGCAGTTCTGATGCTCGAAACGAATAACTAGAACGGCCTAGGGGAAAAGTACGCATACCGTTGTAATCGGGCGAGTTTCTACTTTCAGATGCAACAGAAATTTTGGGGCTTAGTCAATCCGTTCGCGAGATATGGCAGTTTGGAGGTAAGAAACGCTTGAGAAACTCAAAATTTTCGCAGTTCTGATGCTCGAAACGAATAACTAGAACGGCCTAGGGGAAAAGTACGCATACCGTTGTAATCGGGCGAGTTTCTACTTTCAGATGCAACAGAAATTTTGCGGATTAGTCAATCCGTTCGCGAGATATGGCAGTTTGGAGGTAAGAATCGCTTGAGAAACTCAAAATTTTCGCAGTTCTGATGCTCGGCAAGCATAACTAGAACGGTCTAGGGGAAAAGTACGCATACCGTTGTAATCGGGCGAGATTCTACTTTCAGATGCAATAGAAATTTTGCGGATTGGTCAATCCGTTCGCGAGATATGGCAGTTTGGAAGTATGAAACACTTGAGAAACTCAAAATTTTCGCAGTTCTGATGCTCGAAACGATTAACTAGAACGGCCTAGGGGTAAAGTACGCATACCGTTGTAATCGGGCGAGTTTCTACTTTCAGATGCAACAGAAATTTTGCGGATTGGTCAATCCGTTCGCGAGACATGGCAGTTTGGAGGTAAGAAACGCTTGAGAAACTCAAAATTTTCGCAGTTCTGATGCTCGAAACGAATAACTAGAACGGACTAGGGGAAAAGTACGCATACCGTTGTAATCGAGCGAGTTTCTACTTTCAGATGCAACAGAAATTTTGCGGATTGGTCAATCCGTTCGGGAGATATGGCAGTTTGTAGGTAAGAAACGCTTGAGAAACTCAAAATTTTCGCAGTTCTGATGCTCGAAACGAATAACTAGAACGGCCTAGGGGAAAAGTACGCATACCGTTGTAATCGGGCGAGTTTCTACTTTCAGATGCAACAGAAATTTTGCGGATTGGTCAATGCGTTCGCGAGATATGGCAGTTTGGCAGTATGAAACACTTGAGAAACCCAAAATTTTCGCAGTTCTCATGCTCGAAACGAATAACTACAACGGCCTAGGGGAAAAGTACGCATACCGTTGTAATCGGGCGAGTTTCTACTTTCAGATGCAACAGAAATTTTGCGGATTGGTCAATCCGTTCGCGAGATATGGCAGTTTGGAGGTAAGAAACGCTTGAGAAACTCAAAATTTTCGCAGTTCTGATGCTCGACAAGCATACCTAGAACGGTCTAGGGGAAAAGTACGCATACCGTTGTAATGGGGCGACTTTCTACTTTCAGATGCAACAGAAATTTTGCGGATTGGTCAATCCGTTCGCGAGATATGGCAGATTGGAGGTAAGAAACGGTTGAGAAACTCAAAATTTTCACAATTCTGATGCTCGAAACGAATAACCAGAACGGCCTAGGGGAAAAGTACGCATACCGTTGTAATTGGGCGAGTTTCTACTTTCAGATGCAACAGAAATTTTGCGGATTGGTCAATCCGTTCGCGAGATATGGCAGTTTGGAGGTAAGAAACGCTTGAGAAACTCAAAATTTTCGCAGTTCTGATGCTCGACAAGCATAACTAGAACGGTCTAGGGGAAAAGTACGCATACCGTTGTAATCTGGCGAGTTTCTACTTTCAGATGCAACAGAAATTTTGCGGATTGGTCAATCCGTTCGCGAGATATGGCAGTTTGGAAGTAAGAAACGCTTGAGAAACTCAAAATTTTCGCAGTTCTGATGCTCGAAACGAATAACTAGAACGGACTAGGGGAAAAGTACGCATACCGTTGTAATCGGGCGAGTTTCTACTTTCAGATGCATCAGTAATTTTGCGGATTGGTCAATCGGTTCGCGAGATATGGCAGTTTGGAAGTAAGAAACGCTTGAGAAACTCAAAATTTTCGCAGTTCTGATGCTCGAAACGATTAACTAGAAAGGCCTAGGGGAACAGTACGCATACCGTTGTAATCGGGCGAGTTTCTACTTTCAGATGCAACAGAAATTTTGCGGATTGGTCAATCTGTTCGCGAGATATGGCAGTTTGGAGGTATGAAACGCTTTAGAAACTCAAAATTTTCGCAATTCTGATGCTCGACAAGCATAACTAGAACGGTCTAGGGGAAAAGTACGCATACCGTTGTAATCGGGCGACTTTCTACTTTCAGATGCAACAGAAATTTTGCGGATTGGTCAATCCGTTCACGAGATATGGCAGTTTGGAGGTAAGAAACGCTTGAGAAACTCAAAATTTTCGCAATTCTGATGCTCGACAAGCATAACTAGAACGGTCTAGGGGAAAAGTACGCATACCGTTGTAATCGGGCGACTTTCTACTTTCAGATGCAACAGAAATTTTGCGGATTGGTCAATCCGTTCGCGAGATATGGCAGTTTGGAGGTAAGAAACGGTTGAGAAACTCAAAATTTTCACAGTTCTGATGCTCGAAACGAATAACCAGAACGGCCTAGGGCAAAAGTACGCATACCGTTGTAAAAGGCGAGTTTCTACTTTCAGATGCAACAGAAATTTTGCGGAATGGTCAATCCGTTCGCGAGATATGGCAGTTTGGAAGTATGAAACACTTGAGAAACACAAAATTTTCACAGTTCTGATGCTCGACAAGCATAACTAGAACGGTCTAGGGGAAAAGTACGCATACCGTTGAAATCGGGCGAGTTTCTACTTTCAGATGCAATAGAAATTTTTCGGATTGGTCAATCCGTTCGCGAGATATGGCAGTTTGGAAGTATGAAACACTTGAGAAACACAAAATTTTCGCAGTTCTGATGCTCGAAACGAATAACTAGTGCGGCCTAGGGGAAAAGTACGCATACCGTTGTAATCGGGCGAGTTTCTACTTTCAGATGCATCAGAAATTTTGCGGATTGGTCAATCCGTTCGCGAGATATGGCAGTTTGGAAGTAAGAAACGCTTGAGAAACTCAACATTTTCGCAGTTCTGATGCTCGAAACGAATAACTAGAACGGCCTAGGGGAAAAGTACGCATGCCGTTGTAATCTGGCGAGTTTCTACTTTCAGATGCAACAGAAATTTTGCGGATTGGTCAATCCGTTCGCGAGATATGGCAGTTTGGAGGTAAGAAACGCTTGAGAAACTCAAAATTTTCGCAGTTCTGATGCTCGAAACGAATAACTAGAACGGACTAGGGGAAAAGTACGCATACCGTTGTAATCGGGCGAGTTTCTACTTTCAGATGCATCAGAAATTTTGCGGATTGGTCAATCCGTTCGCGAGATATGGCAGTTTGGAAGTAAGAAACGCTTGAGAAACTCAAAATTTTCGCAGTTCTGATGCTCGAAACGATTAACTAGAACGGCCTAGGGGAACAGTACGCATACCGTTGTAATCGGGCGAGTTTCTACTTTCAGATGCAACAGAAATTTTGCGGATTGGTCAATCCGTTCGCGAGATATGGCAGTTTGGAGGTATGAAACGCTTGAGAAACTCAAAATTTTCGCAGTTCTGATGCTCGACAAGCATAACTAGAACGGTCTAGGGGAAAAGTACGCATACCGTTGTAATCGGGCTAGTTTCTACATTCAGATGCAACAGAAATTTTGCGGATTGGTCAATCCGTTCGCGAGATATGGCAGTTTGTAGGTAAGAAACGCTTGAGAAACTCAACATTTTCGCAGTTCTGATGCTCGAAACGAATAGCTAGAACGGCCTAGGGGAAAAGTACGCATGCCGTTGTAATCTGGCGAGTTTCTACTTTCAGATGCAACAGAAATTTTGCGGATTGGTCAATCCGTTCGCGAGATATGGCAGTTTGGAGGTAAGAAACGCTTGAGAAACTCAAAATTTTCGCAGTTCTGATGCTCGACAAGCATAACTAGGACGGTCTAGGGGAAAAGTACGCATACCGTTGTAATCTGGCGAGTTTCTACTTTCAGATGCAACAGAAATTTTGCGGATTGGTCAATCCGTTCGCGAGATATGGCAGTTTGGAAGTAAGAAACGCTTGAGAAACTCAAAATTTTCGCAGTTCTGATGCTCGAAACGAATAACTAGAACGGACTAGGGGAAAAGTACGCATACCGTTGTAATCGGGCGAGTTTCTACTTTCAGATGCATCAGTAATTTTGCGGATTGGTCAATCGGTTCGCGAGATATGGCAGTTTGGAAGTAAGAAACGCTTGAGAAACTCAAAATTTTCGCAGTTCTGATGCTCGAAACGATTAACTAGAAAGGCCTAGGGGAACAGTACGCATACCGTTGTAATCGGGCGAGTTTCTACTTTCAGATGCAACAGAAATTTTGCGGATTGGTCAATCCGTTCGCGAGATATGGCAGTTTGGAGGTATGAAACGCTTGAGAAACTCAAAATTTTCGCAATTCTGATGCTCGACAAGCATAACTAGAACGGTCTAGGGGAAAAGTACGCATACCGTTGTAATCGGGCGACTTTCTACTTTCAGATGCAACAGAAATTTTGCGGATTGGTCAATCCGTTCGCGAGATATGGCAGTTTGGAGGTAAGAAACGCTTGAGAAACTCAAAATTTTCGCAGTTCTGATGCTCGACAAGCATAACTAGAACGGTCTAGGGGAAAAGTTCGCATACCGTTGTAATCGGGCGAGTTTCTACATTCAGATGCAACAGAAATTTTGCGGATTGGTCAACCCGTTCGCGAGATATGGCAGTTTGTAGGTAAGAAACGCTTGAGAAACTCAACATTTTCGCAGTTCTGATGCTCGAAACGAATAGCTAGAACGGCCTAGGGGAAAAGTACGCATGCCGTTGTAATCTGGCGAGTTTCTACTTTCAGATGCAACAGAAATTTTGCGGATTGGTCAATCCGTTCGCGAGATATGGCAGTTTGGAGGTAAGAAACGCTTGAGAAACTCAAAATTTTCGCAGTTCTGATGCTCGACAAGCATAACTAGAACGGTCTAGGGGAAAAGTACGCATACCGTTTTAATCTGGCGAGTTTCTACTTTCAGATGCAACAGAAATTTTGCGGATTGGTCAATCCGTTCGCGAGATATGGCAGTTTGGATGTAAGAAACGCTTGAGAAACTCAAAATTTTCGCAGTTCTGATGCTCGAAACGAATAACTAGAACGGACTAGGGGAAAAGTACGCATACCGTTGTAAAAGACGAGTTTCTACTTTCAGATGCAACAGAAATTTTGCGGATTGGTCAATCCGTTCGCGAGATATGGCAGTTTGGAAGTATGAAACACTTGAGAAACACAAAATTTTCACAGTTCTGATGCTCGACAAGCATAACTAGAACGGTCTAGGGGACAAGTACGCATACCGTTGTAATCGGGCGACTTTCTACTTTCAGATGCAACAGAAATTTTGCGGATTGGTCAATCCGTTCGCGAGATATGGCAGTTTGGAGGTAAGAAACGCTTGAGAAACTCAAAATTTTCGCAATTCTGATGCTCGACAAGCATAACTAGAACGGTCTAGGGGAAAAGTACGCATACCGTTGTAATCGGGCGAGTTTCTACTTTCAGATGCATCAGAAATTTTGCGGATTGGTCAATCCGTTCGCGAGATATGGCAGTTTGGAAGTAAGAAACGCTTGAGAAACTCAAAATTTTCGCAGTTCTGATGCTCGAAACGATTAACTAGAACGGCCTAGGCGAACAGTACGCATACCGTTGTAATCGGGCGAGTTTCTACTTTCAGATGCAACAGAAATTTTGCGGATTGGTCAATCCGTTCGCGAGATATGGCAGTTTGGAGGTATGAAACGCTTGAGAAACTCAAAATTTACGCAGTTCTGATGCTCGACAAGCATAACTAGAACGGTCTAGGGGAAAAGTACGCATACCGTTGTAATCGGGCGAGTTTCTACATTCAGATGCAACAGAAATTTTGCGGATTGGTCAATCCGTTCGCGAGATATGGCAGTTTGTAGGTAAGAAACGCTTGAGAAACTCAACATTTTCGCAGTTCTGATGCTCGAAACGAATAGCTAGAACGGCCTAGGGGAAAAGTACGCATGCCGTTGTAATCTGGCGAGTTTCTACTTTCAGATGCAACAGAAATTTTGCGGATTGGTCAATCCGTTCGCGAGATATGGCAGTTTGGAGGTAAGAAACGCTTGAGAAACTCAAAATTTTCGCAGTTCTGATGCTCGACAAGCATAACTAGAACGGTCTAGGGGAAAAGTACGCATACCGTTGTAATCTGGCGAGTTTCTACTTTCAGATGCAACAGAAATTTTGCGGATTGGTCAATCCGTTCGCGAGATATGGCAGTTTGGAAGTAAGAAACGCTTGAGAAACTCAAAATTTTCGCAGTTCTGATGCTCGAAACGAATAACTAGAACGGACTAGGGGAAAAGTACGCATACCGTTGTAATCGGGCGAGTTTCTACTTTCAGATGCATCAGTAATTTTGCGGATTGGTCAATCCGTTCGCGAGATATGGCAGTTTGGAGGTAAGAAACGCTTGAGAAACTCAAAATTTTCGCAATTCTGATGCTCGACAAGCATAACTAGAACGGTCTAGGGGAAAAGTACGCATACCGTTGTAATCGGGCGACTTTCTACTTTCAGATGCAACAGAAATTTTGCGGATTGGTCAATCCGTTCGCGAGATATGGCAGTTTGGAGGTAAGAAACGGTTGAGAAACTCAAAATTTTCACAGTTCTGATGCTCGAAACGAATAACCAGAACGGCCTAGGGGAAAAGTACGCATACCGTTGTAAAAGGCGAGTTTCTACTTTCAGATGCAACAGAAATTTTGCGGATTGGTCAATCCGTTCGCGAGATATGGCAGTTTGGAAGTATGAAACACTTGAGAAACACAAAATTTTCACAGTTCTGATGCTCGACAAGCATAACTAGAACGCTCTAGGGGAAAAGTACGCATACCGTTGTAATCGGGCGACTTTCTACTTTCAGATGCAACAGAAATTTTGCGGATTGGTCAATCCGTTCGCGAGATATGGCAGTTTGGAGGTAAGAAACGCTTGAGAAACTCAAAATTCTCGCAGTTCTGATGCTCGAAACGAATAACTAGAACGGACTAGGGGAAAAGTACGCATACCGTTGTAATCGGGCCAGTTTCTACTTTCAGATGCATCAGAAATTTTGCGGATTGGTCAATCCGTTCGCGAGATATGGCAGTTTGGAAGTAAGAAACGCTTGAGAAACTCAAAATTTTCGCAGTTCTGATGCTCGAAACGATTAACTAGAACGGCCTAGGGGAACAGTACGCATACCGTTGTAATCGGGCGAGTTTCTACTTTCAGATGCAACAGAAATTTTGCGGATTGGTCAATCCGTTCGCGAGATATGGCAGTTTGGAGGTATGAAACGCTTGAGAAACTCAAAATTTTCGCAGTTCTGATGCTCGACAAGCATAACTAGAACGGTCTAGGGGAAAAGTACGCATACCGTTGTAATCGGGCGAGTTTCTACATTCAGATGCAACAGAAATTTTGCGGATTGGTCAATCCGTTCGCGAGATATGGCAGTTTGTAGGTAAGAAACGCTTGAGAAACTCAACATTTTCGCAGTTCTGATGCTCGAAACGAATAGCTAGAACGGCCTAGGGGAAAAGTACGCATGCCGTTGTAATCTGGCGAGTTTCTACTTTCAGATGCAACAGAAATTTTGCGGATTGGTCAATCCGTTCGCGAGATATGGCAGTTTGGAGGTAAGAAACGCTTGAGAAACTCAAAATTTTCGCAGTTCTGATGCTCGACAAGCATAACTAGGACGGTCTAGGGGAAAAGTACGCATACCGTTGTAATCTGGCGAGTTTCTACTTTCAGATGCAACAGAAATTTTGCGGATTGGTCAATCCGTTCGCGAGATATGGCAGTTTGGAAGTAAGAAACGCTTGAGAAACTCAAAATTTTCGCAGTTCTGATGCTCGAAACGAATAACTAGAACGGACTAGGGGAAAAGTACGCATACCGTTGTAATCGGGCGAGTTTCTACTTTCAGATGCATCAGTAATTTTGCGGATTGGTCAATCGGTTCGCGAGATATGGCAGTTTGGAAGTAAGAAACGCTTGAGAAACTCAAAATTTTCGCAGTTCTGATGCTCGAAACGAATAACTAGAACGGACTAGGGGAAAAGTACGCATACCGTTGTAATCGGGCGAGTTTCTACTTTCAGATGCATCAGTAATTTTGCGGATTGGTCAATCCGTTCGCGAGATATGGCAGTTTGGAGGTAAGAAACGCTTGAGAAACTCAAAATTTTCGCAGTTCTGATGCTCGAAACGAATAACTAGAACGGACTAGGGGAAAAGTACGCATACCGTTGTAATCGGGCGAGTTTCTACTTTCAGATGCATCAGAAATTTTGCGGATTGGTCTATCCGTTCGCGAGATATGGCAGTTTGGAAGTAAGAAACGCTTGAGAAACTCAAAATTTTCGCAGTTCTGATGCTCGAAACGATTAACTAGAACGGCCTAGGGGAACAGTACGCATACCGTTGTAATCGGGCGAGTTTCTACTTTCAGATGCAACAGAAATTTTGCGGATTGGTCAATCCGTTCGCGAGATATGGCAGTTTGGAGGTATGAAACGCTTGAAAAACTCAAAATTTTCGCAGTTCTGATGCTCGACAAGCATAACTAGAACGGTCTAGGGGAAAAGTACGCATACCGTTGTAATCTGGCGAGTTTCTACTTTCAGATGCAACAGAAATTTTGCGGATTGGTCAATCCGTTCGCGAGATATGGCAGTTTGGATGTAAGAAACGCTTGAGAAACTCAAAATTTTCGCAGTTCTGATGCTCGAAACGAATAACTAGAACGGACTAGGGGAAAAGTACGCATACCGTTGTAATCGGGCGAGTTTCTACTTTCAGATGCATCAGTAATTTTGCGGATTGGTCAATCGGTTCGCGAGATATGGCAGTTTGGAAGTAAGAAACGCTTGAGAAACTCAAAATTTTCGCAGTTCTGATGCTCGAAACGATTAACTAGAAAGGCCTAGGGGAACAGTACGCATACCGCTGTAATCGGGCGAGTTTCTACTTTCAGATGCAACAGAAATTTTGCGGAATGGTCAATCCGTTCGCGAGATATGGCAGTTTGGAGGTATGAAACGCTTGAGAAACTCAAAATTTTCGCAATTCTGATGCTCGACAAGCATAACTAGAAGGGTCCAGGGGAAAAGTACGCATACGGTTGTAATCGGGCGACTTTCTACTTTCAGATGCAACAGAAATTTTGCGGATTGGTCAATCCGTTCGCGAGATATGGCAGTTTGGAGGTAAGAAACGCTTGAGAAACTCATAATTTTCGCAATTCTGATGCTCGACAAGCATAACTAGAACGGTCTAGGGGAAAAGTACGCATACCGTTGTAATCGGGCGACTTTCTACTTTCAGATGCAACAGAAATTTTGCGGATTGGTCAATCCGTTCGCGAGATATGGCAGTTTGGAGGTAAGAAACGCTTGAGAAACTCAAAATTTTCGCAATTCTGATGCTCGACAAGCATAACTAGAACGGTCTAGGGGAAAAGTACGCATACCGTTGTAATCGGGCGAGTTTCTACTTTCAGATGCAACAGAAATTTTGCGGATTGGTCAATCCGTTCGCGAGATATGGCAGTTTGGAAGTATGAAACACTTGAGAAACACAAAATTTTCACAGTTCTGATGCTCGACAAGCATAACTAGAACGGTCTAGGGGAAAAGTACGCATACCGTTGTAATCGGGCGACTTTCTACTTTCAGATGCAACAGAAATTTTGCGGATTGGTCAATCCGTTCGCGAGATATGGCAGTTTGGAGGTAAGAAACGCTTGAGAAACTCAAAATTTTCGCAATTCTGATGCTCGACAAGCATAACTAGAACGGTCTAGGGGAAAAGTACGCATACCGTTGTAATCGGGCGAGTTTCTACTTTCAGATGCATCAGAAATTTTGCGGATTGGTCAATCCGTTCGCGAGATATGGCAGTTTGGAAGTAAGAAACGCTTGAGAAACTCAAAATTTTCGCAGTTCTGATGCTCGAAACGATTAACTAGAACGGCCTAGGGGAACAGTACGCATACCGTTGTAATCGGGCGAGTTTCTACTTTCAGATGCAACAGAAATTTTGCGGATTGGTCAATCCGTTCGCGAGATATGGCAGTTTGGAGGTATGAAACGCTTGAGAAACTCAAAATTTTCGCAGTTCTGATGCTCGACAAGCATAACTAGAACGGTCTAGGGGAAAAGTACGCATACCGTTGTAATCGGGCGAGTTTCTACATTCAGATGCAACAGAAATTTTGCGGATTGGTCAATCCGTTCGCGAGATATGGCAGTTTGTAGGTAAGAAACGCTTGAGAAACTCAACATTTTCGCAGTTCTGATGCTCGAAACGAATAGCTAGAACGGCCTAGGGGAAAAGTACGCATGCCGTTGTAATCTGGCGAGTTTCTACTTTCAGATGCAACAGAAATTTTGCGGATTGGTCAATCCGTTCGCGAGATATGGCAGTTTGGAGGTAAGAAACGCTTGAGAAACTCAAAATTTTCGCAGTTCTGATGCTCGACAAGCATAACTAGAACGGTCTAGGGGAAAAGTACGCATACCGTTGTAATCTGGCGAGTTTCTACTTTCAGATGCAACAGAAATTTTGCGGATTGGTCAATCCGTTCGCGAGATATGGCAGTTTGGAAGTAAGAAACGCTTGAGAAACTCAAAATTTTCGCAGTTCTGATGCTCGAAACGAATAACTAGAACGGACTAGGGGAAAAGTACGCATACCGTTGTAATCGGGCGAGTTTCTACTTTCAGATGCATCAGTAATTTTGCGGATTGGTCAATCGGTTCGCGAGATATGGCAGTTTGGAAGTAAGAAACGCTTGAGAAACTCAAAATTTTCGCAGTTCTGATGCTCGAAACGATTAACTAGAAAGGCCTAGGGGAACAGTACGCATACCGTTGTAATCGGGCGAGTTTCTACTTTCAGATGCAACAGAAATTTTGCGGATTGGTCAATCCGTTCGCGAGATATGGCAGTTTGGAGGTATGAAACGCTTGAGAAACTCAAAATTTTCGCAATTCTGATGCTCGACAAGCATAACTAGAACGGTCTAGGGGAAAAGTACGCATACCGTTGTAATCGGGCGACTTTCTACTTTCAGATGCAACAGAAATTTTGCGGATTGGTCAATCCGTTCGCGAGATATGGCAGTTTGGAGGTAAGAAACGCTTGAGAAACTCAAAATTTTCGCAATTCTGATGCTCGACAAGCATAACTAGAACGGTCTAGGGGAAAAGTACGCATACCGTTGTAATCGGGCGACTTTCTACTTTCAGATGCAACAGAAATTTTGCGGATTGGTCAATCCGTTCGCGAGATATGGCAGTTTGGAGGTAAGAAACGGTTGAGAAACTCAAAATTTTCACAGTTCTGATGCTCGAAACGAATAACCAGAACGGCCTAGGGGAAAAGTACGCATACCGTTGTAAAAGGCGAGTTTCTACTTTCAGATGCAACAGAAATTTTGCGGATTGGTCAATCCGTTCGCGAGATATGGCAGTTTGGAAGTATGAAACACTTGAGAAACACAAAATTTTCACAGTTCTGATGCTCGACAAGCATAACTAGAACGGTCTAGGGGAAAAGTACGCATACCGTTGTAATCGGGCGACTTTCTACTTTCAGATGCAACAGAAATTTTGCGGATTGGTCAATCCGTTCGCGAGATATGGCAGTTTGGAGGTAAGAAACGCTTGAGAAACTCAAAATTCTCGCAGTTCTGATGCTCGAAACGAATAACTAGAACGGACTAGGGGAAAAGTACGCATACCGTTGTAATCGGGCGAGTTTCTACTTTCAGATGCATCAGAAATTTTGCGGATTGGTCAATCCGTTCGCGAGATATGGCAGTTTGGAAGTAAGAAACGCTTGAGAAACTCAAAATTTTCGCAGTTCTGATGCTCGAAACGATTAACTAGAACGGCCTAGGGGAACAGTACGCATACCGTTGTAATCGGGCGAGTTTCTACTTTCAGATGCAACAGAAATTTTGCGGATTGGTCAATCCGTTCGCGAGATATGGCAGTTTGGAGGTATGAAACGCTTGAGAAACTCAAAATTTTCGCAGTTCTGATGCTCGACAAGCAGAACTAGAACGGTCTAGGGGAAAAGTACGCATACCGTTGTAATCGGGCGAGTTTCTACATTCAGATGCAACAGAAATTTTGCGGATTGCTCAATCCGTTCGCGAGATGTGGCAGTCTGTAGGTAAGAAACGCTTGAGAAACTCAACATTTTCGCAGTTCTGATGCTCGAAACGAATAGCTAGAACGGCCTAGGGGAAAAGTACGCATGCCGTTGTAATCTGGCGAGTTTCTACTTTCAGATGCAACAGAAATTTTGCGGATTGGTCAATCCGTTCGCGAGATATGGCAGTTTGGAAGTATGAAACACTTGAGAAACACAAAATTTTCACAGTTCTGATGCTCGACAAGCATAACTAGAACGGTCTAGGGGAAAAGTACGCATACCGTTGTAATCGGGCGACTTTCTACTTTCAGATGCAACAGAAATTTTGCGGATTGGTCAATCCGTTCGCGAGATATGGCAGTTTGGAGGTAAGAAACGCTTGAGAAACTCAAAATTTTCGCAATTCTGATGCTCGACAAGCATAACTAGAACGGTCTAGGGGAAAAGTACGCATACCGTTGTAATCGGGCGACTTTCTACTTTCAGATGCAACAGAAATTTTGCGGATTGGTCAATCCGTTCGCGAGATATGGCAGTTTGGAGGTAAGAAACGCTTGAGAAACTCAAAATTCTCGCAGTTCTGATGCTCGAAACGAATAACTAGAACGGACTAGGGGAAAAGTACGCATACCGTTGTAATCGGGCGAGTTTCTACTTTCAGATGCATCAGAAATTTTGCGGATTGGTCAATCCGTTCGCGAGATATGGCAGTTTGGAAGTAAGAAACGCTTGAGAAACTCAAAATTTTCGCAGTTCTGATGCTCGAAACGATTAACTAGAACGGCCTAGGGGAACAGTACGCATACCGTTGTAATCGGGCGAGTTTCTACTTTCAGATGCAACAGAAATTTTGCGGATTGGTCAATCCGTTCGCGAGATATGGCAGTTTGGAGGTATGAAACGCTTGAGAAACTCAAAATTTTCGCAGTTCTGATGCTCGACAAGCAGAACTAGAACGGTCTAGGGGAAAAGTACGCATACCGTTGTAATCGGGCGAGTTTCTACATTCAGATGCAACAGAAATTTTGCGGATTGCTCAATCCGTTCGCGAGATATGGCAGTCTGTAGGTAAGAAACGCTTGAGAAACTCAACATTTTCGCAGATCTGATGCTCGAAACGAATAGCTAGAACGGCCTAGGGGAAAAGTACGCATGCCGTTGTAATCTGGCGAGTTTCTACTTTCAGATGCAACAAAAATTTTGCGGATTGGTCAATCCGTTCGCGAGATATGGCAGTTTGGAGGTAAGAAACGCTTGAGAAACTCAAAATTTTCGCAGTTCTGATGCTCGACAAGCATAACTAGAACGGTCTAGGGGAAAAGTACGCATACCGTTGTAATCTGGCGAGTTTCTACTTTCAGATGCAACAGAAATTTTGCGGATTGGTCAATCCGTTCGCGAGATATGGCAGTTTGGAGGTAAGAAACGCTTGAGAAACTCAAAATTTTCGCAGTTCTGATGCTCGAAACGAATAACTAGAACGGACTAGGGGAAAAGTACGCATACCGTTGTAATCGGGCGAGTTTCTACTTTCAGATGCAACAGAAATTTTGCGGATTGGTCAATCTGTTCGCGAGATATGGCAGTTTGGAGGTAAGAAACGCTTGAGAAACTCAAAATTTTCGCAGTTCTGATGCTCGAAACGAATAACTAGAACGGACTAGGGGAAAAGTACGCATACCGTTGTAATCGGGCGAGTTTCTACTTTCAGATGCATCAGAAATTTTGCGGATTGGTCTATCCGTTCGCGAGATATGGCAGTTTGGAAGTAAGAAACGCTTGAGAAACTCAAAATTTTCGCAGTTCTGATGCTCGAAACGATTAACTAGAACGGCCTAGGGGAACAGTACGCATACCGTTGTAATCGGGCGAGTTTCTACTTTCAGATGCAACAGAAATTTTGCGGATTGGTCAATCCGTTCGCGAGATATGGCAGTTTGGAGGTATGAAACGCTTGAGAAACTCAAAATTTTCGCAGTTCTGATGCTCGACAAGCATAACTAGAACGGTCTAGGGGAAAAGTTCGCATACCGTTGTAATCGGGCGAGTTTCTACATTCAGATGCAACAGAAATTTTGCGGATTGGTCAATCCGTTCGCGAGATATGGCAGTTTGTAGGTAAGAAACGCTTGAGAAACTCAACATTTTCGCAGTTCTGATGCTCGAAACGAATAGCTAGAACGGCCTAGGGGAAAAGTACGCATGCCGTTGTAATCTGGCGAGTTTCTACTTTCAGATGCAACAGAAATTTTGCGGATTGGTCAATCCGTTCGCGAGATATGGCAGTTTGGAGGTAAGAAACGCTTGAGAAACTCAAAATTTTCGCAGTTCTGATGCTCGACAAGCATAACTAGAACGGTCTAGGGGAAAAGTACGCATACCGTTGTAATCTGGCGAGTTTCTACTTTCAGATGCAACAGAAATTTTGCGGATTGGTCAATCCGTTCGCGAGATATGGCAGTTTGGATGTAAGAAACGCTTGAGAAACTCAAAATTTTCGCAGTTCTGATGCTCGAAACGAATAACTAGAACGGACTAGGGGAAAAGTACGCATACCGTTGTAATCGGGCGAGTTTCTACTTTCAGATGCATCAGTAATTTTGCGGATTGGTCAATCGGTTCGCGAGATATGGCAGTTTGGAAGTAAGAAACGCTTGAGAAACTCAAAATTTTCGCAGTTCTGATGCTCGAAACGATTAACTAGAAAGGCCTAGGGGAACAGTACGCATACCGCTGTAATCGGGCGAGTTTCTACTTTCAGATGCAACAGAAATTTTGCGGAATGGTCAATCCGTTCGCGAGATATGGCAGTTTGGAGGTATGAAACGCTTGAGAAACTCAAAATTTTCGCAATTCTGATGCTCGACAAGCATAACTAGAAGGGTCTAGGGGAAAAGTACGCATACGGTTGTAATCGGGCGACTTTCTACTTTCAGATGCAACAGAAATTTTGCGGATTGGTCAATCCGTTCGCGAGATATGGCAGTTTGGAGGTAAGAAACGCTTGAGAAACTCATAATTTTCGCAATTCTGATGCTCGACAAGCATAACTAGAACGGTCTAGGGGAAAAGTACGCATACCGTTGTAATCGGGCGACTTTCTACTTTCAGATGCAACAGAAATTTTGCGGATTGGTCAATCCGTTCGCGAGATATGGCAGTTTGGAGGTAAGAAACTGTTGAGAAACTCAAAATTTTCACAGTTCTGATGCTCGAAACGAATAACCAGAACGGCCTAGGGGAAAAGTACGCATACCGTTGTAAAAGGCGAGTTTCTACTTTCAGATGCAACAGAAATTTTGCGGATTGGTCAATCCGTTCGCGAGATATTTCAGTTTGGAAGTATGAAACACTTGAGAAACACAAAATTTTCACAGTTCTGATGCTCGACAAGCATAACTAGAACGGTCTAGGGGAAAAGTACGCATACCGTTGTAATCGGGCGACTTTCTACTTTCAGATGCAACAGAAATTTTGCGGATTGGTCAATCCGTTCGCGAGATATGGCAGTTTGGAGGTAAGAAACGCTTGAGAAACTCAAAATTTTCGCAATTCTGATGCTCGACAAGCATAACTAGAACGGTCTAGGGGAAAAGTACGCATACCGTTGTAATCGGGCGAGTTTCTACTTTCAGATGCATCAGAAATTTTGCGGATTGGTCAATCCGTTCGCGAGATATGGCAGTTTGGAAGTAAGAAACGCTTGAGAAACTCAAAATTTTCGCAGTTCTGATGCTCGAAACGATTAACTAGAACGGCCTAGGGGAACAGTACGCATACCGTTGTAATCGGGCGAGTTTCTACTTTCAGATGCAACAGAAATTTTGCGGATTGGTCAATCCGTTCGCGAGATATGGCAGTTTGGAGGTATGAAACGCTTGAGAAACTCAAAATTTTCGCAGTTCTGATGCTCGACAAGCATAACTAGAACGGTCTAGGGGAAAAGTACGCATACCGTTGTAATCTGGCGAGTTTCTACTTTCAGATGCAACAGAAATTTTGCGGATTGGTCAATCCGTTCGCGAGATATGGCAGTTTGGAAGTAAGAAACGCTTGAGAAACTCAAAATTTTCGCAGTTCTGATGCTCGAAACGAATAACTAGAACGGACTAGGGGAAAAGTACGCATACCGTTGTAATCGGGCGAGTTTCTACTTTCAGATGCATCAGTAATTTTGCGGATTGGTCAATCGGTTCGCGAGATATGGCAGTTTGGAAGTAAGAAACGCTTGAGAAACTCAAAATTTTCGCAGTTCTGATGCTCGAAACGATTAACTAGAAAGGCCTAGGGGAACAGTACGCATACCGTTGTAATCGGGCGAGTTTCTACTTTCAGATGCAACAGAAATTTTGCGGATTGGTCAATCCGTTCGCGAGATATGGCAGTTTGGAGGTATGAAACGCTTGAGAAACTCAAAATTTTCGCAATTCTGATGCTCGACAAGCATAACTAGAACGGTCTAGGGGAAAAGTACGCATACCGTTGTAATCGGGCGACTTTCTACTTTCAGATGCAACAGAAATTTTGCGGATTGGTCAATCCGTTCGCGAGAATGGCAGTTTGGAGGTAAGAAACGCTTGAGAAACTCAAAATTTTCGCAATTCTGATGCTCGACAAGCATAACTAGAACGGTCTAGGGGAAAAGTACGCATACCGTTGTAATCGGGCGACTTTCTACTTTCAGATGCAACAGAAATTTTGCGGATTGGTCAATCCGTTCGCGAGATATGGCAGTTTGGAGGTAAGAAACGGTTGAGAAACTCAAAATTTTCACAGTTCTGATGCTCGAAACGAATAACCAGAACGGCCTAGGGGAAAAGTACGCATACCGTTGTAAAAGGCGAGTTTCTACTTTCAGATGCAACAGAAATTTTGCGGATTGGTCAATCCGTTCGCGAGATATGGCAGTTTGGAAGTATGAAACACTTGAGAAACACAAAATTTTCACAGTTCTGATGCTCGACAAGCATAACTAGAACGGTCTAGGGGAAAAGTACGCATACCGTTGTAATCGGGCGACATTCTACTTTCAGATGCAACAGAAATTTTGCGGATTGGTCAATCCGTTCGCGAGATATGGCAGTTTGGAGGTAAGAAACGCTTGAGAAACTCATAATTTTCGCAATTCTGATGCTCGACAAGCATAACTAGAACGGTCTAGGGGAAAAGTACGCATACCGTTGTAATCGGGCGACTTTCTACTTTCAGATGCAACAGAAATTTTGCGGATTGGTCAATCCGTTCGCGAGATATGGCAGTTTGGAGGTAAGAAACTGTTGAGAAACTCAAAATTTTCACAGTTCTGATGCTCGAAACGAATAACCAGAACGGCCTAGGGGAAAAGTACGCATACCGTTGTAAAAGGCGAGTTTCTACTTTCAGATGCAACAGAAATTTTGCGGATTGGTCAATCCGTTCGCGAGATATGGCAGTTTGGAAGTATGAAACACTTGAGAAACACAAAATTTTCACAGTTCTGATGCTCGACAAGCATAACTAGAACGGTCTAGGGGAAAAGTACGCATACCGTTGTAATCGGGCGACTTTCTACTTTCAGATGCAACAGAAATTTTGCGGATTGGTCAATCCGTTCGCGAGATATGGCAGTTTGGAGGTAAGAAACGCTTGAGAAACTCAAAATTTTCGCAATTCTGATGCTCGACAAGCATAACTAGAACGGTCTAGGGGAAAAGTACGCATACCGTTGTAATCGGGCGAGTTTCTACTTTCAGATGCATCAGAAATTTTGCGGATTGGTCAATCCGTTCGCGAGATATGGCAGTTTGGAAGTAAGAAACGCTTGAGAAACTCAAAATTTTCGCAGTTCTGATGCTCGAAACGATTAACTAGAACGGCCTAGGGGAACAGTACGCATACCGTTGTAATCGGGCGAGTTTCTACTTTCAGATGCAACAGAAATTTTGCGGATTGGTCAATCCGTTCGCGAGATATGGCAGTTTGGAGGTATGAAACGCTTGAGAAACTCAAAATTTTCGCAGTTCTGATGCTCGACAAGCATAACTAGAACGGTCTAGGGGAAAAGTACGCATACCGTTGTAATCGGGCGAGTTTCTACATTCAGATGCAACAGAAATTTTGCGGATTGGTCAATCCGTTCGCGAGATATGGCAGTTTGTAGGTAAGAAACGCTTGAGAAACTCAACATTTTCGCAGTTCTGATGCTCGAAACGAATAGCTAGAACGGCCTAGGGGAAAAGTACGCATGCCGTTGTAATCTGGCGAGTTTCTACTTTCAGATGCAACAGAAATTTTGCGGATTGGTCAATCCGTTCGCGAGATATGGCAGTTTGGAGGTAAGAAACGCTTGAGAAACTCAAAATTTTCGCAGTTCTGATGCTCGACAAGCATAACTAGAACGGTCTAGGGGAAAAGTACGCATACCGTTGTAATCTGGCGAGTTTCTACTTTCAGATGCAACAGAAATTTTGCGGATTGGTCAATCCGTTCGCGAGATATGGCAGTTTGGAAGTAAGAAACGCTTGAGAAACTCAAAATTTTCGCAGTTCTGATGCTCGAAACGAATAACTAGAACGGACTAGGGGAAAAGTACGCATACCGTTGTAATCGGGCGAGTTTCTACTTTCAGATGCATCAGTAATTTTGCGGATTGGTCAATCGGTTCGCGAGATATGGCAGTTTGGAAGTAAGAAACGCTTGAGAAACTCAAAATTTTCGCAGTTCTGATGCTCGAAACGATTAACTAGAAAGGCCTAGGGGAACAGTACGCATACCGTTGTAATCGGGCGAGTTTCTACTTTCAGATGCAACAGAAATTTTGCGGATTGGTCAATCCGTTCGCGAGATATGGCAGTTTGGAGGTATGAAACGCTTGAGAAACTCAAAATTTTCGCAATTCTGATGCTCGACAAGCATAACTAGAACGGTCTAGGGGAAAAGTACGCATACCGTTGTAATCGGGCGACTTTCTACTTTCAGATGCAACAGAAATTTTGCGGATTGGTCAATCCGTTCGCGAGAATGGCAGTTTGGAGGTAAGAAACGCTTGAGAAACTCAAAATTTTCGCAATTCTGATGCTCGACAAGCATAACTAGAACGGTCTAGGGGAAAAGTACGCATACCGTTGTAATCGGGCGACTTTCTACTTTCAGATGCAACAGAAATTTTGCGGATTGGTCAATCCGTTCGCGAGATATGGCAGTTTGGAGGTAAGAAACGGTTGAGAAACTCAAAATTTTCACAGTTCTGATGCTCGAAACGAATAACCAGAACGGCCTAGGGGAAAAGTACGCATACCGTTGTAAAAGGCGAGTTTCTACTTTCAGATGCAACAGAAATTTTGCGGATTGGTCAATCCGTTCGCGAGATATGGCAGTTTGGAAGTATGAAACACTTGAGAAACACAAAATTTTCACAGTTCTGATGCTCGACAAGCATAACTAGAACGGTCTAGGGGAAAAGTACGCATACCGTTGTAATCGGGCGACATTCTACTTTCAGATGCAACAGAAATTTTGCGGATTGGTCAATCCGTTCGCGAGATATGGCAGTTTGGAGGTAAGAAACGCTTGAGAAACTCAAAATTTTCGCAATTCTGATGCTCGACAAGCATAACTAGAACGGTCTAGGGGAAAAGTACGCATACCGTTGTGGGCGACTTTCTACTTTCAGATGCAACAGAAATTTTGCGGATTGGTCAATCCGTTCGCGAAATATGGCAGTTTGGAGGTAAGAAACGCTTGAGAAACTCAAAATTTTCGCAATTCTGATGCTCGACAAGCATAACTAGAACGGTCTAGGGGAAAAGTACGCATACCGTTGTAATCGGGCGACTTTCTACTTTCAGATGCAACAGAAATTTTGCGGATTGGTCAATCCGTTCGCGAGATATGGCAGTTTGGAGGTAAGAAACTGTTGAGAAACTCAAAATTTTCACAGTTCTGATGCTCGAAACGAATAACCAGAACGGCCTAGGGGAAAAGTACGCATACCGTTGTAAAAGGCGAGTTTCTACTTTCAGATGCAACAGAAATTTTGCGGATTGGTCAATCCGTTCGCGAGATATGGCAGTTTGGAAGTATGAAACACTTGAGAAACACAAAATTTTCACAGTTCTGATGCTCGACAAGCATAACTAGAACGGTCTAGGGGAAAAGTACGCATACCGTTGTAATCGGGCGACTTTCTACTTTCAGATGCAACAGAAATTTTGCGGATTGGTCAATCCGTTCGCGAGATATGGCAGTTTGGAGGTAAGAAACGCTTGAGAAACTCAAAATTTTGGCAATTCTGATGCTCGACAAGCATAACTAGAACGGTCTAGGGGAAAAGTACGCATACCGTTGTAATCGGGCGAGTTTCTACTTTCAGATGCATCAGAAATTTTGCGGATTGTTCAATCCGTTCGCGAGATATGGCAGTTTGGAAGTAAGAAACGCTTGAGAAACTCAAAATTTTCGCAGTTCTGATGCTCGAAACGATTAACTAGAACGGCCTAGGGGAACAGTACGCATACCGTTGTAATCGGGCGAGTTTCTACTTTCAGATGCAACAGAAATTTTGCGGATTGGTCAATCCGTTCGCGAGATATGGCAGTTTGGAGGTATGAAACGCTTGAGAAACTCAAAATTTTCGCAGTTCTGATGCTCGACAAGCATAACTAGAACGGTCTAGGGGAAAAGTACGCATACCGTTGTAATCGGGCGAGTTTCTACATTCAGATGCAACAGAAATTTTGCGGATTGGTCAATCCGTTCGCGAGATATGGCAGTTTGTAGGTAAGAAACGCTTGAGAAACTCAACATTTTCGCAGTTCTGATGCTCGATACGAATAGCTAGAACGGCCTAGGGGAAAAGTACGCATGCCGTTGTAATCTGGCGAGTTTCTACTTTCAGATGCAACAGAAATTTTGCGGATTGGTCAATCCGTTCGCGAGATATGGCAGTTTGGAGGTAAGAAACGCTTGAGAAACTCAAAATTTTCGCAGTTCTGATGCTCGACAAGCATAACTAGAACGGTCTAGGGGAAAAGTACGCATACCGTTGTAATCTGGCGAGTTTCTACTTTCAGATGCAACAGAAATTTTGCGGATTGGTCAATCCGTTCGCGAGATATGGCAGTTTGGAAGTAAGAAACGCTTGAGAAACTCAAAATTTTCGCAGTTCTGATGCTCGAAACGAATAACTAGAACGGACTAGGGGAAAAGTACGCATACCGTTGTAATCGGGCGAGTTTCTACTTTCAGATGCATCAGTAATTTTGCGGATTGGTCAATCGGTTCGCGAGATATGGCAGTTTGGAAGTAAGAAACGCTTGAGAAACTCAAAATTTTCGCAGTTCTGATGCTCGAAACGATTAACTAGAAAGGCCTAGGGGAACAGTACGCATACCGTTGTAATCGGGCGAGTTTCTACTTTCAGATGCAACAGAAATTTTGCGGATTGGTCAATCCGTTCGCGAGATATGGCAGTTTGGAGGTATGAAACGCTTGAGAAACTCAAAATTTTCGCAATTCTGATGCTCGACAAGCATAACTAGAACGGTCTAGGGGAAAAGTACGCATACCGTTGTAATCGGGCGACTTTCTACTTTCAGATGCAACAGAAATTTTGCGGATTGGTCAATCCGTTCGCGAGATATGGCAGTTTGGAGGTAAGAAACGGTTGAGAAACTCAAAATTTTCACAGTTCTGATGCTCGAAACGAATCACCAGAACGGCCTAGGGGAAAAGTACGCATACCGTTGTAAAAGGCGAGTTTCTACTTTCAGATGCAACAGAAATTTTGCGGATTGGTCAATCCGTTCGCGAGATATGGCAGTTTGGAAGTATGAAACACTTGAGAAACACAAAATTTTCACAGTTCTGATGCTCGACAAGCATAACTAGAACGGTCTAGGGGAAAAGTACGCATACCGTTGTAATCGGGCGACTTTCTACTTTCAGATGCAACAGAAATTTTGCGGATTGGTCAATCCGTTCGCGAGATATGGCAGTTTGGAGGTAAGAAACGCTTGAGAAACTCAAAATTTTCGCAATTCTGATGCTCGACAAGCATAACTAGAACGGTCTAGGGGAAAAGTACGCATACCGTTGTAATCGGGCGACTTTCTACTTTCAGATGCAACAGAAATTTTGCGGATTGGTCAATCCGTTCGCGAGATATGGCAGTTTGGAGGTAAGAAACGCTTGAGAAACTCAAAATTTTCGCAGTTCTGATGCTCGAAACGAATAACTAGAACGGACTAGGGGAAAAGTACGCATACCGTTGTAATCGGGCGAGTTTCTACTTTCAGATGCATCAGAAATTTTGCGGATTGGTCAATCCGTTCGCGAGATATGGCAGTTTGGAAGTAAGAAACGCTTGAGAAACTCAAAATTTTCGCAGTTCTGATGCTCGAAACGAATAACTAGAACGGCCTAGGGGAAAAGTACGCATACCGTTGTAATCGGGCGAGTTTCTACTTTCAGATGCAACAGAAATTTTGCGGATTGGTCAATCCGTTCGCGAGATATGGCAGTTTGGAGGTATGAAACGCTTGAGAAACTCAAAATTTTCGCAGTTCTGATGCTCGACAAGCATAACTAGAACGGTCTAGGGGAAAAGTACGCATACCGTTGTAATCGGGCGAGTTTCTACATTCAGATGCAACAGAAATTTTGCGGATTGCTCAATCCGTTCGCGAGATATGGCAGTCTGTAGGTAAGAAACGCTTGAGAAACTCAACATTTTCGCAGTTCTGATGCTCGAAACGAATAGCTAGAACGGCCTAGGGGAAAAGTACGCATGCCGTTGTAATCTGGCGAGTTTCTACTTTCAGATGCAACAGAAATTTTGCGGATTGGTCAATCCGTTCGCGAGATATGGCAGTTTGGAGGTAAGAAACGCTTGAGAAACTCAAAATTTTCGCAGTTCTGATGCTCGAAACGAATAACCAGAACGGCCTAGGGGAAAAGTACGCATACCGTTGTAATCGGGCGAGTTTCTACTTTCAGATGCAACAGAAATTTTGCGGATTGGTCAATCCGTTCGCGAGATATGGCTGTTTGGAAGTATAAAACACTTGAGAAACACAAAATTTTCACAGTTCTGATGCTCGACAAGCATAACTAGAACGGTCTAGGGGAAAAGTACGCATACCGTTGTAATCGGGCGAGTTTCTACATTCAGATGCAACAGAAATTTTGCGGATTGGTCAATCCGTACGCGAGATATGGCAGTTTGGAGGTAAGAAACGCTTGAGAAACTCAAAATTTTCGCAGTTCTGATGCTCGAAACGAATAACTAGAACGGCCTAGGGGAAAAGTACGCATACCGTTGTAATCGGGCGAGTTTCTACTTTCAGATGCAACAGAAATTTAGCGGATTGGTCAATCCGTTCGCGAGATATGGCAGTTTGGAGGTAAGAAACGGTTGAGAAACTCAAAATTTTCAAAGTTCTGATGCTCGAAACGAATAACCAGAACGGCCTAGGGGAAAAGTACGCATACCGTTGTAATCGGGCGAGTTTCTACTTTCAGATGCAACAGAAATTTTGCGGATTGGTCAATCCGTTCGCGAGATATGGCTGTTTGGAAGTATAAAACACTTGAGAAACACAAAATTTTCGCAGTTCTGATGCTCGAAACGAATAACTAGAGCGGCCTAGGGGAAAAGTACGCATACCGTTGTAATCGGGCGAGTTTCTACTTTCAGATGCATCAGAAATTTTGCGGATTGGTCAATCCGTTCGCGATATATGGCAGTTTGGAAGTAAGAAACGCTTGAGAAACTCAAAATTTTCGCAGTTCTGATGCTCGAAACGAATAACTAGAACGGACTAGGGGAAAAGTACGCATACCGTTGTAATCGGGCGAGTTTCTACTTTCAGATGCATCAGTAATTTTGCGGATTGGTCAATCGGTTCGCGAGATATGGCAGTTTGGAAGTAAGAAACGCTTGAGAAACTCAAAATTTTCGCAGTTCTGATGCTCGAAACGATTAACTAGAAAGGCCTAGGGGAACAGTACGCATACCGTTGTAATCGGGCGAGTTTCTACTTTCAGATGCAACAGAAATTTTGCGGATTGGTCAATCCGTTCGCGAGATATGGCAGTTTGGAGGTATGAAACGCTTGAGAAACTCAAAATTTTCGCAATTCTGATGCTCGACAAGCATAACTAGAACGGTCTAGGGGAAAAGTACGCATACCGTTGTAATCGGGCGACTTTCTACTTTCAGATGCAACAGAAATTTTGCGGATTGGTCAATCCGTTCGCGAGATATGGCAGTTTGGAGGTAAGAAACGCTTGAGAAACTCAAAATTTTCGCAATTCTGATGCTCGACAAGCATAACTAGAACGGTCTAGGGGAAAAGTACGCATACCGTTGTAATCGGGCGACTTTCTACTTTCAGATGCAACAGAAATTTTGCGGATTGGTCAATCCGTTCGCGAGATATGGCAGTTTGGAGGTAAGAAACGGTTGAGAAACTCAAAATTTTCACAGTTCTGATGCTCGAAACGAATAACCAGAACGGCCTAGGGGAAAAGTACGCATACCGTTGTAAAGGGCGAGTTTCTACTTTCAGATGCAACAGAAATTTTGCGGATTGGTCAATCCGTTCGCGAGATATGGCAGTTTGGAAGTATGAAACACTTGAGAAACACAAAATTTTCACAGTTCTGATGCTCGACAAGCATAACTAGAACGGTCTAGGGGAAAAGTACGCATACCGTTGTAATCGGGCGACTTTCTACTTTCAGATGCAACAGAAATTTTGCGGATTGGTCAATCCGTTCGCGAGATATGGCAGTTTGGAGGTAAGAAACGCTTGAGAAACTCAAAATTTTCGCAATTCTGATGCTCGACAAGCATAACTAGAACGGTCTAGGGGAAAAGTACGCATACCGTTGTAATCGGGCGACTTTCTACTTTCAGATGCAACAGAAATTTTGCGGATTGGTCAATCCGTTCGCGAGATATGGCAGTTTGGAGGTAAGAAACGCTTGAGAAACTCAAAATTTTCGCAGTTCTGATGCTCGAAACGAATAACTAGAACGGACTAGGGGAAAAGTACGCATACCGTTGTAATCGGGCGAGTTTCTACTTTCAGATGCATCAGAAATTTTGCGGATTGGTCAATCCGTTCGCGAGATATGGCAGTTTGGAAGTAAGAAACGCTTGAGAAACTCAAAATTTTCGCAGTTCTGATGCTCGAAACGATTAACTAGAACGGCCTAGGGGAACAGTACGCATACCGTTGTAATCGGGCGAGTTTCTACTTTCAGATGCAACAGAAATTTTGCGGATTGGTCAATCCGTTCGCGAGATATGGCAGTTTGGAGGTATGAAACGCTTGAGAAACTCAAAATTTTCGCAGTTCTGATGCTCGACAAGCATAACTAGAACGGTCTAGGGGAAAAGTACGCATACCGTTGTAATCGGGCGAGTTTCTACATTCAGATGCAACAGAAATTTTGCGGATTGCTCAATCCGTTCGCGAGATATGGCAGTCTGTAGGTAAGAAACGCTTGAGAAACTCAACATTTTCGCAGTTCTGATGCTCGAAACGAATAGCTAGAACGGCCTAGGGGAAAAGTACGCATGCCGTTGTAATCTGGCGAGTTTCTACTTTCAGATGCAACAGAAATTTTGCGGATTGGTCAATCCGTTCGCGAGATATGGCAGTTTGGAGGTAAGAAACGCTTGAGAAACTCAAAATTTTCGCAGTTCTGATGCTCGACAAGCATAACTAGAACGGTCTAGGGGAAAAGTACGCATACCGTTGTAATCTGGCGAGTTTCTACTTTCAGATGCAACAGAAATTTTGCGGATTGGTCAATCCGTTCGCGAGATATGGCAGTTTGGAGGTAACAAACGCTTGAGAAACTCAAAATTTTCGCAGTTCTGATGCTCGAAACGAATAACTAGAACGGACTAGGGGAAAAGTACGCATACCGTTGTAATCGGGCGAGTTTCTACTTTCAGATGCATCAGTAATTTTGCGGATTGGTCAATCGGTTCGCGAGATATGGCAGTTTGGAAGTAAGAAACGGTTGAGAAACTCAAAATTTTCACAGTTCTGATGCTCGAAACGAATAACCAGAACGGCCTAGGGGAAAAGTACGCGTACCGTTGTAAAAGGCGAGTTTCTACTTTCAGATGCAAAGAAATTTTGCGGATTGGTCAATCCGTTCGCGAGATATGGCAGTTTGGAAGTATGAAACACTTGAGAAACACAAAATTTTCACAGTTCTGATGCTCGACAAGCATAACTAGAACGGTCTAGGGGAAAAGTACGCATACCGTTGTAATCGGGCGACTTTCTACTTTCAGATGCAACAGAAATTTTGCGGATTGGTCAATCCGTTCGCGAGATATGGCAGTTTGGAGGTAAGAAACGCTTGAGAAACTCAAAATTTTCGCAATTCTGATGCTCGACAAGCATAACTAGAACGGTCTAGGGGAAAAGTACGCATACCGTTGTAATCGGGCGAGTTTCTACTTTCAGATGCATCAGAAATTTTGCGGATTGGTCAATCCGTTCGCGAGATATGGCAGTTTGGAAGAAAGAAACGCTTGAGAAACTCAAAATTTTCGCAGTTCTGATGCTCGAAACGATTAACTAGAACGGCCTAGGGGAACAGTACGCATACCGTTGTAATCGGGCGAGTTTCTACTTTCAGATGCAACAGAAATTTTGCGGATTGGTCAACCCGTTCGCGAGATATGGCAGTTTGGATGTAGGAAACGCTTGAGAAACTCAAAATTTTCGCAGTTCTGATGCTCGACAAGCATAACTAGAACGGTCTAGGGGAAAAGTACGCATACCGTTGTAATCGAGCGAGTTTCTACTTTCAGATGCAACAGAAATTTTGCGGATTGGTCAATCCGTTCGCGAGATATGGCAGTTTGGAGGTAAGGAACGCTTGAGAAACTCAAAATTTTCGAAGTTCTGATGCTCGAAACGAATAACTAGAACGGCCTAGGGGAAAAGTACGCATGCCGTTGTAATCGGGCGAGTTTCTACTTTCAGATGCAACAGAAATTTTGCGGATTAGTCAATCCGTTCGCGAGATATGGCAGTTTGGAGGTAAGAAACGCTTGAGAAACTCAAAATTTTCGCAGTTCTGATGCTCGAAACGAATAACTAGAAGGGCCTAGGGGAAAAGTACGCATACCGTTGTAATCGGGCGACTTTCTACTTTCAGATGCAACAGAAATTTTGCGGTTTAGTCAATCCGTTCGCGAGATATGGCAGTTTGGAGGTAAGAATCGCTTGAGAAACTCAAAAATTTCGCAGTTCTCATGCTCGAAACGATTAACTACAACGGCCTGGGGGAAAAGTACGAATACCGTTGTAATCGGGCGAGTTTCTACTTTCAAATGCAACAGAAATTTTGCGGATTGGTCAATCCGTTCGCGAGATATGGCAGTTTGGAGGTAAGAAACCCTTGAGAAACTCAATATTTTCGCAGTTCTGATGCTCGACAAGCATAACTAGAACGGTCTAGGGGAAAAGTACGCATACCGTTGTAATCGGGCGAGTTTCTACATTCAGATGCAACAGAAATTTTGCGGATTGCTCAATCCGTTCGCGAGATATGGCAGTCTGTAGGTAAGAAACGCTTGAGAAACTCAACATTTTCGCAGTTCTGATGCTCGAAACGAATAGCTAGAACGGCCTAGGGGAAAAGTACGCATGCCGTTGTAATCTGGCGAGTTTCTACTTTCAGATGCAACAGAAATTTTGCGGATTGGTCAATCCGTTCGCGAGATATGGCAGTTTGGAGGTAAGAAACGCTTGAGAAACTCAAAATTTTCGCAGTTCTGATGCTCGACAAGCATAACTAGAACGGTCTAGGGGAAAAGTACGCATACCGTTGTAATCTGGCGAGTTTCTACTTTCAGATGCAACAGAAATTTTGCGGATTGGTCAATCCGTTCGCGAGATATGGCAGTTTGGAGGTAACAAACGCTTGAGAAACTCAAAATTTTCGCAGTTCTGATGCTCGAAACGAATAACTAGAACGGACTAGGGGAAAAGTACGCATACCGTTGTAATCGGGCGAGTTTCTACTTTCAGATGCATCAGTAATTTTGCGGATTGGTCAATCGGTTCGCGAGATATGGCAGTTTGGAAGTAAGAAACGGTTGAGAAACTCAAAATTTTCACAGTTCTGATGCTCGAAACGAATAACCAGAACGGCCTAGGGGAAAAGTACGCGTACCGTTGTAAAAGGCGAGTTTCTACTTTCAGATGCAAAGAAATTTTGCGGATTGGTCAATCCGTTCGCGAGATATGGCAGTTTGGAAGTATGAAACACTTGAGAAACACAAAATTTTCACAGTTCTGATGCTCGACAAGCATAACTAGAACGGTCTAGGGGAAAAGTACGCATACCGTTGTAATCGGGCGACTTTCTACTTTCAGATGCAACAGAAATTTTGCGGATTGGTCAATCCGTTCGCGAGATATGGCAGTTTGGAGGTAAGAAACGCTTGAGAAACTCAAAATTTTCGCAATTCTGATGCTCGACAAGCATAACTAGAACGGTCTAGGGGAAAAGTACGCATACCGTTGTAATCGGGCGAGTTTCTACTTTCAGATGCATCAGAAATTTTGCGGATTGGTCAATCCGTTCGCGAGATATGGCAGTTTGGAAGAAAGAAACGCTTGAGAAACTCAAAATTTTCGCAGTTCTGATGCTCGAAACGATTAACTAGAACGGCCTAGGGGAACAGTACGCATACCGTTGTAATCGGGCGAGTTTCTACTTTCAGATGCAACAGAAATTTTGCGGATTGGTCAACCCGTTCGCGAGATATGGCAGTTTGGATGTAGGAAACGCTTGAGAAACTCAAAATTTTCGCAGTTCTGATGCTCGACAAGCATAACTAGAACGGTCTAGGGGAAAAGTACGCATACCGTTGTAATCGAGCGAGTTTCTACTTTCAGATGCAACAGAAATTTTGCGGATTGGTCAATCCGTTCGCGAGATATGGCAGTTTGGAGGTAAGGAACGCTTGAGAAACTCAAAATTTTCGAAGTTCTGATGCTCGAAACGAATAACTAGAACGGCCTAGGGGAAAAGTACGCATGCCGTTGTAATCGGGCGAGTTTCTACTTTCAGATGCAACAGAAATTTTGCGGATTAGTCAATCCGTTCGCGAGATATGGCAGTTTGGAGGTAAGAAACGCTTGAGAAACTCAAAATTTTCGCAGTTCTGATGCTCGAAACGAATAACTAGAAGGGCCTAGGGGAAAAGTACGCATACCGTTGTAATCGGGCGACTTTCTACTTTCAGATGCAACAGAAATTTTGCGGTTTAGTCAATCCGTTCGCGAGATATGGCAGTTTGGAGGTAAGAATCGCTTGAGAAACTCAAAAATTTCGCAGTTCTCATGCTCGAAACGATTAACTACAACGGCCTGGGGGAAAAGTACGAATACCGTTGTAATCGGGCGAGTTTCTACTTTCAAATGCAACAGAAATTTTGCGGATTGGTCAATCCGTTCGCGAGATATGGCAGTTTGGAGGTAAGAAACCCTTGAGAAACTCAATATTTTCGCAGTTCTGATGCTCGACAAGCATAACTAGAACGGTCTAGGGGAAAAGTACGCATACCTTTGTAATCGGGCGAGTTTCTACTTTCAGATGCAACAGAAATTTTGCGGATTGGTCAATCCGTTCGCGAGATATGGCAGTTTGGAGGTAAGAAACGCTTGAGAAACTCAAAATTTTCGCAGTTCTGATGCTCGAAACGAATAACTAGAAGGGCCTAGGGGAAAAGTACGCATACCGTTGTAATCGGGCGAGTTTCTACTTTCAGATGCAACAGAAATTTTGCGGTTTAGTCAATCCGTTCGCGAGATATGGCAGTTTGGAGGTAAGAATCGCTTGAGAAACTCAAAAATTTCGCAGTTCTCATGCTCGAAACGATTAACTACAACGGCCTGGGGGAAAAGAACGAATACCGTTGTAATCGGGCGAGTTTCTACTTTCAAATGCAACAGAAATTTTGCGGATTGGTCAATCCGTTCGCGAGATATGGCAGTTTGGAGGTAAGAAACCCTTGAGAAACTCAATATTTTCGCAGTTCTGATGCTCGACAAGCATAACTAGAACGGTCTAGGGGAAAAGTACGCATACCTTTGTAATCGGGCGAGTTTCTACTTTCAGATGCAACAGAAATTTTGCGGATTGGTCAATCCGTTCCCGAGATATGGCAGTTTGGAGGTAAGAAACGCTTGAGAAACTCAAAATTTTCGCAGTTCTGATGCTCGAAACGAATAACTAGAACGGACTAGGGGAAAAGTACGCATACCTTTGTAATCGGGCGAGTTTCTACTTTCAGATGCAACAGAAATTTTGCGGTTTAGTCAATCCGTTCGCGAGATATGGCAGTTTGGAGGTAAGAATCGCTTGAGAAACTCAAAAATTTCGCAGTTCTCATGCTCGAAACGATTAACTACAACGGCCTGGGGGAAAAGTACGAATACCGTTGTAATTGGGCGAGTTTCTACTTTCAAATGCAACAGAAATTTTGCGGATTGGTCAATCCGTTCGCGAGATATGGCAGTTTGGAGGTAAGAAACCCTTGAGAAACTCAATATTTTCGCAGTTCTGATGCTCGACAAGCATAACTAGAACGGTATAGGGGAAAAGTACGCATACCTTTGTAATCGGGCGAGTTTCTACTTTCAGATGCAACAGAAATTTTGCGGATTGGTCAATCCGTTCCCGAGATATGGCAGTTTGGAGGTAAGAAACGCTTGAGAAACTCAAAATTTTCGCAGTTCTGATGCTCGAAACGAATAACTAGAACGGACTAGGGGAAAAGTACGCATACCTTTGTAATCGGGCGAGTTTCTACTTTCAGATGCAACAGAAATTTTGCGGTTTAGTCAATCCGTTCGCGAGATATGGCAGTTTGGAGGTAAGAATCGCTTGAGAAACTCAAAATTTTCGCAGTTCTGAAGCTCGACAAGCATAACTAGAACGGTCTAGGGGAAAAGTACGCATACCGTTGTAATCGGGCGAGATTCTACTTTCAGATGCAACAGAAATTTTGCGGATTAGTCAATCCGTTCGCGAGATTTGGCAGTTTGGAGGTAAGAAACGCTTGAGAAACTCAAAATTTTCGCAGTTCTGATGCTCGAAACGAATTACTAGAACGGTCTAGGGGAAAAGTACGCATACCGTTGTAATCGGGCGAGTTTCTACTTTCAGATGCAACAGAAATTTTGCGGATTAGTCAATCCGTTCGCGAGATTTGGCAGTTTGGAGGTAAGAAACGCTTGAGAAACTCAAAATTTTCGCAGTTCTGATGCTCGAAACGAATAACTAGAACGGACTAGGGGAAAAGTACGCATACCGTTGTAATCGGGCGAGTTTCTACTTTCAGATGCAACAGAAATTTTGCGGATTGGTCAATCCGTTCGCGAGATATGGCAGTTTGGAGGTAAGAAACGCTTGAGAAACTCAAAATTTTCGCAGTTCTGATGCTCGAAACGAATAACTAGAACGGACTAGGGGAAAAGTACGCATACCTTTGTAATCGGGCGAGTTTCTACTTTCAGATGCAACAGAAATTTTGCGGATTGGTCGATCCGTTCGCGAGATATGGCAGTTTGGAGGTAAGAAACCCTTGAGAAACTCAATATTTTCGCAGTTCTGATGCTCGACAAGCATAACTAGAACGGTCTACGGGAAAAGTACGCATACCTTTGTAATCGGGCGAGTTTCTACTTTCAGATGCAACAGAAATTTTGCGGATTGGTCAATCCGTTCCCGAGATATGGCAGTTTGGAGGTAAGAAACGCTCGAGAAACTCAAAATTTTCGCAGTTCTGATGCTCGAAACGAATAACTAGAACGGACTAGGGGAAAAGTACGCATACCTTTGTAATCGGGCGAGTTTCTACTTTCAGATGCAACAGAAATTTTGCGGATTGGTCAATCCGTTCCCGAGATATGGCAGTTTGGAGGTAAGAAACGCTTGAGAAACTCAAAATTTTCGCAGTTCTGATGCTCGAAACGAATAACTAGAACGGACTAGGGGAAAAGTACGCATACCTTTGTAATCGGGCGAGTTTCTACTTTCAGATGCAACAGAAATTTTGCGGATTGGTCAATCCGTTCGCGAGATATGACAGTTTGGAGGTAAGAAACGCTTGAGAAACTCAAAATTTTCGCAGTTCTGATGCTCGAAACGAATAACTAGAAGGGCCTAGGGGAAAAGTACGCATACCGTTGTAATCGGGCGAGTTTCTACTTTCAGATGCAACAGAAATTTTGCGGTTTAGTCAATCCGTTCGCGAGATATGGCAGTTTGGAGGTAAGAATCGCTTGAGAAACTCAAAATTTTCGCAGTTCTGAAGCTCGACAAGCATAACTAGAACGGTCTGGGGGAAAAGTACGCATACCGTTGTAATCGGGCGAGTTTCTACTTTCAGATGCAACAGAAATTTTGCGGATTAGTCAATCCGTTCGCGAGATTTGGCAGTTTGGAGGTAAGAAACGCTTGAGAAACTCAAAATTTTCGCAGTTCTGATGCTCGAAACGAATTACTAGAACGGTCTAGGGGAAAAGTACGCATACCGTTGTAATCGGGCGAGTTTCTACTTTCAGATGCAACAGAAATTTTGCGGATTAGTCAATCCGTTCGCGAGATTTGGCAGTTTGGAGGTAAGAAACGCTTGAGAAACTCAAAATTTTCGCAGTTCTGATGCTCGAAACGAATAACTAGAACGGACTAGGGGAAAAGTACGCATACCGTTGTAATCGGGCGAGTTTCTACTTTCAGATGCAACAGAAATTTTGCGGATTGGTCAATCCGTTCGCGAGATATGGCAGTTTGGAGGTAAGAAACGCTTGAGAAACTCAAAATTTTCGCAGTTCTGATGCTCGAAACGAATAACTAGAACGGAATAGGGGAAAAGTACGCATACCGTTGTAATCGGGCGAGTTTCTACTTTCAGATGCAACAGAAATTTTGCGGATTGGTCAATCCGTTCGCGAGATATGGCAGTTTGGAGGTAAGAAACGCTTGAGAAACTCAAAATTTTCGCAGTTCTGATGCTCGAAACGAATAACTAGAACGGCCTAGGGGAAAAGTACGCATACCGTTGTAATCGGGCGAGTTTCTACTTTCAGATGCAACAGAAATTTTGCGGCTTAGTCAATCCGTTCGCGAGATATGGCAGTTTGGAGGTAAGAAACGCTTGTGGAACTCAAAATTTTCGCAGTTCTGATGCTCGAAACGAATAACTAGAACGGAATAGGGGAAAAGTACGCATACCGTTGTAATCGGGCGAGTTTCTACTTTCAGATGCAACAGAAATTTTGCGGATTGGTCAATCCGTTCGCGAGATATGGCTGTTTGGAAGTATAAAACACTTGAGAAACACAAAATTTTCGCAGTTCTGATGCTCGAAACGAATAACTAGAGCGGCCTAGGGGAAAAGTACGCATACCGTTGTAATCGGGCGAGTTTCTACTTTCAGATGCATCAGAAATTTTGCGGATTGGTCAATCCGTTCGCGAGATATGGCAGTTTGGAAGTAAGAAACGCTTGAGAAACTCAAAATTTTCGCAGTTCTGATGCTCGAAACGAATAACTAGAAGGGCCTAGGGGAAAAGTACGCATACCGTTGTAATCGGGCGAGTTTCTACTTTCAGATGCAACAGAAATTTTGCGGTTTAGTCAATCCGTTCGCGAGATATGGCAGTTTGGAGGTAAGAATCGCTTGAGAAACTCAAAAATTTCGCAGTTCTCATGCTCGAAACGATTAACTACAACGGCCTGGGGGAAAAGTACGAATACCGTTGTAATCGGGCGAGTTTCTACTTTCAAATGCAACAGAAATTTTGCGGATTGGTCAATCCCTTCGCGAGATATGGCAGTTTGGAGGTAAGAAACCCTTGAGAAACTCAATATTTTCGCAGTTCTGATGCTCGACAAGCATAACTAGAACGGCCTAGGGGAAAAGTACGCATACCGTTGTAATCGGGCGAGTTTCTACTTTCAGATGCAACAGAAATTTTGCGGCTTAGTCAATCCGTTCGCGAGATATGGCAGTTTGGATGTAAGAAACGCTTGAGAAACTCAAAATTTTCGCAGTTCTGATGCTCGAAACGAATAACTAGAAGGGCCTAGGGGAAAAGTACGCATACCGTTGTAATCGGGCGAGTTTCTACTTTGAGATGCAACAGAAATTTTGCGGTTTAGTCAATCCGTTCGCGAGATATGGCAGTTTGGAAGTATGAAACACTTGAGAAACTCAAAATTTTCGCAGTTCTGATGCTCGACAAGCATAACTAGAACGGCCTAGGGGAAAAGTACGCATACCGTTGTAATCGGGCGAGTTTCTACTTTCAGATGCAACAGAAATTTTGCGGTTTAGTCAATCCGTTCGCGAGATATGGCAGTTTGGAGGTAAGAATCGCTTGAGAAACTCAAAAATTTCGCAGTTCTCATGCTCGAAACGATTAACTACAACGGCCTGGGGGAAAAGTACGAATACCGTTGTAATCGGGCGAGTTTCTACTTTCAAATGCAACAGAAATTTTGTGGATTGGTCAATCCGTTCGCGAGATATGGCAGTTTGGAGGTAAGAAACCCTTGAGAAACTCAATATTTTCGCAGTTCTGATGCTCGACAAGCATAACTAGAACGGTCTAGGGGAAAAGTACGCATACCTTTGTAATCGGGCGAGTTTCTACTTTCAGATAAAACAGAAATTTTGCGGATTGGTCAATCCGTTCCCGAGATATGGCAGTTTGGAGGTAAGAAACGCTTGAGAAACTCAAAATTTTCGCAGTTCTGATGCTCGAAACGAATAACTAGAACGGACTAGGGGAAAAGTACGCATACCTTTGTAATCGGGCGAGTTTCTACTTTCAGATGCAACAGAAATTTTGCGGTTTAGTCAATCCGTTCGCGAGATATGGCAGTTTGGAGGTAAGAATCGCTTGAGAAACTCAAAAATTTCGCAGTTCTCATGCTCGAAACGATTAACTACAACGGCCTGGGGGAAAAGTACGAATACCGTTGTAATCGGGCGAGTTTCTACTTTCAAATGCAACAGAAATTTTGCGGATTGGTCAATCCGTTCGCGAGATATGGCAGCTTGGAGGTAAGAAACCCTTGAGAAACTCAATATTTTCGCAGTTCTGATGCTCGACAAGCATAACTAGAACGGTATAGGGGAAAAGTACGCATACCTTTGTAATCGGGCGAGTTTCTACTTTCAGATGCAACAGAAATTTTGCGGATTGGTCAATCCGTTCCCGAGATATGGCAGTTTGGAGGTAAGAAACGCTTGAGAAACTCAAAATTTTCGCAGTTCTGATGCTCGAAACGAATAACTAGAACGGACTAGGGGAAAAGTACGCATACCTTTGTAATCGGGCGAGTTTCTACTTTCAGATGCAACAGAAATTTTGCGGATTGGTCAATCCGTTCGCGAGATATGGCAGTTTGGAGGTAAGAAACGCTTGAGAAACTCAAAATTTTCGCAGTTCTGATGCTCGAAACGAATAACTAGAAGGGCCTAGGGGAAAAGTACGCATACCGTTGTAATCGGGCGAGTTTCTACTTTCAGATGCAACAGAAATTTTGCGGTTTAGTCAATCCGTTCGCGAGATATGGCAGTTTGGAGGTAAGAATCGCTTGAGAAACTCAAAATTTTCGCAGTTCTGAAGCTCGACAAGCATAACTAGAACGGTCTAGGGGAAAAGTACGCATACCGTTGTAATCGGGCGAGTTTCTACTTTCAGATGCAACAGAAATTTTGCGGATTAGTCAATCCGTTCGCGAGATTTGGCAGTTTGGAGGTAAGAAACGCTTGAGAAACTCAAAATTTTCGCAGTTCTGATGCTCGAAACGAATAACTAGAACGGACTAGGGGAAAAGTACGCATACCGTTGTAATCGGGCGAGTTTCTACTTTCAGATGCAACAGAAATTTTGCGGATTGGTCAATCCGTTCGCGAGATATGGCAGTTTGGAGGTAAGAAACGCTTGAGAATCTCAAAATTTTCGCAGTTCTGATGCTCGAAACGAATAACTAGAACGGAATAGGGGAAAAGTACGCATACCGTTGTAATCGGGCGAGTTTCTACTTTCAGATGCAACAGAAATTTTGCGGATTGGTCAATCCGTTCGCGAGATATGGCAGTTTGGAGGTAAGAAACGCTTGAGAAACTCAAAATTTTCGCAGTTCTGATGCTCGACAAGCATAACTAGAACGGTCTAGGGGAAAAGTACGCATACCGTTGTAATCGAGCGAGTTTCTACTTTCAGATGCAACAGAAATTTTGCGGATTGGTCAATCCGTTCGCGAGATATGGCAGTTTGGAAGTAAGAAACGCTTGAGAAACTCAAAATTTTCGCAGTTCTGATGCTCGAAACGAATAACTAGAACGGAACAGGGGAAAAGTACGCATACCGTTGTAATCGGGCGAGTTTCTACTTTCAGATGCAACAGAAATTTTGTGGATTGGTCAATCCGTTCGCGAGATATGGCTGTTTGGAAGTATAAAACACTTGAGAAACACAAAATTTTCGCAGTTCTGATGCTCGAAACGAATAACTAGAGCGGCCTAGGGGAAAAGTACGCATACCGTTGTAATCGGGCGAGTTTCTACTTTCAGATGCATCAGAAATTTTGCGGATTGGTCAATCCGTTCGCGAGATATGGCAGTTTGGAAGTAAGAAACGCTTGAGAAACTCAAAATTTTCGCAGTTCTGATGCTCGAAACGAATAACTAGAAGGGCCTAGGGGAAAAGTACGCATACCGTTGTAATCGGGCGAGTTTCTACTTTCAGATGCAACAGAAATTTTGCGGTTTAGTCAATCCGTTCGCGAGATATGGCAGTTTGGAGGTAAGAATCGCTTGAGAAACTCAAAAATTTCGCAGTTCTCATGCTCGAAACGATTAACTACAACGGCCTGGGGGAAAAGTACGAATACCGTTGTAATTGGGCGAGTTTCTACTTTCAAATGCAACAGAAATTTTGCGGATTGGTCAATCCCTTCGCGAGATATGGCAGTTTGGAGGTAAGAAACCCTTGAAAAACTCAATATTTTCGCAGTTCTGATGCTCGACAAGCATAACTAGAACGGCCTAGGGGAAAAGTACGCATACCGTTGTAATCGGGCGAGTTTCTACTTTCAGATGCAACAGAAATTTTGCGGATTGGTCAATCCGTTCGCGAGATATGGTAGTTTGGAGGTAAGAAACGCTTGAGAAACTCAAAATTTTCGCAGTTCTGATGCTCGAAACGAATAACTAGAACGGCCTAGGGGAAAAGTACGCATACCGTTGTAATCGGGCGAGTTTCTACTTTCAGATGCAACAGAAATTTTGCGGCTTAGTCAATCCGTTCGCGAGATATGGCAGTTTGGAGGTAAGAAACGCTTGAGAAACTCAAAATTTTCGCAGTTCTGATGCTCGAAACGAATAACTAGAACGGAATAGGGGAAAAGTACGCATACCGTTGTAATCGGGCGAGTTTCTACTTTCAGATGCAACAGAAATTTTGTGGATTGGTCAATCCGTTCGCGAGATATGGCTGTTTGGACGTATAAAACACTTGAGAAACACAAAATTTTCGCAGTTCTGATGCTCGAAACGAATAACTAGAGCGGCCTAGGGGAAAAGTACGCATACCGTTGTAATCGGGCGAGTTTCTACTTTCAGATGCATCAGAAATTTTGCGGATTGGTCAATCCGTTCGCGAGATATGGCAGTTTGGAAGTAAGAAACGCTTGAGAAACTCAAAATTTTCGCAGTTCTGATGCTCGAAACGAATAACTAGAAGGGCCTAGGGGAAAAGTACGCATACCGTTGTAATCGGGCGAGTTTCTACTTTCAGATGCAACAGAAATTTTGCGGTTTAGTCAATCCGTTCGCGAGATATGGCAGTTTGGAGGTAAGAATCGCTTGAGAAACTCAAAAATTTCGCAGTTCTCATGCTCGAAACGATTAACTACAACGGCCTGGGGGAAAAGTACGAATACCGTTGTAATCGGGCGAGTTTCTACTTTCAAATGCAACAGAAATTTTGCGGATTGGTCAATCCCTTCGCGAGATATGGCAGTTTGGAGGTAAGAAACCCTTGAAAAACTCAATATTTTCGCAGTTCTGATGCTCGACAAGCATAACTAGAACGGCCTAGGGGAAAAGTACGCATACCGTTGTAATCGGGCGAGTTTCTACTTTCAGATGCAACAGAAATTTTGCGGCTTAGTCAATCCGTTCGCGAGATATGGCAGTTTGGAGGTAAGAAACGCTTGAGAAACTCAAAATTTTCGCAGTTCTGATGCTCGAAAAGAATAACTAGAACGGAATAGGGGAAAAGTACGCATACCGTTGTAATCGGGCGAGTTTCTACTTTCAGATGCAACAGAAATTTTGCGGATTGGTCAATCCGTTCGCGAGATATGGCAGTTTGGAGGTAAGAAACGGTTGAGAAACTCAAAATTTTCAAAGTTCTGATGCTCGAAACGAATAACCAGAACGGCCTAGGGGAAAAGTACGCATACCGTTGTAATCGGGCGAGTTTCTACTTTCAGATGCAACAGAAATTTTGCGGATTGGTCAATCCGTTCGCGAGATATGGCTGTTTGGAAGTATAAAACACTTGAGAAACACAAAATTTTCGCAGTTCTGATGCTCGAAACGAATAACTAGAGCGGCCTAGGGTAAAAGTACGCATACCGTTGTAATCGGGCGAGTTTCTACTTTCAGATGCATCAGAAATTTTGCGGATTGGTCAATCCGTTCGCGAGATATGGCAGTTTGGAAGTAAGAAACGCTTGAGAAACTCAAAATTTTCGCAGTTCTGATGCTCGAAAGGATTAACTAGAACGGCCTAGGGGAAAAGTACGCATACCGTTGTAATCGGGCGAGCTTCTACTTTCAGATGCAACAGAAATTTTGCGGATTGGTCAATCCATTCGCGAGATATGGCAGTTTGGAGGTAAGAAACGCTTGAGAAACACAAAATTTTCGCAGTTCTGATGCTCGACAAGCATAACTAGAACGGTCTAGGGGAAAAGTACGCATACCGTTGTAATCGAGCGAGTTTCTACTTTCAGATGCAACAGAAATTTTGCGGATTGGTCAATCCGTTCGCGAGATATGGCTGTTTGGAAGTATAAAACACTTGAGAAACACAAAATTTTCGCAGTTCTGATGCTCGAAACGAATAACTAGAGCGGCCTAGGGTAAAAGTACGCATACCGTTGTAATCGGGCGAGTTTCTACTTTCAGATGCATCAGAAGTTTTGCGGATTGGTCAATCCGTTCGCGAGATATGGCAGTTTGGAAGTAAGAAACGCTTGAGAAACTCAAAATTTTCGCAGTTCTGATGCTCGAAAGGATTAACTAGAACGGCCTAGGGGAAAAGTACGCATACCGTTGTAATCGGGCGAGCTTCTACTTTCAGATGCAACAGAAATTTTGCGGATTGGTCAATCCATTCGCGAGATATGGCAGTTTGGAGGTAAGAAACGCTTGAGAAACACAAAATTTTCGCAGTTCTGATGCTCAAAACGAATAACTAGAACGGCCTAGGGGAAAAGTAGGCATACCGTTGTAATCGGGCGAGTTTCTACTTTCAAATGCAACAGAAATTTTGCGGATTGGTCAATCCGTTCGCGAGATATGGCAGTTTGGAGGTAAGAAACGCTTGAGAAACTCAAAATTTTCGCAGTTCTGATGCTCGACAAGCATAACTAGAACGGTCTAGGGGAAAAGTACGCATACCGTTGTAATCGAGCGAGTTTCTACTTTCAGATGCAACAGAAATTTTGCGGATTGGTCAATCCGTTCGCGAGATATGGCAGTCTGTAGGTAAGAAACGCTTGAGAAACTCAACATTTTCGCAGTTCTGATGCTCGAAACGAATAACTAGAACGGCCTAGGGGAAAAGTACGCATACCTTTGTAAGCGGGCGAGTTTCTACTTTCAGATGCAACAGAAATTTTGCGGATTGGTCAATCCGTTCCCGAGATATGGCAGTTGGGAGGTAAGAAACGCTTGAGAAACTCAAAATTTTCGCAGTTCTGATGCTCGAAACGAATAACTAGAACGGACTAGGGGAAAAGTACGCATACCTTTGTAATCGGGCGAGTTTCTACTTTCAGATGCAACAGAAATTTTGCGGATTGGTCAATCCGTTCGCGAGATATGGCAGTTTGGAGGTAAGAAACGCTTGAGAAACTCAAAATTTTCGCAGTTCTGATGCTCGAAACGAATAACTAGAAGGGCCTAGGGGAAAAGTACGCATACCGTTGTAATCGGGCGAGTTTCTACTTTCAGATGCAACAGAAATTTTGCGGTTTAGACAATCCGTTCGCGAGATATGGCAGTTTGGAGGTAAGAATCGCTTGAGAAACTCAAAATTTTCGCAGTTCTGAAGCTCGACAAGCATAACTAGAACGGTCTAGGGGAAAAGTACGCATACCGTTGTAATCGGGCGAGTTTCTACTTTCAGATGCAACAGAAATTTTGCGGATTGGTCAATCCGTTCGCGAGATATGGCAGTTTGGAGGTAAGAAATGGTTGAGAAACTCCAAATTTTCAAAGTTCTGATGCTCGAAACGAATAACCAGAACGGCCTAGGGGAAAAGTACGCATACCGTTGTAATCGGCCGAGTTTCTACTTTCAGATGCAACAGAAATTTTGCGGATTGGTCAACCCGTTCGCGAGATATGGCTGTTTGGAAGTATAAAACACTTGAGAAACACAAAATTTTCGCAGTTCTGATGCTCGAAACGAATAACTAGAGCGGCCTAGGGGAAAAGTACGCATACCGTTGTAATCGGGCGAGTTTCTACTTTCAGATGCAACAGAAATATTTGCGCATTGGTCAATCCGTTCGCGAGATATGGCAGTTTGGAGGTAAGAAACGCTTGAGAAACTCAAAATTTTCGCATTTCTGATGCTCGAAACGAATAACTAGAACGGACTAGGGGAAAAGCACGCATACCGTTGTAATCGGGCGAGTTTCTACTTTCAGATGCAACAGAAATTTTGCGGATTGGTCAATCCGTTCGCGAGATATGGCAGTTTGGAGGTAAGAAACGCTTGAGAAGCTCAAAATTTTCGCAGTTCTGATGCTCGAAACGAATAACTAGAACGGAATAGGGGAAAAGTACGCATACCGTTGTAATCGGGCGAGTTTCTACTTTCAGATGCAACAGAAATTTTGCGGATTGGTCAATCCGTTCGCGAGATATGGCAGTTTGGAGGTAAGAAACGCTTGAGAAACTCAAAATTTTCGCAGTTCTGATGCTCGAAACGAATAACTAGAACGGCCTAGGGGAAAAGTACGCATACCGTTGTAATCGGGCGAGTTTCTACTTTCAGATGCAACAGAAATTTTGCGGCTTAGTCAATCCGTTCGCGAGATATGGCAGTTTGGAGGTAAGAAACGCTTGAGAAACTCAAAATTTTCGCAGTTCTGATGCTCGAAACGAATAACTAGAACGGCCTAGGGGAAAAGTACGCATACCGTTGTAATCGGGCGAGTTTCTACTTTCAGATGCAACAGAAATTTTGCGGATTGGTCAATCCGTTCGCGAGATATGGCAGTTTGGAGGTAAGAAACGGTTGAGAAACTCCAAATTTTCAAAGTTCTGATGCTCGAAACGAATAACCAGAACGGCCTAGGGGAAAAGTACGCATACCGTTGTAATCGGCCGAGTTTCTACTTTCAGATGCAACAGTAATTTTGCGGATTGGTCAACCCGTTCGCGAGATATGGCTGTTTGGAAGTATAAAACACTTGAGAAACACAAAATTTTCGCAGTTCTGATGCTCGAAACGAATAACTAGAGCGGCCTAGGGGAAAAGTACGCATACCGTTGTAATCGGGCGAGTTTCTACTTTCAGATGCAACAGAAATATTTGCGCATTGGTCAATCCGTTCGCGAGATATGGCAGTTTGGAGGTAAGAAACGCTTGAGAAACTCAAAATTTTCGCAGTTCTGATGCTCGAAACGAATAACTAGAACGGCCTAGGGGAAAAGTACGCATACCGTTGTAATCGGGCGAGTTTCTACTTTCAGATGCAACAGAAATTTTGCGGATTAGTCAATCCGTTCGCGAGATATGGCAGTTTGGAGGTAAGAAACGCTTGAGAAACTCAAAATTTTCGCAGTTCTGATGCTCGAAACGAATAACTAGAACGGACTAGAGGAAAAGTACGCATACCGTTGTAATCGGGCGAGTTTCTACTTTCAGATGCAACAGAAATTTTGCGGATTGGTCAATCCGTACGCGAGATATGGCAGTTTGGAGGTAAGAAACGCTTGAGAAACTCAAAATTTTCGCAGTTCTGATGCTCGAAACGAATAACTAGAACGGCCTAGGGGAAAAGTACGCATACCGTTGTAATCGGGCGAGTTTCTACTTTCAGATGCAACAGAAATTTAGCGGATTGGTCAATCCGTTCGCGAGATATGGCAGTTTGGAGGTAAGAAACGGTTGAGAAACTCAAAATTTTCAAAGTTCTGATGCTCGAAACGAATAACCAGAACGGCCTAGGGGAAAAGTACGCATACCGTTGTAATCGGGCGAGTTTCTACTTTCAGATGCAACAGAAATTTTGCGGATTGGTCAATCCGTTCGCGAGATATGGCTGTTTGGAAGTATAAAACACTTGAGAAACACAAAATTTTCGCAGTTCTGATGCTCGAAACGAATAACTAGAGCGGCCTAGGGGAAAAGTACGCATACCGTTGTAATCGGGCGAGTTTCTACTTTCAGATGCATCAGAAATTTTGCGGATTGGTCAATCCGTTCGCGATATATGGCAGTTTGGAAGTAAGAAACGCTTGAGAAACTCAAAATTTTCGCAGTTCTGATGCTCGAAACGAATAACTAGAACGGTCTAGGGGAAAGCTACTCCTACCGTTGTAATCGGGCGAGTTTCTACTTTCAGATGCAACAGAAATTTTGCGGCTTAGTCAATCCGTTCGCGAGATATGGCAGTTTGGAGGTAAGAAACGCTTGAGAAACTCAAAATTTTCGCAGTTCTGATGCTCGAAACGAATAACCAGAACGGCCTAGGGGAAAAGTACGCATACCGTTGTAATCGGGCGAGTTTCTACTTTCAGATGCAACAGAAATTTTGCGGATTGGTCAATCCGTTCGCGAGATATGGCAGTTTGGAGGTAAGAAACGCTTGAGAAACTCAAAATTTTCGCAGTTCTGATGCTCGAAACGAATAACTAGAAGGGCCTAGGGGAAAAGTACGCATACCGTTGTAATCGGGCGAGTTTCTACTTTCAGATGCAACAGAAATTTTGCGGTTTAGACAATCCGTTCGCGAGATATGGCAGTTTGGAGGTAAGAATCGCTTGAGAAACTCAAAATTTTCGCAGTTCTGAAGCTCGACAAGCATAACTAGAACGGTCTAGGGGAAAAGTACGCATACCGTTGTAATCGGGCGAGTTTCTACTTTCAGATGCAACAGAAATTTTGCGGATTAGTCAATCCGTTCGCGAGATATGGCAGTTTGGAGGTAAGAAACGCTTGAGAAACTCAAAATTTTCGCAGTTCTGATGCTCGAAACGAATAACTAGAACGGACTAGGGGAAAGGTACGCATACCGTTGTAATCGGGCGAGTTTCTACTTTCAGATGCATCAGAAATTTTGCGGATTGGTCAATCCGTTCGCGATATATGGCAGTTTGGAAGTAAGAAACGCTTGAGAAACTCAAAATTTTCGCAGTTCTGATGCTCGAAACGAATAACTAGAACGGTCTAGGGGAAAGCTACTCATACCGTTGTAATCGGGCGAGTTTCTACTTTCAGATGCAACAGAAATTTTGCGGCTTAGTCAATCCGTTCGCGAGATATGGCAGTTTGGAGGTAAGAAACGCTTGAGAAACTCAAAATTTTCGCAGTTCTGATGCTCGAAACGAATAACCAGAACGGCCTAGGGGAAAAGTACGCATACCGTTGTAATCGGGCGAGTTTCTACTTTCAGATGCAACAGAAATTTTGCGGATTGGTCAATCCGTTCGCGAGATATGGCAGTTTGGAGGTAAGAAACGCTTGAGAAACTCAAAATTTTCGCAGTTCTGATGCTCGAAACGAATAACTAGAAGGGCCTAGGGGAAAAGTACGCATACCGTTGTAATCGGGCGAGTTTCTACTTTCAGATGCAACAGAAATTTTGGGGTTTAGACAATCCGTTCGCGAGATATGGCAGTTTGGAGGTAAGAATCGCTTGAGAAACTCAGAATTTTCGCAGTTCTGAAGCTCGACAAGCATAACTAGAACGGTCTAGGGGAAAAGTACGCATACCGTTGTAATCGGGCGAGTTTCTACTTTCAGATGCAACAGAAATTTTGCGGATTAGTCAATCCGTTCGCGAGATATGGCAGTTTGGAGGTAAGAAACGCTTGAGAAACTCAAAATTTTCGCAGTTCTGATGCTCGAAACGAATAACTAGAACGGACTAGGGGAAAAGTACGCATACCGTTGTAATCGGGCGAGTTTCTACTTTCAGATGCAACAGAAATTTTGCGGATTGGTCAATCCGTTCGCGAGATATGGCTGTTTGGAAGTATAAAACACTTGAGAAACACAAAATTTTCGCAGTTCTGATGCTCGAAACGAATAACTAGAGCGGCCTAGGGGAAAAGTACGCATACCGTTGTAATCGGGCGAGTTTCTACTTTCAGATGCATCAGAAATTTTGAGGATTGGTCAATCCGTTCGCGAGATATGGCAGTTTGGAAGTAAGAAACGCTTGAGAAACTCAACATTTTCGCAGTTCTGATGCTCGAAACGAATAACTAGAACGGCCTAGGGGAAAAGTACGCATACCGTTGTAATCGGGCGAGCTTCTACTTTCAGGTGCAACAGAAATATTTGCGCATTGGTCAATCCGTTCGCGAGATATGGCAGTTTGGAGGTAAGAAACGCTTGAGAAACTCAAAATTTTCGCAGTTCTGATGCTCGAAACGAATAACTAGAACGGCCTAGGGGAAAAGTACGCATACCGTTGTAATCGGGCGAGTTTCTACTTTCAGATGCAACAGAAATATTTGCGCATTGGTCAATCCGTTCGCGAGATATGGCAGTTTGGAGGTAAGAAACGCTTGAGAAACTCAAAATTTTCGCAGTTCTGATGCTCGAAACGAATAACTAGAACGGCCTAGGGGAAAAGTACGCATACCGTTGTAATCGGGCGAGTTTCTACTTTCAGATGCAACAGAAATTTTGCGGATTAGTCAATCCGTTCGCGAGATATGGCAGTTTGGAGGTAAGAAACGCTTGAGAAACTCAAAATTTTCGCAGTTCTGATGCTCGAAACGAATAACAAGAACGGACTAGAGGAAAAGTACGCATACCGTTGTAATCGGGCGAGTTTCTACTTTCAGATGCAACAGAAATTTTGCGGATTGGTCAATCCGTTCGCGAGATATGGCAGTTTGGAGGTAAGAAACGCTTGAGAAACTCAAAATTTTCGCAGTTCTGATGCTCGAAACGAATAACTAGAAGGGCCTAGGGGAAAAGTACGCATACCGTTGTAATCGGGCGAGTTTCTACTTTCAGATGCAACAGAAATTTTGCGGTTTAGACAATCCGTTCGCGAGATATGGCAGTTTGGAGGTAAGAATCGCTTGAGAAACTCAAAATTTTCGCAGTTCTGAAGCTCGACAAGCATAACTAGAACGGTCTAGGGGAAAAGTACGCATACCGTTGTAATCGGGCGAGTTTCTACTTTCAGATGCAACAGAAATTTTGCGGATTAGTCAATCCGTTCGCGAGATATGGCAGTTTGGAGGTAAGAAACGCTTGAGAAACTCAAAATTTTCGCAGTTCTGATGCTCGAAACGAATAACTAGAACGGACTAGGGGAAAAGTACGCATACCTTTGTAATCGGGCGAGTTTCTACTTTCAGATGCAACAGAAATTTTGCGGATTGGTCAATCCGTTCGCGAGATATGGCAGTTTGGAGGTAAGAAACGCTTGAGAAACTCAAAATTTTCGCAGTTCTGATGCTCGAAACGAATAACTAGAAGGGCCTAGGGGAAAAGTACGCATACCGTTGTAATCGGGCGAGTTTCTACTTTCAGATGCAACAGAAATTTTGCGGTTTAGACAATCCGTTCGCGAGATATGGCAGTTTGGAGGTAAGAATCGCTTGAGAAACTCAAAATTTTCGCAGTTCTGAAGCTCGACAAGCATAACTAGAACGGTCTAGGGGAAAAGTACGCATACCGTTGTAATCGGGCGAGTTTCTACTTTCAGATGCAACAGAAATTTTGCGGATTAGTCAATCCGTTCGCGAGATATGGCAGTTTGGAGGTAAGAAACGCTTGAGAAACTCAAAATTTTCGCAGTTCTGATGCTCGAAACGAATAACTAGAACGGACTAGGGGAAAAGTACGCATACCGTTGTAATCGGGCGAGTTTCTACTTTCAGATGCAACAGAAATTTTGCGGATTGGTCAATCCGTTCGCGAGATATGGCAGTTTGGAGGTAAGAAACGCTTGAGAAACTCAAAATTTTCGCAGTTCTGATGCTCGAAACGAATAACTAGAACGGCCTAGGGGAAAAGTACGCATACCGTTGTAATCGGGCGAGTTTCTACTTTCAGATGCAACAGAAATTTTGCGGTTTAGACAATCCGTTCGCGAGATATGGCAGTTTGGAGGTAAGAATCGCTTGAGAAACTCAAAATTTTCGCAGTTCTGAAGCTCGACAAGCATAACTAGAACGGTCTAGGGGAAAAGTACGCATACCGTTGTAATCGGGCGAGTTTCTACTTTCAGATGCAACAGAAATTTTGCGGATTAGTCAATCCGTTCGCGAGATATGGCAGTTTGGAGGTAAGAAACGCTTGAGAAACTCAAAATTTTCGCAGTTCTGATGCTCGAAACGAATAACTAGAACGGACTAGGGGAAAAGTACGCATACCGTTGTAATCGGGCGAGTTTCTACTTTCAGATGCAACAGAAATTTTGCGGATTGGTCAATCCGTTCGCGAGATATGGCAGTTTGGAGGTAAGAAACGCTTGAGAAACTCAAAATTTTCGCAGTTCTGATGCTCGAAACGAATAACTAGAACGGCCTAGGGGAAAAGTACGCATACCGTTGTAATCGGGCGAGTTTCTACTTTCAGATGCAACAGAAATTTTGCGGATTGGTCAATCCGTTCGCGAGATATGGCAGTTTGGAGGTAAGAAACGGTTGAGAAACTCAAAATTTTCAAAGTTCTGATGCTCGAAACGAATAACCAGAACGGCCTAGGGGAAAAGTACGCATACCGTTGTAATCGGGCGAGTTTCTACTTTCAGATGCAACAGAAATTTTGCGGATTGGTCAATCCGTTCGCGAGATATGGCTGTTTGGAAGTATAAAACACTTGAGAAACACAAAATTTTCGCAGTTCTGATGCTCGAAACGAATAACTAGAGCGGCCTAGGGGAAAAGTACGCATACCGTTGTAATCGGGCGAGTTTCTACTTTCAGATGCATCAGAAATTTTGAGGATTGGTCAATCCGTTCGCGAGATATGGCAGTTTGGAAGTAAGAAACGCTTGAGAAACTCAACATTTTCGCAGTTCTGATGCTCGAAACGAATAACTAGAACGGCCTAGGGGAAAAGTACGCATACCTTTGTAAGCGGGCGAGTTTCTACTTTCAGATGCAACAGAAATTTTGCGGATTGGTCAATCCGTTCCCGAGATATGGCAGTTTGGAGGTAAGAAACACTTGAGAAACTCAAAATTTTCGCAGTTCTGATGCTCGAAACGAATAACTAGAACGGACTAGGGGAAAAGTACGCATACCTTTGTAATCGGGCGAGTTTCTACTTTCAGATGCAACAGAAATTTTGCGGATTGGTCAATCCGTTCGCGAGATATGGCAGTTTGGAGGTAAGAAACGCTTGGGAAACTCAAAATTTTCGCAGTTCTGATGCTCGAAACGAATAACTAGAAGGGCCTAGGGGAAAAGTACGCATACCGTTGTAATCGGGCGAGTTTCTACTTTCAGATGCAACAGAAATTTTGCGGATTGGTCAATCCGTTCGCGAGATATGGCTGTTTGGAAGTATAAAACACTTGAGAAACACAAAATTTTCGCAGTTCTGATGCTCGAAACGAATAACTAGAACGGCCTAGGGGAAAAGTACGCATACCGTTGTAATCGGGCGAGTTTCTACTTTCAGATGCAACAGAAATTTTGCGGATTGGTCAATCCGTTCGCGAGATATGGCAGTTTGGAGGTAAGAAACGGTTGAGAAACTCAAAATTTTCAAAGTTCTGATGCTCGAAACGAATAACCAGAACGGCCTAGGGGAAAAGTACGCATACCGTTGTAATCGGGCGAGTTTCTACTTTCAGATGCAACAGAAATTTTGCGGTTTAGACAATCCGTTCGCGAGATATGGCAGTTTGGAGGTAAGAATCGCTTGAGAAACTCAAAATTTTCGCAGTTCTGAAGCTCGACAAGCATAACTAGAACGGTCTAGGGGAAAAGTACGCATACCGTTGTAATCGGGCGAGTTTCTACTTTCAGATGCAACAGAAATTTTGCGGATTAGTCAATCCGTTCGCGAGATATGGCAGTTTGGAGGTAAGAAACGCTTGAGAAACTCAAAATTTTCGCAGTTCTGATGCTCGAAACGAATAACTAGAACGGACTAGGGGAAAAGTACGCATACCGTTGTAATCGGGCGAGTTTCTACTTTCAGATGCAACAGAAATTTTGCGGATTGGTCAATCCGTTCGCGAGATATGGCAGTTTGGAGGTAAGAAACGCTTGAGAAACTCAAAATTTTCGCAGTTCTGATGCTCGAAACGAATAACTAGAACGGCCTAGGGGAAAAGTACGCATACCGTTGTAATCGGGCGAGTTTCTACTTTCAGATGCAACAGAAATTTTGCGGATTGGTCAATCCGTTCGCGAGATATGGCAGTTTGGAGGTAAGAAACGGTTGAGAAACTCAAAATTTTCAAAGTTCTGATGCTCGAAACGAATAACCAGAACGGCCTAGGGGAAAAGTACGCATACCGTTGTAATCGGGCGAGTTTCTACTTTCAGATGCAACAGAAATTTTGCGGATTGGTCAATCCGTTCGCGAGATATGGCTGTTTGGAAGTATAAAACACTTGAGAAACACAAAATTTTCGCAGTTCTGATGCTCGAAACGAATAACTAGATCGGCCTAGGGGAAAAGTACGCATACCGTTGTAATCGGGCGAGTTTCTACTTTCAGATGCATCAGAAATTTTGAGGATTGGTCAATCCGTTCGCGAGATATGGCAGTTTGGAAGTAAGAAACGCTTGAGAAACTCAACATTTTCGCAGTTCTGATGCTCGAAACGAATAACTAGAACGGCCTAGGGGAAAAGTACGCATACCTTTGTAAGCGGGCGAGTTTCTACTTTCAGATGCAACAGAAATTTTGCGGATTGGTCAATCCGTTCCCGAGATATGGCAGTTTGGAGGTAAGAAACACTTGAGAAACTCAAAATTTTCGCAGTTCTGATGCTCGAAACGAATAACTAGAACGGACTAGGGGAAAAGTACGCATACCTTTGTAATCGGGCGAGTTTCTACTTTCAGATGCAACAGAAATTTTGCGGATTGGTCAATCCGTTCGCGAGATATGGCAGTTTGGAGGTAAGAAACGCTTGGGAAACTCAAAATTTTCGCAGTTCTGATGCTCGAAACGAATAACTAGAAGGGCCTAGGGGAAAAGTACGCATACCGTTGTAATCGGGCGAGTTTCTACTTTCAGATGCAACAGAAATTTTGCGGATTGGTCAATCCGTTCGCGAGATATGGCTGTTTGGAAGTATAAAACACTTGAGAAACACAAAATTTTCGCAGTTCTGATGCTCGAAACGAATAACTAGAGCGGCCTAGGGGAAAAGTACGCATACCGTTGTAATCGGGCGAGTTTCTACTTTCAGATGCATCAGAAATTTTGCGGATTGGTCAATCCGTTCGCGATATATGGCAGTTTGGAAGTAAGAAACGCTTGAGAAACTCAAAATTTTCGCAGTTCTGATGCTCGAAACGAATAACTAGAACGGTCTAGGGGAAAGCTACTCATACCGTTGTAATCGGGCGAGTTTCTACTTTCAGATGCAACAGAAATTTTGCGGCTTAGTCAATCCGTTCGCGAGATATGGCAGTTTGGAGGTAAGAAACGCTTGAGAAACTCAAAATTTTCGCAGTTCGGATGCTCGAAACGAATAACAAGACGGCCTAGGGGAAAAGTACGCATACCGTTGTAATCGGGCGAGTTTCTACTTTCAGATGCAACAGAAATTTTGCGGATTGGTCAATCCGTTCGCGAGATATGGCAGTTTGGAAGTATAAAACACTTGAGAAACACAAAATTTTCGCAGTTCTGATGCTCGAAACGAATACCTAGAACGGCCTAGGGGAAAAGTACGCATACCTTTGTAAGCGGGCGAGTTTCTACTTTCAGATGCAACAGAAATTTTGCGGATTGGTCAATCCGTTCCCGAGATATGGCAGTTTGGAGGTAAGAAACACTTGAGAAACTCAAAATTTTCGCAGTTCTGATGCTCGAAACGAATAACTAGAACGGACTAGGGGAAAAGTACGCATACCTTTGTAATCGGGCGAGTTTCTACTTTCAGATGCAACAGAAATTTTGCGGATTGGTCAATCCGTTCGCGAGATATGGCAGTTTGGAGGTAAGAAACGCTTGGGAAACTCAAAATTTTCGCAGTTCTGATGCTCGAAACGAATAACTAGAAGGGCCTAGGGGAAAAGTACGCATACCGTTGTAATCGGGCGAGTTTCTACTTTCAGATGCAACAGAAATTTTGCGGATTGGTCAATCCGTTCGCGAGATATGGCTGTTTGGAAGTATAAAACACTTGAGAAACACAAAATTTTCGCAGTTCTGATGCTCGAAACGAATAACTAGAGCGGCCTAGGGGAAAAGTACGCATACCGTTGTAATCGGGCGAGTTTCTACTTTCAGATGCATCAGAAATTTTGCGGATTGGTCAATCCGTTCGCGATATATGGCAGTTTGGAAGTAAGAAACGCTTGAGAAACTCAAAATTTTCGCAGTTCTGATGCTCGAAACGAATAACTAGAACGGTCTAGGGGAAAGCTACTCATACCGTTGTAATCGGGCGAGTTTCTACTTTCAGATGCAACAGAAATTTTGCGGCTTAGTCAATCCGTTCGCGAGATATGGCAGTTTGGAGGTAAGAAACGCTTGAGAAACTCAAAATTTTCGCAGTTCGGATGCTCGAAACGAATAACAAGACGGCCTAGGGGAAAAGTACGCATACCGTTGTAATCGGGCGAGTTTCTACTTTCAGATGCAACAGAAATTTTGCGGATTGGTCAATCCGTTCGCGAGATATGGCAGTTTGGAAGTATAAAACACTTGAGAAACACAAAATTTTCGCAGTTCTGATGCTCGAAACGAATAACTAGAGCGGCCTAGGGGAAAAGTACGCATACCGTTGTAATCGGGCGAGTTTCTACTTTCAGATGCATCAGAAATTTTGTGGATTGGTCAATCCGTTCGCGAGATATGGCAGTTTGGAAGTAAGAAACGCTTGAGAAACTCCAAATTTTCGCAGTTCTGATGCTCGAAAGGATTAACTAGAACGGCCTAGGGGAAAAGTACGCATACCGTTGTAATCGGGCGAGTTTCTACTTTCAGATGCAACCGAAATTTTGCGGATTGGTCATTCCGTTCGCGAGATATGGCAGTTTGGAGGTAAGAAACGCTTGAGAAACTCAAAATTTTCGCAGTTCTGATGCTCGAAACGAATAACTAGAACGGACTAGGGGAAAAGTACGCATACAGTTGTAATCGGGCGAGTTTCTACTTTCAGATGCAACAGAAATTTTGCAGATCGGTCAATCCGTTCGCGAGATATGGCAGTTTGGAAGTAAGAAACGCTTGAGAAACTCAAAATTTTCGCAGTTCTGACGCTCGAAACGAATAACTAGAACGGCCTAGGGGAAAAGTACGCACACCGTTGTAATCGGGCGAGCTTCTACTTTCAGATGCAACAGAAATTTTGCTGATTGGTCAATCCATTCGCGAGATATGGCAGTTTGGAGGTAAGAAACGCTTGAGAAACTCAAAATTTTCGCAGTTCTGATGCTCGAAACGAATAACTAGAACGGCCTAGGGGAAAAGTACGCATACCGTTGTAATCGGGCGAGTTTCTACTTTCAGATGCAACAGAAATTTTGCGGATTGGTCAATCCGTTCGCGAGATATGGCAGTTTGTAGGTAAGAAACGCTTGAGAAACTCAACATTTTCGCAGTTCTGATGCTCGAAACGAATAACTAGAACGGCCTAGGGGAAAAGTACGCATACCGTTGTAATCGGGCGAGTTTCTACTTTCAGATGCAACAGAAATTTTGCGCATTGGTCAATCCGTTCGCGAGATATGGCAGTTTGGAGGTAAGAAACGCTTGAGAAACTCAAAATTTTCGCAGTTCTGATGCTCGAAACGAATAACTAGAACGGCCTAGGGGAAAAGTACGCATACCGTTGTAATCGGGCGAGTTTCTACTTTCAGATGCAACAGAAATTTTGCGGATTAGTCAATCCGTTCGCGAGATATGGCAGTTTGGAGGTAAGAAACGCTTGAGAAACTTAAAATTTTCGCAGTTCTGATGCTCGAAACGAATAACCAGAACGGCCTAGGGGAAAAGTACGCATACCGTTGTAATCGGGCGAGTTTCTACTTTCAGATGCAACAGAAATTTTGCGGATTGGTCAATCCGTTCGCGAGATATGGCTGTTTGGAAGTATAAAACACTTGAGAAACACAAAATTTTCGCAGTTCTGATGCTCGAAACGAATAACTAGATCGGCCTAGGGGAAAAGTACGCATACCGTTGTAATCGGGCGAGTTTCTACTTTCAGATGCATCAGAAATTTTGAGGATTGGTCAATCCGTTCGCGAGATATGGCAGTTTGGAAGTAAGAAACGCTTGAGAAACTCAACATTTTCGCAGTTCTGATGCTCGAAACGAATAACTAGAACGGCCTAGGGGAAAAGTACGCATACCTTTGTAAGCGGGCGAGTTTCTACTTTCAGATGCAACAGAAATTTTGCGGATTGGTCAATCCGTTCCCGAGATATGGCAGTTTGGAGGTAAGAAACACTTGAGAAACTCAAAATTTTCGCAGTTCTGATGCTCGAAACGAATAACTAGAACGGACTAGGGGAAAAGTACGCATACCTTTGTAATCGGGCGAGTTTCTACTTTCAGATGCAACAGAAATTTTGCGGATTGGTCAATCCGTTCGCGAGATATGGCAGTTTGGAGGTAAGAAACGCTTGGGAAACTCAAAATTTTCGCAGTTCTGATGCTCGAAACGAATAACTAGAAGGGCCTAGGGGAAAAGTACGCATACCGTTGTAATCGGGCGAGTTTCTACTTTCAGATGCAACAGAAATTTTGCGGATTGGTCAATCCGTTCGCGAGATATGGCTGTTTGGAAGTATAAAACACTTGAGAAACACAAAATTTTCGCAGTTCTGATGCTCGAAACGAATAACTAGAGCGGCCTAGGGGAAAAGTACGCATACCGTTGTAATCTGGCGAGTTTCTACTTTCAGATGCATCAGAAATTTTGCGGATTGGTCAATCCGTTCGCGATATATGGCAGTTTGGAAGTAAGAAACGCTTGAGAAACTCAAAATTTTCGCAGTTCTGATGCTCGAAACGAATAACTAGAACGGTCTAGGGGAAAGCTACTCATACCGTTGTAATCGGCCGAGTTTCTACTTTCAGATGCAACAGAAATTTTGCGGCTTAGTCAATCCGTTCGCGAGATATGGCAGTTTGGAGGTAAGAAACGCTTGAGAAACTCAAAATTTTCGCAGTTCGGATGCTCGAAACGAATAACAAGACGGCCTAGGGGAAAAGTACGCATACCGTTGTAATCGGGCGAGTTTCTACTTTCAGATGCAACAGAAATTTTGCGGATTGGTCAATCCGTTCGCGAGATATGGCAGTTTGGAAGTATAAAACACTTGAGAAACACAAAATTTTCGCAGTTCTGATGCTCGAAACGAATAACTAGAGCGGCCTAGGGGAAAAGTACGCATACCGTTGTAATCGGGCGAGTTTCTACTTTCAGATGCATCAGAAATTTTGTGGATTGGTCAATCCGTTCGCGAGATATGGCAGTTTGGAAGTAAGAAACGCTTGAGAAACTCCAAATTTTCGCAGTTCTGATGCTCGAAAGGATTAACTAGAACGGCCTAGGGGAAAAGTACGCATACCGTTGTAATCGGGCGAGTTTCTACTTTCAGATGCAACCGAAATTTTGCGGATTGGTCATTCCGTTCGCGAGATATGGCAGTTTGGAGGTAAGAAACGCTTGAGAAACTCAAAATTTTCGCAGTTCTGATGCTCGAAACGAATAACTAGAACGGACTAGGGGAAAAGTACGCATACAGTTGTAATCGGGCGAGTTTCTACTTTCAGATGCAACAGAAATTTTGCAGATCGGTCAATCCGTTCGCGAGATATGGCAGTTTGGAAGTAAGAAACGCTTGAGAAACTCAAAATTTTCGCAGTTCTGACGCTCGAAACGAATAACTAGAACGGCCTAGGGGAAAAGTACGCACACCGTTGTAATCGGGCGAGCTTCTACTTTCAGATGCAACAGAAATTTTGCTGATTGGTCAATCCATTCGCGAGATATGGCAGTTTGGAGGTAAGAAACGCTTGAGAAACTCAAAATTTTCGCAGTTCTGATGCTCGAAACGAATAACTAGAACGGCCTAGGGGAAAAGTACGCATACCGTTGTAATCGGGCGAGTTTCTACTTTCAGATGCAACAGAAATTTTGCGGATTGGTCAATCCGTTCGCGAGATATGGCAGTTTGTAGGTAAGAAACGCTTGAGAAACTCAACATTTTCGCAGTTCTGATGCTCGAAACGAATAACTAGAACGGCCTAGGGGAAAAGTACGCATACCGTTGTAATCGGGCGAGTTTCTACTTTCAGATGCAACAGAAATTTTGCGCATTGGTCAATCCGTTCGCGAGATATGGCAGTTTGGAGGTAAGAAACGCTTGAGAAACTCAAAATTTTCGCAGTTCTGATGCTCGAAACGAATAACTAGAACGGCCTAGGGGAAAAGTACGCATACCGTTGTAATCGGGCGAGTTTCTACTTTCAGATGCAACAGAAATTTTGCGGATTAGTCAATCCGTTCGCGAGATATGGCAGTTTGGAGGTAAGAAACGCTTGAGAAACTTAAAATTTTCGCAGTTCTGATGCTCGAAACGAATAACTAGAACGGACTAGGGGAAAAGTACGCATACCGTTGTAATCGGGCGAGTTTCTACTTTCAGATGCAACAGAAATTTTGCGGATTGGTCAATCCGTTCGCGAGATATGGCAGTTTGGAGGTAAGAAACGGTTGAGAAAGTCAAAATTTCCACAATTCTGATGCTCGAAACGAATAACCAGAACGGCCTAGGGGAAAAGTACGCATACCGTTGTAATCGGGCGAGTTTCTACTTTCAGATGCAACAGAAATTTTGCGGATTGGTCAATCCGTTCGCGAGATATGGCTGTTTGGAGGTATAAAACACTTGAGAAACACAAAATTTTCGCAGTTCTGATGCTCGAAACGAATAACTAGAGCGGCCTAGGGGAAAAGTATGCATACCGTTGTAATCGGGCGAGTTTCTACTTTCCGATGCATCAGAAATTTTGCGGATTGGTCAATCCGTTCGCGATATATGGCAGTTTGGAAGTAAGAAACGCTTGAGAAACTCAAAATTTTCGCAGTTCTGATGCTCGAAACGAATAACTAGAACGGTCTAGGGGAAAGCTACTCATACCGTTGTAATCGGGCGAGTTTCTACTTTCAGATGCAACAGAAATTTTGCGGCTTAGTCAATCCGTTCGCGAGATATGGCAGTTTGGAGGTAAGAAACGCTTGAGAAACTCAAAATTTTCGCAGTTCTGATGCTCGAAACGAATAATTAGAACGGCCTAGGGGAAAAGTACGCATACCGTTGTAATCGGGCGAGTTTCTACTTTCAGATGCCACAGAAATTTTGCGGATTGGTCAATCCGTTCGCGAGATATGGCAGTTTGGAGGTAAGAAACGCTTGAGAAACTCAAAATTTTCAAAGTTCTGATGCTCGAAACGAATAACCAGAACGGCCTAGGGGAAAAGTACGCATACCGTTGTAATCGGGCGAGTTTCTACTTTCAGATGCAACAGAAATTTTGCGGATTGGTCAATCCGTTCGTGAGATATGGCTGTTTGGATGTATAAAACACTTAAGAAACACAAAATTTTCGCAGTTCTGATGCTCGAAACGAATAACTAGAGCGGCCTAGGGGAAAAGTACGCATACCGTTGTAATTGGGCGAGTTTCTACTTTCAGATGCAACAGAAATTTTGCGGATTGGTCATTCCGTTCGCGAGATATGGCAGTTTGGAGGTAAGAAACGCTTGAGAAACTCAAAATTTTCGCAGTTCTGATGCTCGAAACGAATAACTAGAACGGACTAGGGGAAAAGTACGCATACAGTTGTAATCGGGCGAGTTTCTACTTCCAGATGCAACTGAAATTTTGCGGATTGGTCAATCCGTTCGCGAGATATGGCAGTTTGTAGGTAAGAAACGCTTGAGAAACTCAACATTTTCGCAGTTCTGATGCTCGAAACGAATAACTAGAACGGCCTAGGGGAAAAGTACGCATACCGTTTCAATTGGGCGAGTTTCTACTTTCAGATGCAACAGAAATTTTGCGCATTGGTCAATCCGTTCGCGAGATATGGCAGTTTGGAGGTAAGAAACGCTTGAGAAACTCAAAATTTTCGCAGTTCTGATGCTCGAAACGAATAACTAGAACAGCCTAGGGGAAAAGTACGCATACCGTTGTAATCGGGCGAGTTTCTACTTTCAGATGCAACAGAAATTTTGCGGATTGGTCAATCCGTTCGCGAGATATGGCAGTTCGGAGGTAAGAAACGCTTGAGAAACTCAAAATTTTCGCAGTTCTGATGCTCGAAACGAATAACTAGAAGGGCCTAGGGGAAAAGTACGCATACCGTTGTAATCGGGCGAGTTTCTACTTTCAGATGCAACAGAAATTTTGCGGTTTAGTCAATCCGTTCGCGAGATATGGCAGTTTGGAGGTAAGAATCGCTTGAGAAACTCAAAAATTTCGCAGTTCTCATGCTCGAAACGATTAACTACAACGGCCTGGGGGAAAAGAACGAATACCGTTGTAATCGGGCGAGTTTCTACTTTCAAATGCAACAGAAATTTTGCGGATTGGTCAATCCGTTCGCGAGATATGGCAGTTTGGAGGTAAGAAACCCTTGAGAAACTCAATATTTTCGCAGTTCTGATGCTCGACAAGCATAACTAGAACGGTCTAGGGGAAAAGTACGCATACCTTTGTAATCGGGCGAGTTTCTACTTTCAGATGCAACAGAAATTTTGCGGATTGGTCAATCCGTTCCCGAGATATGGCAGTTTGGAGGTAAGAAACGCTTGAGAAACTCAAAATTTTCGCAGTTCTGATGCTCGAAACGAATAACTAGAACGGACTAGGGGAAAAGTACGCATACCTTTGTAATCGGGCGAGTTTCTACTTTCAGATGCAACAGAAATTTTGCGGTTTAGTCAATCCGTTCGCGAGATATGGCAGTTTGGAGGTAAGAATCGCTTGAGAAACTCAAAAATTTCGCAGTTCTCATGCTCGAAACGATTAACTACAACGGCCTGGGGGAAAAGTACGAATACCGTTGTAATTGGGCGAGTTTCTACTTTCAAATGCAACAGAAATTTTGCGGATTGGTCAATCCGTTCGCGAGATATGGCAGTTTGGAGGTAAGAAACCCTTGAGAAACTCAATATTTTCGCAGTTCTGATGCTCGACAAGCATAACTAGAACGGTATAGGGGAAAAGTACGCATACCTTTGTAATCGGGCGAGTTTCTACTTTCAGATGCAACAGAAATTTTGCGGATTGGTCAATCCGTTCCCGAGATATGGCAGTTTGGAGGTAAGAAACGCTTGAGAAACTCAAAATTTTCGCAGTTCTGATGCTCGAAACGAATAACTAGAACGGACTAGGGGAAAAGTACGCATACCTTTGTAATCGGGCGAGTTTCTACTTTCAGATGCAACAGAAATTTTGCGGTTTAGTCAATCCGTTCGCGAGATATGGCAGTTTGGAGGTAAGAATCGGTTGAGAAACTCAAAATTTTCGCAGTTCTGAAGCTCGACAAGCATAACTAGAACGGTCTAGGGGAAAAGTACGCATACCGTTGTAATCGGGCGAGATTCTACTTTCAGATGCAACAGAAATTTTGCGGATTAGTCAATCCGTTCGCGAGATTTGGCAGTTTGGAGGTAAGAAACGCTTGAGAAACTCAAAATTTTCGCAGATCTGATGCTCGAAACGAATTACTAGAACGGTCTAGGGGAAAAGTACGCATACCGTTGTAATCGGGCGAGTTTCTACTTTCAGATGCAACAGAAATTTTGCGGATTAGTCAATCCGTTCGCGAGATTTGGCAGTTTGGAGGTAAGAAACGCTTGAGAAACTCAAAATTTTCGCAGTTCTGATGCTCGAAACGAATAACTAGAACGGACTAGGGGAAAAGTACGCATACCGTTGTAATCGGGCGAGTTTCTACTTTCAGATGCAACAGAAATTTTGCGGATTGGTCAATCCGTTCGCGAGATATGGCAGTTTGGAGGTAAGAAACGCTTGAGAAACTCAAAATTTTCGCAGTTCTGATGCTCGAAACGAATAACTAGAACGGACTAGGGGAAAAGTACGCATACCTTTGTAATCGGGCGAGTTTCTACTTTCAGATGCAACAGAAATTTTGCGGATTGGTCAATCCGTTCGCGAGATATGGCAGTTTGGAGGTAAGAAACGCTTGAGAAACTCAAAATTTTCGCAGTTCTGATGCTCGAAACGAATAACTAGAAGGGCCTAGGGGAAAAGTACGCATACCGTTGTAATCGGGCGAGTTTCTACTTTCAGATGCAACAGAAATTTTGCGGTTTAGTCAATCCGTTCGCGAGATATGGCAGTTTGGAGGTAAGAATCGCTTGAGAAACTCAAAAATTTCGCAGTTCTCATGCTCGAAACGATTAACTACAACGGCCTGGGGGAAAAGTACGAATACCGTTGTAATCGGGCGAGTTTCTACTTTCAAATGCAACAGAAATTTTGTGGATTGGTCAATCCGTTCGCGAGATATGGCAGTTTGGAGGTAAGAAACCCTTGAGAAACTCAATATTTTCGCAGTTCTGATGCTCGACAAGCATAACTAGAACGGTCTAGGGGAAAAGTACGCATACCTTTGTAATCGGGCGAGTTTCTACTTTCAGATGCAACAGAAATTTTGCGGATTGGTCAATCCGTTCCCGAGATATGGCAGTTTGGAGGTAAGAAACGCTTGAGAAACTCAAAATTTTCGCAGTTCTGATGCTCGAAACGAATAACTAGAACGGACTAGGGGAAAAGTACGCATACCTTTGTAATCGGGCGAGTTTCTACTTTCAGATGCAACAGAAATTTTGCGGTTTAGTCAATCCGTTCGCGAGATATGGCAGTTTGGAGGTAAGAATCGCTTGAGAAACTCAAAATTTTCGCAGTTCTGAAGCTCGACAAGCATAACTAGAACGGTCTAGGGGAAAAGTACGCATACCGTTGTAATCGGGCGAGATTCTACTTTCAGATGCAACAGAAATTTTGCGGATTAGTCAATCCGTTCGCGAGATTTGGCAGTTTGGAGGTAAGAAACGCTTGAGAAACTCAAAATTTTCGCAGTTCTGATGCTCGAAACGAATTACTAGAACGGTCTAGGGGAAAAGTACGCATACCGTTGTAATCGGGCGAGTTTCTACTTTCAGATGCAACAGAAATTTTGCGGTTTAGTCAATCCGTTCGCGAGATATGGCAGTTTGGAGGTAAGAATCGCTTGAGAAACTCAAAAATTTCGCAGTTCTCATGCTCGAAACGATTAACTACAACGGCCTGGGGGAAAAGTACGAATACCGTTGTAATCGGGCGAGTTTCTACTTTCAAATGCAACAGAAATTTTGTGGATTGGTCAATCCGTTCGCGAGATATGGCAGTTTGGAGGTAAGAAACCCTTGAGAAACTCAATATTTTCGCAGTTCTGATGCTCGACAAGCATAACTAGAACGGTCTAGGGGAAAAGTACGCATACCTTTGTAATCGGGCGAGTTTCTACTTTCAGATGCAACAGAAATTTTGCGGATTGGTCAATCCGTTCCCGAGATATGGCAGTTTGGAGGTAAGAAACGCTTGAGAAACTCAAAATTTTCGCAGTTCTGATGCTCGAAACGAATAACTAGAACGGACTAGGGGAAAAGTACGCATACCTTTGTAATCGGGCGAGTTTCTACTTTCAGATGCAACAGAAATTTTGCGGTTTAGTCAATCCGTTCGCGAGATATGGCAGTTTGGAGGTAAGAATCGCTTGAGAAACTCAAAATTTTCGCAGTTCTGAAGCTCGACAAGCATAACTAGAACGGTCTAGGGGAAAAGTACGCATACCGTTGTAATCGGGCGAGATTCTACTTTCAGATGCAACAGAAATTTTGCGGATTAGTCAATCCGTTCGCGAGATTTGGCAGTTTGGAGGTAAGAAACGCTTGAGAAACTCAAAATTTTCGCAGTTCTGATGCTCGAAACGAATTACTAGAACGGTCTTGGGGAAAAGTACGCATACCGTTGTAATCGGGCGAGTTTCTACTTTCAGATGCAACAGAAATTTTGCGGATTAGTCAATCCGTTCGCGAGATTTGGCAGTTTGGAGGTAAGAAACGCTTGAGAAACTCAAAATTTTCGCAGTTCAGATGCTCGAAACGAATAACTAGAACGGACTAGGGGAAAAGTACGCATACCGTTGTAATCGGGCGAGTTTCTACTTTCAGATGCAACAGAAATTTTGCGGATTGGTCAATCCGTTCGCGAGATATGGCAGTTTGGAGGTAAGAAACGCTTGAGAAACTCAAAATTTTCGCAGTTCTGATGCTCGAAACGAATAACTAGAACGGACTAGGGGAAAAGTACGCATACCTTTGTAATCGGGCGAGTTTCTACTTTCAGATGCAACAGAAATTTTGCGGATTGGTCAATCCGTTCGCGAGATATGGCAGTTTGGAGGTAAGAAACGCTTGAGAAACTCAAAATTTTCGCAGTTCTGATGCTCGAAACGAATAACTAGAAGGGCCTAGGGGAAAAGTACGCATACCGTTGTAATCGGGCGAGTTTCTACTTTCAGATGCAACAGAAATTTTGCGGTTTAGTCAATCCGTTCGCGAGATATGGCAGTTTGGAGGTAAGAATCGCTTGAGAAACTCAAAAATTTCGCAGTTCTCATGCTCGAAACGATTAACTACAACGGCCTGGGGGAAAAGTACGAATACCGTTGTAATCGGGCGAGTTTCTACTTTCAAATGCAACAGAAATTTTGTGGATTGGTCAATCCGTTCGCGAGATATGGCAGTTTGGAGGTAAGAAACCCTTGAGAAACTCAATATTTTCGCAGTTCTGATGCTCGACAAGCATAACTAGAACGGTTTAGGGGAAAAGTACGCATACCTTTGTAATCGGGCGAGTTTCTACTTTCAGATGCAACAGAAATTTTGCGGATTGGTCAATCCGTTCCCGAGATATGGCAGTTTGGAGGTAAGAAACGCTTGAGAAACTCAAAATTTTCGCAGTTCTGATGCTCGAAACGAATAACTAGAACGGACTAGGGGAAAAGTACGCATACCTTTGTAATCGGGCGAGTTTCTACTTTCAGATGCAACAGAAATTTTGCGGTTTAGTCAATCCGTTCGCGAGATATGGCAGTTTGGAGGTAAGAATCGCTTGAGAAACTAAAAAATTTCGCAGTTCTCATGCTCGAAACGATTAACTACAACGGCCTGGGGGAAAAGTACGAATACCGTTGTAATCGGGCGAGTTTCTACTTTCAAATGCAACAGAAATTTTGCGGATTGGTCAATCCGTTCGCGAGATATGGCAGTTTGGAGGTAAGAAACCCTTGAGAAACTCAATATTTTCGCAGTTCTGATGCTCGACAAGCATAACTAGAACGGTCTAGGGGAAAAGTACGCATACCTTTGTAATCGGGCGAGTTTCTACTTTCAGATGCAACAGAAATTTTGCGGATTGGTCAATCCGTTCCCGAGATATGGCAGTTTGGAGGTAAGAAACGCTCGAGAAACTCAAAATTTTCGCAGTTCTGATGCTCGAAACGAATAACTAGAACGGACTAGGGGAAAAGTACGCATACCTTTCTAATCGGGCGAGTTTCTAATTTCAGATGCAACAGAAATTTTGCGGATTGGTCAATCCGTTCCCGAGATATGGCAGTTTGGAGGTAAGAAACGCTTGAGAAACTCAAAATTTTCGCAGTTCTGATGCTCGAAACGAATAACTAGAACGGACTAGGGGAAAAGTACGCATACCTTTGTAATCGGGCGAGTTTCTACTTTCAGATGCAACAGAAATTTTGCGGATTGGTCAATCCGTTCGCGAGATATGGCAGTTTGGAGGTAAGAAACGCTTGAGAAACTCAAAATTTTCGCAGTTCTGATGCTCGAAACGAATAACTAGAAGGGCCTAGGGGAAAAGTACGCATACCGTTGTAATCGGGCGAGTTTCTACTTTCAGATGCAACAGAAATTTTGCGGTTTAGTCAATCCGTTCGCGAGATATGGCAGTTTGGAGGTAAGAATCGCTTGAGAAACTCAAAATTTTCGCAGTTCTGAAGCTCGACAAGCATAACTAGAACGGTCTGGGGGAAAAGTACGCATACCGTTGTAATCGGGCGAGTTTCTACTTTCAGATGCAACAGAAATTTTGCGGATTAGTCAATCCGTTCGCGAGATTTGGCAGTTTGGAGGTAAGAAACGCTTGAGAAACTCAAAATTTTCGCAGTTCTGATGCTCGAAACGAATTACTAGAACGGTCTAGGGGAAAAGTACGCATACCGTTGTAATCGGGCGAGTTTCTACTTTCAGATGCAACAGAAATTTTGCGGATTAGTCAATCCGTTCGCGAGATTTGGCAGTTTGGAGGTAAGAAACGCTTGAGAAACTCAAAATTTTCGCAGTTCTGATGCTCGAAACGAATAACTAGAACGGACTAGGGGAAAAGTACGCATACCGTTGTAATCGGGCGAGTTTCTACTTTCAGATGCAACAGAAATTTTGCGGATTGGTCAATCCGTTCGCGAGATATGGCAGTTTGGAGGTAAGAAACGCTTGAGAAACTCAAAATTTTCGCAGTTCTGATGCTCGAAACGAATAACTAGAACGGAATAGGGGAAAAGTACGCATACCGTTGTAATCGGGCGAGTTTCTACTTTCAGATGCAACAGAAATTTTGCGGATTGGTCAATCCGTTCGCGAGATATGGCAGTTTGGAGGTAAGAAACGCTTGAGAAACTCAAAATTTTCGCAGTTCTGATGCTCGAAACGAATAACTAGAACGGCCTAGGGGAAAAGTACGCATACCGTTGTAATCGGGCGAGTTTCTACTTTCAGATGCAACAGAAATTTTGCGGCTTAGTCAATCCGTTCGCGAGATATGGCAGTTTGGAGGTAAGAAACGCTTGAGAAACTCAAAATTTTCGCAGTTCTGATGCTCGAAACGAATAACTAAAACGGAATAGGGGAAAAGTACGCATACCGTTGTAATCGGGCGAGTTTCTACTTTCAGATGCAACAGAAATTTTGCGGTTTAGTCAATCCGTTCGCGAGATATGGCAGTTTGGAGGTAAGAATCGCTTGAGAAACTCAAAAATTTCGCAGTTCTCATGCTCGAAACGATTAACTACAACGGCCTGGGGGAAAAGTACGAATACCGTTGTAATCGGGCGAGTTTCTACTTTCAAATGCAACAGAAATTTTGCGGATTGGTCAATCCCTTCGCGAGATATGGCAGTTTGGCGGTAAGAAACCCTTGAGAAACTCAATATTTTCGCAGTTCTGATGCTCGACAAGCATAACTAGAACGGCCTAGGGGAAAAGTACGCATACCGTTGTAATCGGGCGAGTTTCTACTTTCAGATGCAACAGAAATTTTGCGGCTTAGTCAATCCGTTCGCGAGATATGGCAGTTTGGATGTAAGAAACGCTTGAGAAACTCAAAATTTTCGCAGTTCTGATGCTCGAAACGAATAACTAGAAGGGCCTAGGGGAAAAGTACGCATACCGTTGTAATCGGGCGAGTTTCTACTTTCAGATGCAACAGAAATTTTGCGGTTTAGTCAATCCGTTCGCGAGATATGGCAGTTTGGAAGTATGAAACACTTGAGAAACACAAAATTTTCACAGTTCTGATGCTCGACAAGCATAACTAGAACGGTCTAGGGGAAAAGTACGCATACCGTTGTAATCGGGCGACTTTCTACTTTCAGATGCAACAGAAATTTTGCGGATTGGTCAATCCGTTCGCGAGATATGGCAGTTTGGAGGTAAGAAACGCTTGAGAAACTCAAAATTTTCGCAATTCTGATGCTCGACAAGCATAACTAGAACGGTCTAGGGGAAAAGTACGCATACCGTTGTAATCGGGCGACTTTCTACTTTCAGATGCAACAGAAATTTTGCGGATTGGTTAATCCGTTCGCGAGATATGGCAGTTTGGAGGTAAGAAACGCTTGAGAAACTCAAAATTTTCGCAGTTCTGATGCTCGAAACGAATAACTAGAACGGACTAGGGGAAAAGTACGCATACCGTTGTAATCGGGCGAGTTTCTACTTTCAGATGCATCAGAAATTTTGCGGATTGGTCAATCCGTTCGCGAGATATGGCAGTTTGGAAGTAAGAAACGCTTGAGAAACTCAAAATTTTCGCAGTTCTGATGCTCGAAACGATTAACTAGAACGGCCTAGGGGAACAGTACGCATACCGTTGTAATCGGGCGAGTTTCTACTTTCAGATGCAACAGAAATTTTGCGGATTGGTCAACCCGTTCGCGAGATATGGCAGTTTGGATGTAGGAAACGCTTGAGAAACTCAAAATTTTCGCAGTTCTGATGCTCGACAAGCATAACTAGAACGGTCTAGGGGAAAAGTACGGATACCGTTGTAATCGAGCGAGTTTCTACTTTCAGATGCAACAGAAATTTTGCGGATTGGTCAATCCGTTCGCGAGATATGGCAGTTTGGAGGTAAGGAACGCTTGAGAAACTCAATATTTTCGAAGTTCTGATGCTCGAAACGAATAACTAGAACGGCCTAGGGGAAAAGTACGCATGCCGTTGTAATCGGGCGAGTTTCTACTTTCAGATGCAACAGAAATTTTGCGGATTAGTCAATCCGTTCGCGAGATATGGCAGTTTGGAGGTAAGAAACGCTTGAGAAACTCAAAATTTTCGCAGTTCTGATGCTCGAAACGAATAACTAGAAGGGCCTAGGGGAAAAGTACGCATACCGTTGTAATCGGGCGACTTTCTACTTTCAGATGCAACAGAAATTTTGCGGTTTAGTCAATCCGTTCGCGAGATATGGCAGTTTGGAGGTAAGAATCGCTTGAGAAACTCAAAAATTTCGCAGTTCTCATGCTCGAAACGATTAACTACAACGGCCTGGGGGAAAAGTACGAATACCGTTGTAATCGGGCGAGTTTCTACTTTCAAATGCAACAGAAATTTTGCGGATTGGTCAATCCGTTCGCGAGATATGGCAGTTTGGAGGTAAGAAACCCTTGAGAAACTCAATATTTTCGCAGTTCTGATGCTCGACAAGCATAACTAGAACGGCCTAGGGGAAAAGTACGCATACCGTTGTAATCGGGCGAGTTTCTACTTTCAGATGCAACAGAAATTTTGCGGCTTAGTCAATCCGTTCGCGAGATATGGCAGTTTGGATGTAAGAAACGCTTGAGAAACTCAAAATTTTCGCAGTTCTGATGCTCGAAACGAATAACTAGAAGGGCCTAGGGGAAAAGTACGCATACCGTTGTAATCGGGCGAGTTTCTACTTTCAGATGCAACAGAAATTTTGCGGTTTAGTCAATCCGTTCGCGAGATATGGCAGTTTGGAAGTATGAAACACTTGAGAAACACAAAATTTTCACAGTTCTGATGCTCGACAAGCATAACTAGAACGGTCTAGGGGAAAAGTACGCATACCGTTGTAATCGGGCGACTTTCTACTTTCAGATGCAACAGAAATTTTGCGGATTGGTCAATCCGTTCGCGAGATATGGCAGTTTGGAGGTAAGAAACGCTTGAGAAACTCAAAATTTTCGCAATTCTGATGCTCGACAAGCATAACTAGAACGGTCTAGGGGAAAAGTACGCATACCGTTGTAATCGGGCGACTTTCTACTTTCAGATGCAACAGAAATTTTGCGGATTGGTTAATCCGTTCGCGAGATATGGCAGTTTGGAGGTAAGAAACGCTTGAGAAACTCAAAATTTTCGCAGTTCTGATGCTCGAAACGAATAACTAGAACGGACTAGGGGAAAAGTACGCATACCGTTGTAATCGGGCGAGTTTCTACTTTCAGATGCATCAGAAATTTTGCGGATTGGTCAATCCGTTCGCGAGATATGGCAGTTTGGAAGTAAGAAACGCTTGAGAAACTCAAAATTTTCGCAGTTCTGATGCTCGAAACGATTAACTAGAACGGCCTAGGGGAACAGTACGCATACCGTTGTAATCGGGCGAGTTTCTACTTTCAGATGCAACAGAAATTTTGCGGATTGGTCAACCCGTTCGCGAGATATGGCAGTTTGGATGTAGGAAACGCTTGAGAAACTCAAAATTTTCGCAGTTCTGATGCTCGACAAGCATAACTAGAACGGTCTAGGGGAAAAGTACGGATACCGTTGTAATCGAGCGAGTTTCTACTTTCAGATGCAACAGAAATTTTGCGGATTGGTCAATCCGTTCGCGAGATATGGCAGTTTGGAGGTAAGGAACGCTTGAGAAACTCAATATTTTCGAAGTTCTGATGCTCGAAACGAATAACTAGAACGGCCTAGGGGAAAAGTACGCATGCCGTTGTAATCGGGCGAGTTTCTACTTTCAGATGCAACAGAAATTTTGCGGATTAGTCAATCCGTTCGCGAGATATGGCAGTTTGGAGGTAAGAAACGCTTGAGAAACTCAAAATTTTCGCAGTTCTGATGCTCGAAACGAATAACTAGAAGGGCCTAGGGGAAAAGTACGCATACCGTTGTAATCGGGCGACTTTCTACTTTCAGATGCAACAGAAATTTTGCGGTTTAGTCAATCCGTTCGCGAGATATGGCAGTTTGGAGGTAAGAATCGCTTGAGAAACTCAAAAATTTCGCAGTTCTCATGCTCGAAACGATTAACTACAACGGCCTGGGGGAAAAGTACGAATACCGTTGTAATCGGGCGAGTTTCTACTTTCAAATGCAACAGAAATTTTGCGGATTGGTCAATCCGTTCGCGAGATATGGCAGTTTGGAGGTAAGAAACCCTTGAGAAACTCAATATTTTCGCAGTTCTGATGCTCGACAAGCATAACTAGAACGGTCTAGGGGAAAAGTACGCATACCTTTGTAATCGGGCGAGTTTCTACTTTCAGATGCAACAGAAATTTTGCGGATTGGTCAATCCGTTCCCGAGATATGGCAGTTTGGAGGTAAGAAACGCTTGAGAAACTCAAAATTTTCGCAGTTCTGATGCTCGAAACGAATAACTAGAACGGACTAGGGGAAAAGTACGCATACCTTTGTAATCGGGCGAGTTTCTACTTTCAGATGCAACAGAAATTTTGCGGATTGGTCAATCCGTTCGCGAGATATGGCAGTTTGGAGGTAAGAAACGCTTGAGAAACTCAAAATTTTCGCAGTTCTGATGCTCGAAACGAATAACTAGAAGGGCCTAGGGGAAAAGTACGCATACCGTTGTAATCGGGCGAGTTTCTACTTTCAGATGCAACAGAAATTTTGCGGTTTAGTCAATCCGTTCGCGAGATATGGCAGTTTGGAGGTAAGAATCGCTTGAGAAACTCAAAAATTTCGCAGTTCTCATGCTCGAAACGATTAACTACAACGGCCTGGGGGAAAAGAACGAATACCGTTGTAATCGGGCGAGTTTCTACTTTCAAATGCAACAGAAATTTTGCGGATTGGTCAATCCGTTCGCGAGATATGGCAGTTTGGAGGTAAGAAACCCTTGAGAAACTCAATATTTTCGCAGTTCTGATGCTCGACAAGCATAACTAGAACGGTCTAGGGGAAAAGTACGCATACCTTTGTAATCGGGCGAGTTTCTACTTTCAGATGCAACAGAAATTTTGCGGATTGGTCAATCCGTTCCCGAGATATGGCAGTTTGGAGGTAAGAAACGCTTGAGAAACTCAAAATTTTCGCAGTTCTGATGCTCGAAACGAATAACTAGAACGGACAAGGGGAAAAGTACGCATACCTTTGTAATCGGGCGAGTTTCTACTTTCAGATGCAACAGAAATTTTGCGGTTTAGTCAATCCGTTCGCGAGATATGGCAGTTTGGAGGTAAGAATCGCTTGAGAAACTCAAAATTTTCGCAGTTCTGAAGCTCGACAAGCATAACTAGAACGGTCTAGGGGAAAAGTACGCATACCGTTGTAATCGGGCGAGTTTCTACTTTCAGATGCAACAGAAATTTTGCGGATTAGTCAATCCGTTCGCGAGATTTGGCAGTTTGGAGGTAAGAAACGCTTGAGAAACTCAAAATTTTCGCAGTTCTGATGCTCGAAACGAATTACTAGAACGGTCTAGGGGAAAAGTACGCATACCGTTGTAATCGGGCGAGTTTCTACTTTCAGATGCAACAGAAATTTTGCGGATTAGTCAATCCGTTCGCGAGATTTGGCAGTTTGGAGGTAAGAAACGCTTGAGAAACTCAAAATTTTCGCAGTTCTGATGCTCGAAACGAATAACTAGAACGGACTAGGGGAAAAGTACGCATACCGTTGTAATCGGGCGAGTTTCTACTTTCAGATGCAACAGAAATTTTGCGGATTGGTCAATCCGTTCGCGAGATATGGCAGTTTGGAGGTAAGAAACGCTTGAGAAACTCAAATTTTCGCAGTTCTGATGCTCGAAACGAATAACTAGAACGGACTAGGGGAAAAGTACGCATACCTTTGTAATCGGGCGAGTTTCTACTTTCAGATGCAACAGAAATTTTGCGGATTGGTCAATCCGTTCGCGAGATATGGCAGTTTGGAGGTAAGAAACGCTTGAGAAACTCAAAATTTTCGCAGTTCTGATGCTCGAAACGAATAACTAGAAGGGCCTAGGGGAAAAGTACGCATACCGTTGTAATCGGGCGAGTTTCTACTTTCAGATGCAACAGAAATTTTGCGGTTTAGTCAATCCGTTCGCGAGATATGGCAGTTTGGAGGTAAGAATCGCTTGAGAAACTCAAAAATTTCGCAGTTCTCATGCTCGAAACGATTAACTACAACGGCCTGGGGGAAAAGTACGAATACCGTTGTAATCGGGCGAGTTTCTACTTTCAAATGCAACAGAAATTTTGTGGATTGGTCAATCCGTTCGCGAGATATGGCAGTTTGGAGGTAAGAAACCCTTGAGAAACTCAATATTTTCGCAGTTCTGATGCTCGACAAGCATAACTAGAACGGTCTAGGGGAAAAGTACGCATACCTTTGTAATCGGGCGAGTTTCTACTTTCAGATGCAACAGAAATTTTGCGGATTGGTCAATCCGTTCCCGAGATATGGCAGTTTGGAGGTAAGAAACGCTTGAGAAACTCAAAATTTTCGCAGTTCTGATGCTCGAAACGAATAACTAGAACGGACTAGGGGAAAAGTACGCATACCTTTGTAATCGGGCGAGTTTCTACTTTCAGATGCAACAGAAATTTTGCGGTTTAGTCAATCCGTTCGCGAGATATGGCAGTTTGGAGGTAAGAATCGCTTGAGAAACTCAAAAATTTCGCAGTTCTCATGCTCGAAACGATTAACTACAACGGCCTGGGGGAAAAGTACGAATACCGTTGTAATCGGGCGAGTTTCTACTTTCAAATGCAACAGAAATTTTGCGGATTGGTCAATCCGTTCGCGAGATATGGCAGTTTGGAGGTAAGAAACTCTTGAGAAACTCAATATTTTCGCAGTTCTGATGCTCGACAAGCATAACTAGAACGGTATAGGGGAAAAGTACGCATACCTTTGTAATCGGGCGAGTTTCTACTTTCAGATGCAACAGAAATTTTGCGGATTGGTCAATCCGTTCCCGAGATATGGCAGTTTGGAGGTAAGAAACGCTTGAGAAACTCAAAATTTTCGCAGTTCTGATGCTCGAAACGAATAACTAGAACGGACTAGGGGAAAAGTACGCATACCTTTGTAATCGGGCGAGTTTCTACTTTCAGATGCAACAGAAATTTTGCGGATTGGTCAATCCGTTCGCGAGATATGGCAGTTTGGAGGTAAGAAACGCTTGAGAAACTCAAAATTTTCGCAGTTCTGATGCTCGAAACGAATAACTAGAAGGGCCTAGGGGAAAAGTACGCATACCGTTGTAATCGGGCGAGTTTCTACTTTCAGATGCAACAGAAATTTTGCGGTTTAGTCAATCCGTTCGCGAGATATGGCAGTTTGGAGGTAAGAATCGCTTGAGAAACTCAAAATTTTCGCAGTTCTGAAGCTCGACAAGCATAACTAGAACGGTCTAGGGGAAAAGTACGCATACCGTTGTAATCGGGCGAGTTTCTACTTTCAGATGCAACAGAAATTTTGCGGATTAGTCAATCCGTTCGCGAGATTTGGCAGTTTGGAGGTAAGAAACGCTTGAGAAACTCAAAATTTTCGCAGTTCTGATGCTCGAAACGAATTACTAGAACGGTCTAGGGGAAAAGTACGCATACCGTTGTAATCGGGCGAGTTTCTACTTTCAGATGCAACAGAAATTTTGCGGATTAGTCAATCCGTTCGCGAGATTTGGCAGTTTGGAGGTAAGAAACGCTTGAGAAACTCAAAATTTTCGCAGTTCTGATGCTCGAAACGAATAACTAGAACGGACTAGGGGAAAAGTACGCATACCGTTGTAATCGGGCGAGTTTCTACTTTCAGATGCAACAGAAATTTTGCGGATTGGTCAATCCGTTCGCGAGATATGGCAGTTTGGAGGTAAGAAACGCTTGAGAATCTCAAAATTTTCGCAGTTCTGATGCTCGAAACGAATAACTAGAACGGAATAGGGGAAAAGTACGCATACCGTTGTAATCGGGCGAGTTTCTACTTTCAGATGCAACAGAAATTTTGCGGATTGGTCAATCCGTTCGCGAGATATGGCAGTTTGGAGGTAAGAAACGCTTGAGAAACTCAAAATTTTCGCAGTTCTGATGCTCGAAACGAATAACTAGAACGGCCTAGGGGAAAAGTACGCATACCGTTGTAATCGGGCGAGTTTCTACTTTCAGATGCAACAGAAATTTTGCGGCTTAGTCAATCCGTTCGCGAGATATGGCAGTTTGGAGGTAAGAAACGCTTGAGAAACTCAAAATTTTCGCAGTTCTGATGCTCGAAACGAATAACTAGAACGGAATAGGGGAAAAGTACGCATACCGTTGTAATCGGGCGAGTTTCTACTTTCAGATGCAACAGAAATTTTGTGGATTGGTCAATCCGTTCGCGAGATATGGCTGTTTGGAAGTATAAAACACTTGAGAAACACAAAATTTTCGCAGTTCTGATGCTCGAAACGAATAACTAGAGCGGCCTAGGGGAAAAGTACGCATACCGTTGTAATCGGGCGAGTTTCTACTTTCAGATGCATCAGAAATTTTGCGGATTGGTCAATCCGTTCGCGAGATATGGCAGTTTGGAAGTAAGAAACGCTTGAGAAACTCAAAATTTTCGCAGTTCTGATGCTCGAAACGAATAACTAGAAGGGCCTAGGGGAAAAGTACGCATACCGTTGTAATCGGGCGAGTTTCTACTTTCAGATGCAACAGAAATTTTGCGGTTTAGTCAATCCGTTCGCGAGATATGGCAGTTTGGAGGTAAGAATCGCTTGAGAAACTCAAAAATTTCGCAGTTCTCATGCTCGAAACGATTAACTACAACGGCCTGGGGGAAAAGTACGAATACCGTTGTAATCGGGCGAGTTTCTACTTTCAGATGCAACAGAAACTTTGCGGATTGGTCAATCCGTTCGCGAGATACGGCAGTTTGGAGGTAAGAAACCCTTGAAAAACTCAATATTTTCGCAGTTCTGATGCTCGACAAGCATAACTAGAACGGCCTAGGGGAAAAGTACGCATACCGTTGTAATCGGGCGAGTTTCTACTTTCAGATGCAACAGAAATTTTGCGGATTGGTCAATCCGTTCGCGAGATATGGCAGTTTGGAGGTAAGAAACGCTTGAGAAACTCAAAATTTTCGCAGTTCTGATGCTCGAAACGAATAACTAGAACGGCCTAGGGGAAAAGTACGCATACCGTTGTAATCGGGCGAGTTTCTACTTTCAGATGCAACAGAAATTTTGCGGCTTAGTCAATCCGTTCGCGAGATATGGCAGTTTGGAGGTAAGAAACGCTTGAGAAACTCAAAATTTTCGCAGTTCTGATGCTCGAAACGAATAACTAGAACGGAATAGGGGAAAAGTACGCATACCGTTGTAATCGGGCGAGTTTCTACTTTCAGATGCAACAGAAATTTTGTGGATTGGTCAATCCGTTCGCGAGATATGGCTGTTTGGAAGTATAAAACACTTGAGAAACACAAAATTTTCGCAGTTCTGATGCTCGAAACGAATAACTAGAGCGGCCTAGGGGAAAAGTACGCATACCGTTGTAATCGGGCGAGTTTCTACTTTCAGATGCATCAGAAATTTTGCGGATTGGTCAATCCGTTCGCGAGATATGGCAGTTTGGAAGTAAGAAACGCTTGAGAAACTCAAAATTTTCGCAGTTCTGATGCTCGAAACGAATAACTAGAAGGGCCTAGGGGAAAAGTACGCATACCGTTGTAATCGGGCGAGTTTCTACTTTCAGATGCAACAGAAATTTTGCGGTTTAGTCAATCCGTTCGCGAGATATGGCAGTTTGGAGGTAAGAATCGCTTGAGAAACTCAAAATTTTCGCAGTTCTGAAGCTCGACAAGCATAACTAGAACGGTCTAGGGGAAAAGTACGCATACCGTTGTAATCGGGCGAGTTTCTACTTTCAGATGCAACAGAAATTTTGCGGATTAGTCAATCCGTTCGCGAGATATGGCAGTTTGGAGGTAAGAAACGCTTGAGAAACTCAAAATTTTCGCAGTTCTGATGCTCGAAACGAATAACTAGAACGGACTAGGGGAAAAGTACGCATACCGTTGTAATCTGGCGAGTTTCTACTTTCAGATGCAACAGAAATTTTGCGGATTGGTCAATCCGTTCGCGAGATATGGCAGTTTGGAGGTAAGAAACGCTTGAGAAACTCAAAATTTTCGCAGTTCTGATGCTCGAAACGAATAACTAGAACTGAATAGGGGAAAAGTACGCATACCGTTGTAATCGGGCGAGTTTCTACTTTCAGATGCAACAGAAATTTTGCGGATTGGTCAATCCGTTCGCGAGATATGGCAGTTTGGAGGTAAGAAATGGTTGAGAAACTCAAAATTTTCAAAGTTCTGATGCTCGAAACGAATAACCAGAACGGCCTAGGGGAAAAGTACGCATACCGTTGTAATCGGCCGAGTTTCTACTTTCAGATGCAACAGAAATTTTGCGGATTGGTCAACCCGTTCGCGAGATATGGCTGTTTGGAAGTATAAAACACTTGAGAAACACAAAATTTTCGCAGTTCTGATGCTCGAAACGAATAACTAGAGCGGCCTAGGGGAAAAGTACGCATACCGTTGTAATCGGGCGAGTTTCTACTTTCAGATGCAACAGAAATATTTGCGCATTGGTCAATCCGTTCGCGAGATATGGCAGTTTGGAGGTAAGAAACGCTTGAGAAACTCAAAATTTTCGCAGTTCTGATGCTCGAAACGAATAACTAGAACGGACTAGGGGAAAAGTACGCATACCGTTGTAATCGGGCGAGTTTCTACTTTCAGATGCAACAGAAATTTTGCGGATTGGTCAATCCGTTCGCGAGATATGGCAGTTTGGAGGTAAGAAACGCTTGAGAAGCTCAAAATTTTCGCAGTTCTGATGCTCGAAACGAATAACTAGAACGGAATAGGGGAAAAGTACGCATACCGTTGTAATCGGGCGAGTTTCTACTTTCAGATGCAACAGAAATTTTGCGGATTGGTCAATCCGTTCGCGAGATATGGCAGTTTGGAGGTAAGAAACGCTTGAGAAACTCAAAATTTTCGCAGTTCTGATGCTCGAAACGAATAACTAGAACGGCCTAGGGGAAAAGTACGCATACCGTTGTAATCGGGCGAGTTTCTACTTTCAGATGCAACAGAAATTTTGCGGCTTAGTCAATCCGTTCGCGAGATATGGCAGTTTGGAGGTAAGAAACGCTTGAGAAACTCAAAATTTTCGCAGTTCTGATGCTCGAAACGAATAACTAGAACGGCCTAGGGGAAAAGTACGCATACCGTTGTAATCGGGCGAGTTTCTACTTTCAGATGCAACAGAAATTTTGCGGATTGGTCAATCCGTTCGCGAGATATGGCAGTTTGGAGGTAAGAAACGGTTGAGAAACTCCAAATTTTCAAAGTTCTGATGCTCGAAACGAATAACAAGAACGGCCTAGGGGAAAAGTACGCATACCGTTGTAATCGGCCGAGTTTCTACTTTCAGATGCAACAGTAATTTTGCGGATTGGTCAACCCGTTCGCGAGATATGGCTGTTTGGAAGTATAAAACACTTGAGAAACACAAAATTTTCGCAGTTCTGATGCTCGAAACGAATAACTAGAGCGGCCTAGGGGAAAAGTACGCATACCGTTGTAATCGGGCGAGTTTCTACTTTCAGATGCAACAGAAATATTTGCGCATTGGTCAATCCGTTCGCGAGATATGGCAGTTTGGAGGTAAGAAACGCTTGAGAAACTCAAAATTTTCGCAGTTCTGATGCTCGAAACGAATAACTAGAACGGCCTAGGGGAAAAGTACGCATACCGTTGTAATCGGGCGAGTTTCTACTTTCAGATGCAACAGAAATTTTGCGGATTAGTCAATCCGTTCGCGAGATATGGCAGTTTGGAGGTAAGAAACGCTTGAGAAACTCAAAATTTTCGCAGTTCTGATGCTCGAAACGAATAACTAGAACGGACTAGAGGAAAAGTACGCATACCGTTGTAATCGGGCGAGTTTCTACTTTCAGATGCAACAGAAATTTTGCGGATTGGTCAATCCGTACGCGAGATATGGCAGTTTGGAGGTAAGAAACGCTTGAGAAACTCAAAATTTTCGCAGTTCTGATGCTCGAAACGAATAACTAGAACGGCCTAGGGGAAAAGTACGCATACCGTTGTAATCGGGCGAGTTTCTACTTTCAGATGCAACAGAAATTTAGCGGATTGGTCAATCCGTTCGCGAGATATGGCAGTTTGGAGGTAAGAAACGGTTGAGAAACTCAAATTTTTCAAAGTTCTGATGCTCGAAACGAATAACCAGAACGGCCTAGGGGAAAAGTACGCATACCGTTGTAATCGGGCGAGTTTCTACTTTCAGATGCAACAGAAATTTTGCGGATTGGTCAATCCGTTCGCGAGATATGGCTGTTTGGAAGTATAAAACACTTGAGAAACACAAAATTTTCGCAGTTCTGATGCTCGAAACGAATAACTAGAGCGGCCTAGGGGAAAAGTACGCATACCGTTGTAATCGGGCGAGTTTCTACTTTCAGATGCATCAGAAATTTTGCGGATTGGTCAATCCGTTCGCGATATATGGCAGTTTGGAAGTAAGAAACGCTTGAGAAACTCAAAATTTTCGCAGTTCTGATGCTCGAAACGAATAACTAGAACGGTCTAGGGGAAAGCTACTCCTACCGTTGTAATCGGGCGAGTTTCTACTTTCAGATGCAACAGAAATTTTGCGGCTTAGTCAATCCGTTCGCGAGATATGGCAGTTTGGAGGTAAGAAACGCTTGAGAAACTCAAAATTTTCGCAGTTCTGATGCTCGAAACGAATAACCAGAACGGCCTAGGGGAAAAGTACGCATACCGTTGTAATCGGGCGAGTTTCTACTTTCAGATGCATCAGAAATTTTGCGGATTGGTCAATCCGTTCGCGATATATGGCAGTTTGGAAGTAAGAAACGCTTGAGAAACTCAAAATTTTCGCAGTTCTGATGCTCGAAACGAATAACTAGAACGGTCTAGGGGAAAGCTACTCCTACCGTTGTAATCGGGCGAGTTTCTACTTTCAGATGCAACAGAAATTTTGCGGCTTAGTCAATCCGTTCGCGAGATATGGCAGTTTGGAGGTAAGAAACGCTTGAGAAACTCAAAATTTTCGCAGTTCTGATGCTCGAAACGAATAACCAGAACGGCCTAGGGGAAAAGTACGCATACCGTTGTAATCGGGCGAGTTTCTACTTTCAGATGCAACAGAAATTTTGCGGATTGGTCAATCCGTTCGCGAGATATGGCAGTTTGGAGGTAAGAAACGCTTGAGAAACTCAAAATTTTCGCAGTTCTGATGCTCGAAACGAATAACTAGAAGGGCCTAGGGGAAAAGTACGCATACCGTTGTAATCGGGCGAGTTTCTACTTTCAGATGCAACAGAAATTTTGCGGTTTAGACAATCCGTTCGCGAGATATGGCAGTTTGGAGGTAAGAATCGCTTGAGAAACTCAAAATTTTCGCAGTTCTGAAGCTCGACAAGCATAACTAGAACGGTCTAGGGGAAAAGTACGCATACCGTTGTAATCGGGCGAGTTTCTACTTTCAGATGCAAGAGAAATTTTGCGGATTAGTCAATCCGTTCGCGAGATATGGCAGTTTGGAGGTAAGAAACGCTTGAGAAACTCAAAATTTTCGCAGTTCTGATGCTCGAAACGAATAACTAGAACGGACTAGGGGAAAAGTACGCATACCGTTGTAATCGGGCGAGTTTCTACTTTCAGATGCAACAGAAATTTTGCGGATTGGTCAATCCGTTCGCGAGATATGGCTGTTTGGAAGTATAAAACACTTGAGAAACACAAAATTTTCGCAGTTCTGATGCTCGAAACGAATAACTAGAGCGGCCTAGGGGAAAAGTACGCATACCGTTGTAATCGGGCGAGTTTCTACTTTCAGATGCATCAGAAATTTTGCGGATTGGTCAATCCGTTCGCGAGATATGGCAGTTTGGAAGTAAGAAACGCTTGAGAAACTCAACATTTTCGCAGTTCTGATGCTCGAAACGAATAACTAGAACGGCCTAGGGGAAAAGTACGCATACCTTTGTAAGCGGGCGAGTTTCTACTTTCAGATGCAACAGAAATTTTGCGGATTGGTCAATCCGTTCGCGAGATATGGCAGTTTGGAGGTAAGAAACGCTTGAGAAACTCAAAATTTTCGCAGTTCTGATGCTCGAAACGAATAACTAGAAGGGCCTAGGGGAAAAGTACGCATACCGTTGTAATCGGGCGAGTTTCTACTTTCAGATGCAACAGAAATTTTGCGGTTTAGACAATCCGTTCGCGAGATATGGCAGTTTGGAGGTAAGAATCGCTTGAGAAACTCAAAATTTTCGCAGTTGTGAAGCTCGACAAGCATAACTAGAACGGTCTAGGGGAAAAGTACGCATACCGTTGTAATCGGGCGAGTTTCTACTTTCAGATGCAACAGAAATTTTGCGGATTAGTCAATCCGTTCGCGAGATATGGCAGTTTGGAGGTAAGAAACGCTTGAGAAACTCAAAATTTTCGCAGTTCTGATGCTCGAAACGAATAACTAGAACGGACTAGGGGAAAGGTACGCATACCGTTGTAATCGGGCGAGTTTCTACTTTCAGATGCATCAGAAATTTTGCGGATTGGTCAATCCGTTCGCGATATATGGCAGTTTGGAAGTAAGAAACGCTTGAGAAACTCAAAATTTTCGCAGTTCTGATGCTCGAAACGAATAACTAGAACGGACTAGGGGAAAAGTACGCATACCGTTGTAATCGGGCGAGTTTCTACTTTCAGATGCAACAGAAATTTTGCGGATTGGTCAATCCGTTCGCGAGATATGGCAGTTTGGAGGTAAGAAACGCTTGAGAATCTCAAAATTTTCGCAGTTCTGATGCTCGAAACGAATAACTAGAACGGAATAGGGGAAAAGTACGCATACCGTTGTAATCGGGCGAGTTTCTACTTTCAGATGCAACAGAAATTTTGCGGATTGGTCAATCCGTTCGCGAGATATGGCAGTTTGGAGGTAAGAAACGCTTGAGAAACTCAAAATTTTCGCAGTTCTGATGCTCGAAACGAATAACTAGAACGGCCTAGGGGAAAAGTACGCATACCGTTGTAATCGGGCGAGTTTCTACTTTCAGATGCAACAGAAATTTTGCGGCTTAGTCAATCCGTTCGCGAGATATGGCAGTTTGGAGGTAAGAAACGCTTGAGAAACTCAAAATTTTCGCAGTTCTGATGCTCGAAACGAATAACTAGAACGGAATAGGGGAAAAGTACGCATACCGTTGTAATCGGGCGAGTTTCTACTTTCAGATGCAACAGAAATTTTGTGGATTGGTCAATCCGTTCGCGAGATATGGCTGTTTGGAAGTATAAAACACTTGAGAAACACAAAATTTTCGCAGTTCTGATGCTCGAAACGAATAACTAGAGCGGCCTAGGGGAAAAGTACGCATACCGTTGTAATCGGGCGAGTTTCTACTTTCAGATGCATCAGAAATTTTGCGGATTGGTCAATCCGTTCGCGAGATATGGCAGTTTGGAAGTAAGAAACGCTTGAGAAACTCAAAATTTTCGCAGTTCTGATGCTCGAAACGAATAACTAGAAGGGCCTAGGGGAAAAGTACGCATACCGTTGTAATCGGGCGAGTTTCTACTTTCAGATGCAACAGAAATTTTGCGGTTTAGTCAATCCGTTCGCGAGATATGGCAGTTTGGAGGTAAGAATCGCTTGAGAAACTCAAAAATTTCGCAGTTCTCATGCTCGAAACGATTAACTACAACGGCCTGGGGGAAAAGTACGAATACCGTTGTAATCGGGCGAGTTTCTACTTTCAGATGCAACAGAAACTTTGCGGATTGGTCAATCCGTTCGCGAGATACGGCAGTTTGGAGGTAAGAAACCCTTGAAAAACTCAATATTTTCGCAGTTCTGATGCTCGACAAGCATAACTAGAACGGCCTAGGGGAAAAGTACGCATACCGTTGTAATCGGGCGAGTTTCTACTTTCAGATGCAACAGAAATTTTGCGGATTGGTCAATCCGTTCGCGAGATATGGCAGTTTGGAGGTAAGAAACGCTTGAGAAACTCAAAATTTTCGCAGTTCTGATGCTCGAAACGAATAACTAGAACGGCCTAGGGGAAAAGTACGCATACCGTTGTAATCGGGCGAGTTTCTACTTTCAGATGCAACAGAAATTTTGCGGCTTAGTCAATCCGTTCGCGAGATATGGCAGTTTGGAGGTAAGAAACGCTTGAGAAACTCAAAATTTTCGCAGTTCTGATGCTCGAAACGAATAACTAGAACGGAATAGGGGAAAAGTACGCATACCGTTGTAATCGGGCGAGTTTCTACTTTCAGATGCAACAGAAATTTTGTGGATTGGTCAATCCGTTCGCGAGATATGGCTGTTTGGAAGTATAAAACACTTGAGAAACACAAAATTTTCGCAGTTCTGATGCTCGAAACGAATAACTAGAGCGGCCTAGGGGAAAAGTACGCATACCGTTGTAATCGGGCGAGTTTCTACTTTCAGATGCATCAGAAATTTTGCGGATTGGTCAATCCGTTCGCGAGATATGGCAGTTTGGAAGTAAGAAACGCTTGAGAAACTCAAAATTTTCGCAGTTCTGATGCTCGAAACGAATAACTAGAAGGGCCTAGGGGAAAAGTACGCATACCGTTGTAATCGGGCGAGTTTCTACTTTCAGATGCAACAGAAATTTTGCGGTTTAGTCAATCCGTTCGCGAGATATGGCAGTTTGGAGGTAAGAATCGCTTGAGAAACTCAAAATTTTCGCAGTTCTGAAGCTCGACAAGCATAACTAGAACGGTCTAGGGGAAAAGTACGCATACCGTTGTAATCGGGCGAGTTTCTACTTTCAGATGCAACAGAAATTTTGCGGATTAGTCAATCCGTTCGCGAGATATGGCAGTTTGGAGGTAAGAAACGCTTGAGAAACTCAAAATTTTCGCAGTTCTGATGCTCGAAACGAATAACTAGAACGGACTAGGGGAAAAGTACGCATACCGTTGTAATCTGGCGAGTTTCTACTTTCAGATGCAACAGAAATTTTGCGGATTGGTCAATCCGTTCGCGAGATATGGCAGTTTGGAGGTAAGAAACGCTTGAGAAACTCAAAATTTTCGCAGTTCTGATGCTCGAAACGAATAACTAGAACTGAATAGGGGAAAAGTACGCATACCGTTGTAATCGGGCGAGTTTCTACTTTCAGATGCAACAGAAATTTTGCGGATTGGTCAATCCGTTCGCGAGATATGGCAGTTTGGAGGTAAGAAATGGTTGAGAAACTCAAAATTTTCAAAGTTCTGATGCTCGAAACGAATAACCAGAACGGCCTAGGGGAAAAGTACGCATACCGTTGTAATCGGCCGAGTTTCTACTTTCAGATGCAACAGAAATTTTGCGGATTGGTCAACCCGTTCGCGAGATATGGCTGTTTGGAAGTATAAAACACTTGAGAAACACAAAATTTTCGCAGTTCTGATGCTCGAAACGAATAACTAGAGCGGCCTAGGGGAAAAGTACGCATACCGTTGTAATCGGGCGAGTTTCTACTTTCAGATGCAACAGAAATATTTGCGCATTGGTCAATCCGTTCGCGAGATATGGCAGTTTGGAGGTAAGAAACGCTTGAGAAACTCAAAATTTTCGCAGTTCTGATGCTCGAAACGAATAACTAGAACGGACTAGGGGAAAAGTACGCATACCGTTGTAATCGGGCGAGTTTCTACTTTCAGATGCAACAGAAATTTTGCGGATTGGTCAATCCGTTCGCGAGATATGGCAGTTTGGAGGTAAGAAACGCTTGAGAAGCTCAAAATTTTCGCAGTTCTGATGCTCGAAACGAATAACTAGAACGGAATAGGGGAAAAGTACGCATACCGTTGTAATCGGGCGAGTTTCTACTTTCAGATGCAACAGAAATTTTGCGGATTGGTCAATCCGTTCGCGAGATATGGCAGTTTGGAGGTAAGAAACGCTTGAGAAACTCAAAATTTTCGCAGTTCTGATGCTCGAAACGAATAACTAGAACGGCCTAGGGGAAAAGTACGCATACCGTTGTAATCGGGCGAGTTTCTACTTTCAGATGCAACAGAAATTTTGCGGCTTAGTCAATCCGTTCGCGAGATATGGCAGTTTGGAGGTAAGAAACGCTTGAGAAACTCAAAATTTTCGCAGTTCTGATGCTCGAAACGAATAACTAGAACGGCCTAGGGGAAAAGTACGCATACCGTTGTAATCGGGCGAGTTTCTACTTTCAGATGCAACAGAAATTTTGCGGATTGGTCAATCCGTTCGCGAGATATGGCAGTTTGGAGGTAAGAAACGGTTGAGAAACTCCAAATTTTCAAAGTTCTGATGCTCGAAACGAATAACCAGAACGGCCTAGGGGAAAAGTACGCATACCGTTGTAATCGGCCGAGTTTCTACTTTCAGATGCAACAGTAATTTTGCGGATTGGTCAACCCGTTCGCGAGATATGGCTGTTTGGAAGTATAAAACACTTGAGAAACACAAAATTTTCGCAGTTCTGATGCTCGAAACGAATAACTAGAGCGGCCTAGGGGAAAAGTACGCATACCGTTGTAATCGGGCGAGTTTCTACTTTCAGATGCAACAGAAATATTTGCGCATTGGTCAATCCGTTCGCGAGATATGGCAGTTTGGAGGTAAGAAACGCTTGAGAAACTCAAAATTTTCGCAGTTCTGATGCTCGAAACGAATAACTAGAACGGCCTAGGGGAAAAGTACGCATACCGTTGTAATCGGGCGAGTTTCTACTTTCAGATGCAACAGAAATTTTGCGGATTAGTCAATCCGTTCGCGAGATATGGCAGTTTGGAGGTAAGAAACGCTTGAGAAACTCAAAATTTTCGCAGTTCTGATGCTCGAAACGAATAACTAGAACGGACTAGAGGAAAAGTACGCATACCGTTGTAATCGGGCGAGTTTCTACTTTCAGATGCAACAGAAATTTTGCGGATTGGTCAATCCGTACGCGAGATATGGCAGTTTGGAGGTAAGAAACGCTTGAGAAACTCAAAATTTTCGCAGTTCTGATGCTCGAAACGAATAACTAGAACGGCCTAGGGGAAAAGTACGCATACCGTTGTAATCGGGCGAGTTTCTACTTTCAGATGCAACAGAAATTTAGCGGATTGGTCAATCCGTTCGCGAGATATGGCAGTTTGGAGGTAAGAAACGGTTGAGAAACTCAAATTTTTCAAAGTTCTGATGCTCGAAACGAATAACCAGAACGGCCTAGGGGAAAAGTACGCATACCGTTGTAATCGGGCGAGTTTCTACTTTCAGATGCAACAGAAATTTTGCGGATTGGTCAATCCGTTCGCGAGATATGGCTGTTTGGAAGTATAAAACACTTGAGAAACACAAAATTTTCGCAGTTCTGATGCTCGAAACGAATAACTAGAGCGGCCTAGGGGAAAAGTACGCATACCGTTGTAATCGGGCGAGTTTCTACTTTCAGATGCATCAGAAATTTTGCGGATTGGTCAATCCGTTCGCGATATATGGCAGTTTGGAAGTAAGAAACGCTTGAGAAACTCAAAATTTTCGCAGTTCTGATGCTCGAAACGAATAACTAGAACGGTCTAGGGGAAAGCTACTCCTACCGTTGTAATCGGGCGAGTTTCTACTTTCAGATGCAACAGAAATTTTGCGGCTTAGTCAATCCGTTCGCGAGATATGGCAGTTTGGAGGTAAGAAACGCTTGAGAAACTCAAAATTTTCGCAGTTCTGATGCTCGAAACGAATAACCAGAACGGCCTAGGGGAAAAGTACGCATACCGTTGTAATCGGGCGAGTTTCTACTTTCAGATGCAACAGAAATTTTGCGGATTGGTCAATCCGTTCGCGAGATATGGCAGTTTGGAGGTAAGAAACGCTTGAGAAACTCAAAATTTTCGCAGTTCTGATGCTCGAAACGAATAACTAGAAGGGCCTAGGGGAAAAGTACGCATACCGTTGTAATCGGGCGAGTTTCTACTTTCAGATGCAACAGAAATTTTGCGGTTTAGACAATCCGTTCGCGAGATATGGCAGTTTGGAGGTAAGAATCGCTTGAGAAACTCAAAATTTTCGCAGTTCTGAAGCTCGACAAGCATGACTAGAACGGTCTAGGGGAAAAGTACGCATACCGTTGTAATCGGGCGAGTTTCTACTTTCAGATGCAAGAGAAATTTTGCGGATTAGTCAATCCGTTCGCGAGATATGGCAGTTTGGAGGTAAGAAACGCTTGAGAAACTCAAAATTTTCGCAGTTCTGATGCTCGAAACGAATAACTAGAACGGACTAGGGGAAAAGTACGCATACCGTTGTAATCGGGCGAGTTTCTACTTTCAGATGCAACAGAAATTTTGCGGATTGGTCAATCCGTTCGCGAGATATGGCTGTTTGGAAGTATAAAACACTTGAGAAACACAAAATTTTCGCAGTTCTGATGCTCGAAACGAATAACTAGAGCGGCCTAGGGGAAAAGTACGCATACCGTTGTAATCGGGCGAGTTTCTACTTTCAGATGCATCAGAAATTTTGCGGATTGGTCAATCCGTTCGCGAGATATGGCAGTTTGGAAGTAAGAAACGCTTGAGAAACTCAACATTTTCGCAGTTCTGATGCTCGAAACGAATAACTAGAACGGCCTAGGGGAAAAGTACGCATACCTTTGTAAGCGGGCGAGTTTCTACTTTCAGATGCAACAGAAATTTTGCGGATTGGTCAATCCGTTCGCGAGATATGGCAGTTTGGAGGTAAGAAACGCTTGAGAAACTCAAAATTTTCGCAGTTCTGATGCTCGAAACGAATAACTAGAAGGGCCTAGGGGAAAAGTACGCATACCGTTGTAATCGGGCGAGTTTCTACTTTCAGATGCAACAGAAATTTTGCGGTTTAGACAATCCGTTCGCGAGATATGGCAGTTTGGAGGTAAGAATCGCTTGAGAAACTCAAAATTTTCGCAGTTCTGAAGCTCGACAAGCATAACTAGAACGGTCTAGGGGAAAAGTACGCATACCGTTGTAATCGGGCGAGTTTCTACTTTCAGATGCAACAGAAATTTTGCGGATTAGTCAATCCGTTCGCGAGATATGGCAGTTTGGAGGTAAGAAACGCTTGAGAAACTCAAAATTTTCGCAGTTCTGATGCTCGAAACGAATAACTAGAACGGACTAGGGGAAAGGTACGCATACCGTTGTAATCGGGCGAGTTTCTACTTTCAGATGCATCAGAAATTTTGCGGATTGGTCAATCCGTTCGCGATATATGGCAGTTTGGAAGTAAGAAACGCTTGAGAAACTCAAAATTTTCGCAGTTCTGATGCTCGAAACGAATAACTGGAACGGTCTAGGGGAAAGCTACTCATACCGTTGTAATCGGGCGAGTTTCTACTTTCAGATGCAACAGAAATTTTGCGGCTTAGTCAATCCGTTCGCGAGATATGGCAGTTTGGAGGTAAGAAACGCTTGAGAAACTCAAAATTTTCGCAGTTCTGATGCTCGAAACGAATAACCAGAACGGCCTAGGGGAAAAGTACGCATACCGTTGTAATCGGGCGAGTTTCTACTTTCAGATGCAACAGAAATTTTGCGGATTGGTCAATCCGTTCGCGAGATATGGCAGTTTGGAGGTAAGAAACGCTTGAGAAACTCAAAATTTTCGCAGTTCTGATGCTCGAAACGAATAACTAGAAGGGCCTAGGGGAAAAGTACGCATACCGTTGTAATCGGGCGAGTTTCTACTTTCAGATGCAACAGAAATTTTGCGGTTTAGACAATCCGTTCGCGAGATATGGCAGTTTGGAGGTAAGAATCGCTTGAGAAACTCAAAATTTTCGCAGTTCTGAAGCTCGACAAGCATAACTAGAACGGTCTAGGGGAAAAGTACGCATACCGTTGTAATCGGGCGAGTTTCTACTTTCAGATGCAACAGAAATTTTGCGGATTGGTCTATCCGTTCGCGAGATATGGCTGTTTGGAAGTATAAAACACTTGAGAAACACAAAATTTTCGCAGTTCTGATGCTCGAAACGAATAACTAGAGCGGCCTAGGGGAAAAGTACGCATACCGTTGTAATCGGGCGAGTTTCTACTTTCAGATGCATCAGAAATTTTGCGGATTGGTCAATCCGTTCGCGATATATGGCAGTTTGGAAGTAAGAAACGCTTGAGAAACTCAAAATTTTCGCAGTTCTGATGCTCGAAACGAATAACTAGAACGGTCTAGGGGAAAGCTACTCATACCGTTGTAATCGGGCGAGTTTCTACTTTCAGATGCAACAGAAATTTTGCGGCTTAGTCAATCCGTTCGCGAGATATGGCAGTTTGGAGGTAAGAAACGCTTGAGAAACTCAAAATTTTCGCAGTTCTGATGCTCGAAACGAATAACCAGAACGGCCTAGGGGAAAAGTACGCATACCGTTGTAATCGGGCGAGTTTCTACTTTCAGATGCAACAGAAATTTTGCGGATTGGTCAATCCGTTCGCGAGATATGGCAGTTTGGAGGTAAGAAACGCTTGAGAAACTCAAAATTTTCGCAGTTCTGATGCTCGAAACGAATAACTAGAAGGGCCTAGGGGAAAAGTACGCATACCGTTGTAATCGGGCGAGTTTCTACTTTCAGATGCAACAGAAATTTTGCGGTTTAGACAATCCGTTCGCGAGATATGGCAGTTTGGAGGTAAGAATCGCTTGAGAAACTCAAAATTTTCGCAGTTCTGAAGCTCGACAAGCATAACTAGAACGGTCTAGGGGAAAAGTACGCATACCGTTGTAATCGGGCGAGTTTCTACTTTCAGATGCAACAGAAATTTTGCGGATTAGTCAATCCGTTCGCGAGATATGGCAGTTTGGAGGTAAGAAACGCTTGAGAAACTCAAAATTTTCGCAGTTCTGATGCTCGAAACGAATAACTAGAACGGACTAGGGGAAAAGTACGCATACCGTTGTAATCGGGCGAGTTTCTACTTTCAGATGCAACAGAAATTTTGCGGATTGGTCAATCCGTTCGCGAGATATGGCTGTTTGGAAGTATAAAACACTTGAGAAACACAAAATTTTCGCAGTTCTGATGCTCGAAACGAATAACTAGAGCGGCCTAGGGGAAAAGTACGCATACCGTTGTAATCGGGCGAGTTTCTACTTTCAGATGCATCAGAAATTTTGCGGATTGGTCAATCCGTTCGCGAGATATGGCAGTTTGGAAGTAAGAAACGCTTGAGAAACTCAACATTTTCGCAGTTCTGATGCTCGAAACGAATAACTAGAACGGCCTAGGGGAAAAGTACGCATACCTTTGTAAGCGGGCGAGTTTCTACTTTCAGATGCAACAGAAATTTTGCGGATTGGTCAATCCGTTCCCGAGATATGGCAGTTTGGAGGTAAGAAACGCTTGAGAAACTCAAAATTTTCGCAGTTCTGATGCTCGAAACGAATAACTAGAACGGACTAGGGGAAAAGTACGCATACCTTTGTAATCGGGCGAGTTTCTACTTTCAGATGCAACAGAAATTTTGCGGATTGGTCAATCCGTTCGCGAGATATGGCAGTTTGGAGGTAAGAAACGCTTGAGAAACTCAAAATTTTCGCAGTTCTGATGCTCGAAACGAATAACTAGAAGGGCCTAGGGGAAAAGTACGCATACCGTTGTAATCGGGCGAGTTTCTACTTTCAGATGCAACAGAAATTTTGCGGTTTAGACAATCCGTTCGCGAGATATGGCAGTTTGGAGGTAAGAATCGCTTGAGAAACTCAACATTTTCGCAGTTCTGAAGTTCGACAAGCATAACTAGAACGGTCTAGGGGAAAAGTACGCATACCGTTGTAATCGGGCGAGTTTCTACTTTCAGATGCAACAGAAATTTTGCGGATTAGTCAATCCGTTCGCGAGATATGGCAGTTTGGAGGTAAGAAACGCTTGAGAAACTCAAAATTTTCGCAGTTCTGATGCTCGAAACGAATAACTAGAACGGACTAGGGGAAAAGTACGCATACCGTTGTAATCGGGCGAGTTTCTACTTTCAGATGCAACAGAAATTTTGCGGATTGGTCAATCCGTTCGCGAGATATGGCAGTTTGGAGGTAAGAAACGCTTGAGAAACTCAAAATTTTCGCAGTTCTGATGCTCGAAACGAATAACTAGAACGGCCTAGGGGAAAAGTACGCATACCGTTGTAATCGGGCGAGTTTCTACTTTCAGATGCAACAGAAATTTTGCGGTTTAGACAATCCGTTCGCGAGATATGGCAGTTTGGAGGTAAGAATCGCTTGAGAAACTCAAAATTTTCGCAGTTCTGAAGCTCGACAAGCATAACTAGAACGGTCTAGGGGAAAAGTACGCATACCGTTGTAATCGGGCGAGTTTCTACTTTCAGATGCAACAGAAATTTTGCGGATTAGTCAATCCGTTCGCGAGATATGGCAGTTTGGAGGTAAGAAACGCTTGAGAAACTCAAAATTTTCGCAGTTCTGATGCTCGAAACGAATAACTAGAACGGACTAGGGGAAAAGTACGCATACCGTTGTAATCGGGCGAGTTTCTACTTTCAGATGCAACAGAAATTTTGCGGATTGGTCAATCCGTTCGCGAGATATGGCAGTTTGGAGGTAAGAAACGCTTGAGAAACTCAAAATTTTCGCAGTTCTGATGCTCGAAACGAATAACTAGAACGGCCTAGGGGAAAAGTACGCATACCGTTGTAATCGGGCGAGTTTCTACTTTCAGATGCAACAGAAATTTTGCGGATTGGTCAATCCGTTCGCGAGATATGGCAGTTTGGAGGTAAGAAACGGTTGAGAAACTCAAAATTTTCAAAGTTCTGATGCTCGAAACGAATAACCAGAACGGCCTAGGGGAAAAGTACACATACCGTTGTAATCGGGCGAGTTTCTACTTTCAGATGCAACAGAAATTTTGCGGATTGGTCAATCCGTTCGCGAGATATGGCTGTTTGGAAGTATAAAACACTTGAGAAACACAAAATTTTCGCAGTTCTGATGCTCGAAACGAATAACTAGAGCGGCCTAGGGGAAAAGTACGCATACCGTTGTAATCGGGCGAGTTTCTACTTTCAGATGCATCAGAAATTTTGAGGATTGGTCAATCCGTTCGCGAGATATGGCAGTTTGGAAGTAAGAAACGCTTGAGAAACTCAACATTTTCGCAGTTCTGATGCTCGAAACGAATAACTAGAACGGCCTAGGGGAAAAGTACGCATACCTTTGTAAGCGGGCGAGTTTCTACTTTCAGATGCAACAGAAATTTTGCGGATTGGTCAATCCGTTCCCGAGATATGGCAGTTTGGAGGTAAGAAACACTTGAGAAACTCAAAATTTTCGCAGTTCTGATGCTCGAAACGAATAACTAGAACGGACTAGGGGAAAAGTACGCATACCTTTGTAATCGGGCGAGTTTCTACTTTCAGATGCAACAGAAATTTTGCGGATTGGTCAATCCGTTCGCGAGATATGGCAGTTTGGAGGTAAGAAACGCTTGGGAAACTCAAAATTTTCGCAGTTCTGATGCTCGAAACGAATAACTAGAAGGGCCTAGGGGAAAAGTACGCATACCGTTGTAATCGGGCGAGTTTCTACTTTCAGATGCAACAGAAATTTTGCGGATTGGTCAATCCGTTCGCGAGATATGGCTGTTTGGAAGTATAAAACACTTGAGAAACACAAAATTTTCGCAGTTCTGATGCTCGAAACGAATAACTAGAACGGCCTAGGGGAAAAGTACGCATACCGTTGTAATCGGGCGAGTTTCTACTTTCAGATGCAACAGAAATTTTGCGGTTTAGACAATCCGTTCGCGAGATATGGCAGTTTGGAAGTATAAAACACTTGAGAAACACAAAATTTTCGCAGTTCTGATGCTCGAAACGAATAACTAGAGCGGCCTAGGGGAAAAGTACGCATACCTTTGTAATCGGGCGAGTTTCTACTTTCAGATGCATCAGAAATTTTGTGGATTGGTCAATCCGTTCGCGAGATATGGCAGTTTGGAAGTAAGAAACGCTTGAGAAACTCCAAATTTTCGCAGTTCTGATGCTCGAAAGGATTAACTAGAACGGCCTAGGGGAAAAGTACGCATACCGTTGTAATCGGGCGAGTTTCTACTTTCAGATGCAACCGAAATTTTGCGGATTGGTCATTCCGTTCGCGAGATATGGCAGTTTGGAGGTAAGAAACGCTTGAGAAACTCAAAATTTTCGCAGTTCTGATGCTCGAAACGAATAACTAGAACGGACTAGGGGAAAAGTACGCATACAGTTGTAATCGGGCGAGTTTCTACTTTCAGATGCAACAGAAATTTTGCAGATCGGTCAATCCGTTCGCGAGATATGGCAGTTTGGAAGTAAGAAACGCTTGAGAAACTCAAAATTTTCGCAGTTCTGACGCTCGAAACGAATAACTAGAACGGCCTAGGGGAAAAGTACGCACACCGTTGTAATCGGGCGAGCTTCTACTTTCAGATGCAACAGAAATTTTGCTGATTGGTCAATCCATTCGCGAGATATGGCAGTTTGGAGGTAAGAAACGCTTGAGAAACTCAAAATTTTCGCAGTTCTGATGCTCGAAACGAATAACTAGAACGGCCTAGGGGAAAAGTACGCATACCGTTGTAATCGGGCGAGTTTCTACTTTCAGATGCAACAGAAATTTTGCGGATTGGTCAATCCGTTCGCGAGATATGGCAGTTTGTAGGTAAGAAACGCTTGAGAAACTCAACATTTTCGCAGTTCTGATGCTCGAAACGAATAACTAGAACGGCCTAGGGGAAAAGTACGCATACCGTTGTAATCGGGCGAGTTTCTACTTTCAGATGCAACAGAAATTTTGCGCATTGGTCAATCCGTTCGCGAGATATGGCAGTTTGGAGGTAAGAAACGCTTGAGAAACTCAAAATTTTCGCAGTTCTGATGCTCGAAACGAATAACTAGAACGGCCTAGGGGAAAAGTACGCATACCGTTGTAATCGGGCGAGTTTCTACTTTCAGATGCAACAGAAATTTTGCGGATTAGTCAATCCGTTCGCGAGATATGGCAGTTTGGAGGTAAGAAACGCTTGAGAAACTTAAAATTTTCGCAGTTCTGATGCTCGAAACGAATAACTAGAACGGTCTAGGGGAAAAGTACGCATACCGTTGTAATCGGGCGAGTTTCTACTTTCAGATGCAACAGAAATTTTGCGGATTGGTCAATCCGTTCGCGAGATATGGCAGTTTGGAGGTAAGAAACGGTTGAGAAAGTCAAAATTTCCACAATTCTGATGCTCGAAACGAATAACCAGAACGGCCTAGGGGAAAAGTACGCATACCGTTGTAATCGGGCGAGTTTCTACTTTCAGATGCAACAGAAATTTTGCGGATTGGTCAATCCGTTCGCGAGATATGGCTGTTTGGAGGTATAAAACACTTGAGAAACACAAAATTTTCGCAGTTCTGATGCTCGAAACGAATAACTAGAGCGGCCTAGGGGAAAAGTACGCATACCGTTGTAATCGGGCGAGTTTCTACTTTCCGATGCATCAGAAATTTTGCGGATTGGTCAATCCGTTCGCGATATATGGCAGTTTGGAAGTAAGAAACGCTTGAGAAACTCAAAATTTTCGCAGTTCTGATGCTCGAAACGAATAACTAGAACGGTCTAGGGGAAAGCTACTCATACCGTTGTAATCGGGCGAGTTTCTACTTTCAGATGCAACAGAAATTTTGCGGCTTAGTCAATCCGTTCGCGAGATATGGCAGTTTGGAGGTAAGAAACGCTTGAGAAACTCAAAATTTTCGCAGTTCTGATGCTCGAAACGAATAATTAGAACGGCCTAGGGGAAAAGTACGCATACCGTTGTAATCGGGCGAGTTTCTACTTTCAGATGCCACAGAAATTTTGCGGATTGGTCAATCCGTTCGCGAGATATGGCAGTTTGGAGGTAAGAAACGCTTGAGAAACTCAAAATTTTCAAAGTTCTGATGCTCGAAACGAATAACCAGAACGGCCTAGGGGAAAAGTACGCATACCGTTGTAATCGGGCGAGTTTCTACTTTCAGATGCAACAGAAATTTTGCGGATTGGTCAATCCGTTCGTGAGATATGGCTGTTTGGATGTATAAAACACTTAAGAAACACAAAATTTTCGCAGTTCTGATGCTCGAAACGAATAACTAGAGCGGCCTAGGGGAAAAGTACGCATACCGTTGTAATCGGGCGAGTTTCTACTTTCAGATGCATCAGAAATTTTGCGGATTGGTCAATCCGTTCGCGAGATATGGCAGTTTGGAAGTAAGAAACGCTTGAGAAACTCCAAATTTTCGCAGTTCTGATGCTCGAAAGGATTAACTAGAACGGCCTAGGGGAAAAGTACGCATACCGTTGTAATTGGGCGAGTTTCTACTTTAGGATGCAACAGAAATTTTGCGGATTGGTCATTCCGTTCGCGAGATATGGCAGTTTGGAGGTAAGAAACGCTTGAGAAACTCAAAATTTTCGCAGTTCTGATGCTCGAAACGAATAACTAGAACGGACTAGGGGAAAAGTACGCATACAGTTGTAATCGGGCGAGTTTCTACTTCCAGATGCAACTGAAATTTTGCGGATTGGTCAATCCGTTCGCGAGATATGGCAGTTTGTAGGTAAGAAACGCTTGAGAAACTCAACATTTTCGCAGTTCTGATGCTCGAAACGAATAACTAGAACGGCCTAGGGGAAAAGTACGCATACCGTTTCAATTGGGCGAGTTTCTACTTTCAGATGCAACAGAAATTTTGCGCATTGGTCAATCCGTTCGCGAGATATGGCAGTTTGGAGGTAAGAAACGCTTGAGAAACTCAAAATTTTCGCAGTTCTGATGCTCGAAACGAATAACTAGAACAGCCTAGGGGAAAAGTACGCATACCGTTGTAATCGGGCGAGTTTCTACTTTCAGATGCAACAGAAATTTTGCGGATTGGTCAATCCGTTCGCGAGATATGGCAGTTCGGAGGTAAGAAACGCTTGAGAAACTCAAAATTTTCGCAGTTCTGATGCTCGACAAGCATAACTAGAACGGTCTAGGGGAAAAGTACGCATACCGTTGTAATCGGGCGAGTTTCTACTTTCAGATGCAACAGAAATTTTGCGGATTGGTCAATCCGTTCGCGAGATATGGCAGTTTGGAGGTAAGAAACGCTTGAGAAACTCAAAATTTTCGCAGTTCTGATGCTCGAAACGAATAACTAGAACGGCCTAGGGGAAAAGTACGCATACCGTTGTAATCGGGCGAGTTTCTACTTTCAGATGCAACAGAAATTTTGCGGATTGGTCAATCCGTTCGCGAGATATGGCAGTTTGTAGGTAAGAAACGCTTGAGAAACTCAACATTTTCGCAGTTCTGATGCTCGAAACGAATAACTAGAACGGCCTAGGGGAAAAGTACGCATACCGTTGTAATCGGGCGAGTTTCTACTTTCAGATGCAACAGAAATTTTGCGCATTGGTCAATCCGTTCGCGAGATATGGCAGTTTGGAGGTAAGAAACGCTTGAGAAACTCAAAATTTTCGCAGTTCTGATGCTCGAAACGAATAACTAGAACGGCCTAGGGGAAAAGTACGCATACCGTTGTAATCGGGCGAGTTTCTACTTTCAGATGCAACAGAAATTTTGCGGATTAGTCAATCCGTTCGAGAGATATGGCAGTTTGGAGGTAAGAAACGCTTGAGAAACTTAAAATTTTCGCAGTTCTGATGCTCGAAACGAATAACTAGAACGGACTAGGGGAAAAGTACGCATACCGTTGTAATCGGGCGAGTTTCTACTTTCAGATGCAACAGAAATTTTGCGGATTGGTCAATCCGTTCGCGAGATATGGCAGTTTGGAGGTAAGAAACGGTTGAGAAAGTCAAAATTTCCACAATTCTGATGCTCGAAACGAATAACCAGAACGGCCTAGGGGAAAAGTACGCATACCGTTGTAATCGGGCGAGTTTCTACTTTCAGATGCAACAGAAATTTTGCGGATTGGTCAATCCGTTCGCGAGATATGGCTGTTTGGAGGTATAAAACACTTGAGAAACACAAAATTTTCGCAGTTCTGATGCTCGAAACGAATAACTAGAGCGGCCTAGGGGAAAAGTACGCATACCGTTGTAATCGGGCGAGTTTCTACTTTCCGATGCATCAGAAATTTTGCGGATTGGTCAATCCGTTCGCGATATATGGCAGTTTGGAAGTAAGAAACGCTTGAGAAACTCAAAATTTTCGCAGTTCTGATGCTCGAAACGAATAACTAGAACGGTCTAGGGGAAAGCTACTCATACCGTTGTAATCGGGCGAGTTTCTACTTTCAGATGCAACAGAAATTTTGCGGCTTAGTCAATCCGTTCGCGAGATATGGCAGTTTGGAGGTAAGAAACGCTTGAGAAACTCAAAATTTTCGCAGTTCTGATGCTCGAAACGAATAATTAGAACGGCCTAGGGGAAAAGTACGCATACCGTTGTAATCGGGCGAGTTTCTACTTTCAGATGCCACAGAAATTTTGCGGATTGGTCAATCCGTTCGCGAGATATGGCAGTTTGGAGGTAAGAAACGCTTGAGAAACTCAAAATTTTCAAAGTTCTGATGCTCGAAACGAATAACCAGAACGGCCTAGGGGAAAAGTACGCATACCGTTGTAATCGGGCGAGTTTCTACTTTCAGATGCATCAGAAATTTTGCGGATTGGTCAATCCGTTCGCGAGATATGGCAGTTTGGAAGTAAGAAACGCTTGAGAAACTCCAAATTTTCGCAGTTCTGATGCTCGAAAGGATTAACTAGAACGGCCTAGGGGAAAAGTACGCATACCGTTGTAATTGGGCGAGTTTCTACTTTCAGATGCAACAGAAATTTTGCGGATTGGTCATTCCGTTCGCGAGATATGGCAGTTTGGAGGTAAGAAACGCTTGAGAAACTCAAAATTTTCGCAGTTCTGATGCTCGAAACGAATAACTAGAATGGACTAGGGGAAAAGTACGCATACAGTTGTAATCGGGCGAGTTTCTACTTCCAGATGCAACTGAAATTTTGCGGATTGGTCAATCCGTTCGCGAGATATGGCAGTTTGTAGGTAAGAAACGCTTGAGAAACTCAAAATTTTCGCAGTTCTGATGCTCGAAACGAATAACTAGAACAGCCTAGGGGAAAAGTACGCATACCGTTGTAATCGGGCGAGTTTCTACTTTCAGATGCAACAGAAATTTTGCGGATTGGTCAATCCGTTCGCGAGATATGGCAGTTCGGAGGTAAGAAACGCTTGAGAAACTCAAAATTTTCGCAGTTCTGATGCTCGACAAGCATAACTAGAACGGTCTAGGGGAAAAGTACGCATACCGTTGTAATCGGGCGAGTTTCTACTTTCAGATGCAACAGAAATTTTGCGGATTGGTCAATCCGTTCGCGAGATATGGCAGTTCGGAGGTAAGAAACGCTTGAGAAACTCAAAATTTTCGCAGTTCTGATGCTCGACAAGCATAACTAGAACGGTCTAGGGGAAAAGTACGCATACCGTTGTAATCGGGCGAGTTTCTACTTTCAGATGCAACAGAAATTTTGCGGATTGGTCAATCCGTTCGCGAGATATGGCAGTTTGTAGGTAAGAAACGCTTGAGAAACTCAACATTTTCGCAGTTCTGATGCTCGAAACGAATAACTAGAACGGCCTAGGGGAAAAGTACGCATACCGTTGTAATCGGGTGAGTTTCTAGTTTCAGATGCAACAGAAATTTTGCGGATTAGTCAATCCGTTCGCGAGATATGGCAGTTTGGAGGTAAGAAACGCTTGAGAAACTCAAAATTTTCGCAGTTCTGATGCTCGACAAGCATAACTAGAACGGTCTAGGGGAAAAGTACGCATACCGTTGTAATCGGGCGAGTTTCTACTTTTAGATGCAACAGAAATTTTGCGCATTGGTCAATCCGTTCGCGAGATATGGCAGTTTGGAGGTAAGAAACGCTTGAGAAACTCAAAATTTTCGCAGTTCTGATGCTCGAAACGAATAACTAGAACGGCCTAGGGGAAAAGTACGCATGCCGTTGTAATCGGGCGAGTTTCTACTTTCAGATGCAACAGAAATTTTGCGGATTCGTCAATCCGTTCGCGAGATATGGCAGTTTGGAGGTAAGAAACGCTTGAGAAACTCAAAATTTTCGCAGTTCTGATGCTCGAAACGAATAACTAGAACGGTCTAGGGGAAAAGTACGCATACCGTTGTAATCGGGCGAGTTTCTACTTTCAGATGCAACAGAAATTTTGCGGATTGGTCAATCCGTTCGCGAGATATGGCAGTTTGGAGGTAAGAAACGCTTGAGAAACTCAAAATTTTCGAAGTTCTGATGCTCGAAACGAATAACCAGAACGGCCTAGGGGAAAAGTACGCATGCCGTTGTAATCGGGCGAGTTTCTACTTTCAGATGCAACAGAAATTTTGCGGATTAGTCAATCCGTTCGCGAGATATGGCAGTTTGGAGGTAAGAAACGCTTGAGAAACTCAAAATTTTCGCAGTTCTGATGCTCGACAAGCATAACTAGAACGGTCTAGGGGAAAAGTACGCATACCGTTGTAATCGGGCGAGATTCTACTTTCAGATGCAACAGAAATTTTGCGGATTGGTCAATCCGTTCGCGAGATATGGCAGTTTGTAGGTAAGAAACGCTTGAGAAACTCAACATTTTCGCAGTTCTGATGCTCGAAACGAATAACTAGAACGGCCTAGGGGAAAAGTACGCATACCGTTGTAATCGGGTGAGTTTCTAGTTTCAGATGCAACAGAAATTTTGCGGATTAGTCAATCCGTTCGCGAGATATGGCAGTTTGGAGGTAAGAAACGCTTGAGAAACTCAAAATTTTCGCAGTTCTGATGCTCGACAAGCATAACTAGAACGGTCTAGGGGAAAAGTACGCATACCGTTGTAATCGGGCGACTTTCTACTTTCAGATGCAACAGAAATTTTGCGGATTGGTCAATCCGTTCGCGAGATGTGGCAGTTTGTAGGTAAGAAACGCTTGAGAAACTCAAAATTTTCGCAGTTCTGATGCTCAAAAGGAATAACTAGAACGGCCTAGGGGAAAAGTACGCATACCGTTGTAATCGGGCGAGTCTCTGCTTTCAGATGCAACCGAAATTTTGCGGATTAGTCAATCCGTTCGCGAGATATGGCAGTTTGGAGGTAAGAAACGCTTGAGAAACTTAAAATTTTCGCAGTTCTGATGCTCGAAACGAATAACTAGAACGGACTAGGGGAAAAGTACGCATACCGTTGTAATCGGGCGAGTTTCTACTTTCAGATGCAACAGAAATTTTGCGGATTGGTCAATCCGTTCGCGAGATATGGCAGTTTGGAGGTAAGAAACGGTTGAGAAACTCAAAATTTTCACAATTCTGATGCTCGAAACGAATAACCAGAACGGCCTAGGGGAAAAGTACGCATACCGTTGTAATCGGGCGAGTTTCTACTTTCAGATGCAACAGAAATTTTGCGGATTGGTCAATCCGTTCGCGAGATATGGCTGTTTGGAAGTATAAAACACTTGAGAAACACAAAATTTTCGCAGTTCTGATGCTCGAAACGAATAACTAGAGCGGCCTAGGGGAAAAGTACGCATACCGTTGTAATCGGGCGAGTTTCTACTTTCAGATGCATCAGAAATTTTGCGGATTGGTCAATCCGTTCGCGATATATGGCAGTTTGGAAGTAAGAAACGCTTGAGAAACTCAAAATTTTCGCAGTTCTGATGCTCGAAACGAATAACTAGAACGGTCTAGGGGAAAGCTACTCATACCGTTGTAATCGGGCGAGTTTCTACTTTCAGATGCAACAGAAATTTTGCGGCTTAGTCAATCCGTTCGCGAGATATGGCAGTTTGGAGGTAAGAAACGCTTGAGAAACTCAAAATTTTCGCAGTTCTGATGCTCGAAAGGATTAACTAGAACGGCCTAGGGGAAAAGTACGCATACCGTTTCAATTGGGCGAGTTTCTACTTTCAGATGCAACAGAAATTTTGCGCATTGGTCAATCCGTTCGCGAGATATGGCAGTTTGGAGGTAAGAAACGCTTGAGAAACTCAAAATTTTCGCAGTTCTGATGCTCGAAACGAATAACTAGAACAGCCTAGGGGAAAAGTACGCATACCGTTGTAATCGGGCGAGTTTCTACTTTCAGATGCAACAGAAATTTTGCGGATTGGTCAATCCGTACGCGAGATATGGCTGTTTGGATGTATAAAACACTTGAGAAACACAAAATTTTCGCAGTTCTGATGCTCGAAACGAATAACTAGAGCGGCCTAGGGGAAAAGTACGCATACCGTTGTAATCGGGCGAGTTTCTACTTTCAGATGCATCAGAAATTTTGCGGATTGGTCAATCCATTCGCGAGATATGGCAGTTTGGAGGTAAGAAACGCTTGAGAAACTCAAAATTTTCGCAGTTCTGATGCTCGAAACGAATAACTAGAACGGCCTAGGGGAAAAGTACGCCCACCGTTGTAATCGGGCGAGTTTCTACTTTCAGATGCAACAGAAATTTTGCGGCTTAGTCAATCCGTTCGCGAGATATGGCAGTTTGGAGGTAAGAAACGCTTGAGAAACTCAAAATTTTCGCAGTTCTGATGCTCGACAAGCATAACTAGAACGGTCTAGGGGAAAAGTACGCATACCGTTGTAATCGGGCGAGTTTCTACTTTCAGATGCAACAGAAATTTTGCGGATTGGTCAATCCGTTCGCGAGATATGGCAGTTTGGAGGTAAGAAACGCTTGAGAAACTCAAAATTTTCGAAGTTCTGATGCTCGAAACGAATAACTAGAACGGCCTAGGGGAAAAGTACGCATGCCGTTGTAATCGGGCGAGATTCTACTTTCAGACGCAACAGAAATTTTGCGGATTAGTCAATCCGTTCGCGAGATGTGGCAGTTTGTAGGTAAGAAACGCTTGAGAAACTCAAAATTTTCGCAGTTCTGATGCTCAAAAGGAATAACTAGAACGGTCTAGGGGAAAAGTACGCATACCGTTGTAATCGGGCGAGTTTCTACTTTCAGATGCCACAGAAATTTTGCGGATTGGTCAATCCGTTCGCGAGATATGGCAGTTTGTAGGTAAGAAACGCTTGAGAAACTCAACATTTTCGCAGTTCTGATGCTCGAAACGAATAACTAGAACGGCCTAGGGGAAAAGTACGCATACCGTTGTAATCGGGTGAGTTTCTAGTTTCAGATGCAACAGAAATTTTGCGGCTTAGTCAATCCGTTCGCGAGATATGGCAGTTCGGAGGTAAGAAACGCTTGAGAAACTCAAAATTTTCGCAGTTCTGATGCTCGACAAGCATAACTAGAACGGTCTAGGGGAAAAGTACGCATACCGTTGTAATCGGGCGAGTTTCTACTTTCAGATGCAACAGAAATTTTGCGGATTGGTCAATCCGTTCGCGAGATATGGCAGTTTGGAGGTAAGAAACGCTTGAGAAACTCAAAATTTTCGAAGTTCTGATGCTCGAAACGAATAACCAGAACGGCCTAGGGGAAAAGTACGCATGCCGTTGTAATCGGGCGAGTTTCTACTTTCAGATGCAACAGAAATTTTGCGGATTAGTCAATCCGTTCGCGAGATATGGCAGTTTGGAGGTAAGACACGCTTGAGAAACTCAAAATTTTCGCAGTTCTGATGCTCGACAAGCATAACTAGAACGGTCTAGGGGAAAAGTACGCATACCGTTGTAATCGGGCGAGTTTCTACTTTCAGATGCAACAGAAATTTTGCGGATGGGTCAATCCGTTCGCGAGATATGGCAGCTTGTAGGTAAGAAACGCTTGAGAAACTCAACATTTTCGCAGTTCTGATGCTCGAAACGAATAACTAGAACGGCCTAGGGGAAAAGTACGCATACCGTTGTAATCGGGTGAGTTTCTAGTTTCAGATGCAACAGAAATTTTGCGGATTAGTCAATCCGTTCGCGAGATATGGCAGTTTGGAGGTAAGAAACGCTTGAGAAACTCAAAATTTTCGCAGTTCTGATGCTCGACAAGCATAACTAGAACGGTCTAGGGGAAAAGTACGCATACCGTTGTAATCGGGCGACTTTCTACTTTCAGATGCAACAGAAATTTTGCGGATTGGTCAATCCGTTCGCGAGATGTGGCAGTTTGTAGGTAAGAAACGCTTGAGAAACTCAAAATTTTCGCAGTTCTGATGCTCAAAAGGAATAACTAGAACGGCCTAGGGGAAAAGTACGCATACCGTTTCAATTGGGCGAGTTTCTACTTTCAGATGCAACAGAAATTTTGCGCATTGGTCAATCCGTTCGCGAGATATGGCAGTTTGGAGGTAAGAAACGCTTGAGAAACTCAAATTTTTCGCAGTTCTGATGCTCGAAACGAATAACTAGAACGGCCTAGGGGAAAAGTACGCACACCGTTGTAATCGGGCGAGTTTCTACTTTCAGATGCAACAGAAATTTTGCGGCTTAGTCAATCCGTTCGCGAGATATGGCAGTTTGGAGGTAAGAAACGCTTGAGAAACTCAAAATTTTCGCAGTTCTGATGCTCGACAAGCATAACTAGAACGGTCTAGGGGAAAAGTACGCATACCGTTGTAATCGGGCGAGTTTCTACTTTCAGACGCAACAGAAATTTTGCGGATTGGTCAATCCGTTCGCGAGATATGGCAGTTTGGAGGTAAGAAACGCTTGAGAAACTCAAAATTTTCGAAGTTCTGATGCTCGAAACGAATAACTAGAACGGCCTAGGGGAAAAGTACGCATGCCGTTGTAATCGGGCGAGTTTCTACTTTCAGATGCAACAGAAATTTTGCGGATTAGTCAATCCGTTCGCGAGATACGGCAGTTTGGAGGTAAGAAACGCTTGAGAAACTCAAAATTTTCGCAGTTCTGATGCTCGACAAGCATAATTAGAACGGTCTAGGGGAAAAGTACGCATACCGTTGTAATCGGGCGACTTTCTACTTTCAGATGCAACAGAAATTTTGCGGATTGGTCAATCCGTTCGCGAGATGTGGCAGTTTGTAGGTAAGAAACGCTTGAGAAACTCAAAATTTTCGCAGTTCTGATGCTCGAAACGAATAACTAGAACGGCCTAGGGGAAAAGTACGCACACCGTTGTAATCGGGCGAGTTTCTACTTTCAGATGCAACAGAAATTTTGCGGCTTAGTCAATCCGTTCGCGAGATATGGCAGTTTGGAGGTAAGAAACGCTTGAGAAACTCAAAATTTTCGCAGTTCTGATGCTCGACAAGCATAACTAGAACGGTCTAGGGGAAAAGTACGCATACCGTTGTAATCGGGCGAGTTTCTACTTTCAGATGCAACAGAAATTTTGCGGATTGGTCAATCCGTTCGCGAGATATGGCAGTTTGTAGGTAAGAAACGCTTGAGAAACTCAACATTTTCGCAGTTCTGATGCTCGAAACGAATAACTAGAACGGCCTAGGGGAAAAGTACGCATACCGTTGTAATCGGGTGAGTTTCTAGTTTCAGATGCAACAGAAATTTTGCGGATTAGTCAATCCGTTCGCGAGATATGGCAGTTTGGAGGTAAGAAACGCTTGAGAAACTCAAAATTTTCGCAGTTCTGATGCTCGACAAGCATAACTAGAACGGTCTAGGGGAAAAGTACGCATACCGTTGTAATCGGGCGACTTTCTACTTTCAGATGCAACAGAAATTTTGCGGATTGGTCAATCCGTTCGCGAGATGTGGCAGTTTGTAGGTAAGAAACGCTTGAGAAACTCAAAATTTTCGCAGTTCTGATGCTCGACAAGCATAACTAGAACGGTCTAGGGGAAAAGTACGCATACCGTTGTAATCGGGCGACTTTCTACTTTCAGATGCAACAGAAATTTTGGGGATTGGTCAATCCGTTCGCGAGATGTGGCAGTTTGTAGGTAAGAAACGCTTGAGAAACTCAAAATTTTCGCAGTTCTGATGCTCAAAAGGAATAACTAGAACGGCCTAGGGGAAACGCATACCGTTTCAATTGGGCGAGTTTCTACTTTCAGATGCAACAGAAATTTTGCGCATTGGTCAATCCGTTCGCGAGATATGGCAGTTTGGAGGTAAGAAACGCTTGAGAAACTCAAAATTTTCGCAGTTCTGATGCTCGAAACGAATAACTAGAACGGCCTAGGGAAAAGTACGCACACCGTTGTAATCGGGCGAGTTTCTACTTTCAGATGCAACAGAAATTTTGCGGCTTAGTCAATCCGTTCGCGAGATATGGCAGTTTGGAGGTAAGAAACGCTTGAGAAACTCAAAATTTTCGCAGTTCTGATGCTCGACAAGCATAACTAGAACGGTCTAGGGGAAAAGTACGCAAACCGTTGTAATCGGGCGAGTTTCTACTTTCAGATGCAACAGAAATTTTGCGGATTGGTCAATCCGTTCGCGAGATATGGCAGTTTGGAGGTAAGAAACGCTTGAGAAACTCAAAATTTTCGAAGTTCTGATGCTCGAAACGAATAACTAGAACGGCCTAGGGGAAAAGTACGCATACCGTTGTAATCGGGCGAGTTTCTACTTTCAGATGCAACAGAAATTTTGCGGATTGGTCAATCCGTTCGCGAGATATGGCAGTTTGGAGGTAAGAAACGCTTGAGAAACTCAAAATTTTCGAAGTTCTGATGCTCGAAACGAATAACTAGAACGGCCTAGGGGAAAAGTACGCATGCCGTTGTAATCGGGCGAGTTTCTACTTTCAGATGCAACAGAAATTTTGCGGATTAGTCAATCCGTTCGCGAGATATGGCAGTTTGGAGGTAAGAAACGCTTGAGAAACTCAAAATTTTCGCAGTTCTGATGCTCGACAAGCATAACTAGAACGGTCTAGGGGAAAAGTACGCATACCGTTGTAATCGGGCGAGTTTCTACTTTCAGATGCCACAGAAATTTTGCGGATTGGTCAATCCGTTCGCGAGATATGGCAGTTTGTAGGTAAGAAACGCTTGAGAAACTCAACATTTTCGCAGTTCTGATGCTCGAAACGAATAACTAGAACGGCCTAGGGGAAAAGTACGCATACCGTTGTAATCGGGTGAGTTTCTAGTTTCAGATGCAACAGAAATTTTGCGGATTAGTCAATCCGTTCGCGAGATATGGCAGTTTGGAGGTAAGAAACGCTTGAGAAACTCAAAATTTTCGCTGTTCTGATGCTCGACAAGCATAACTAGAACGGTCTAGGGGAAAAGTACGCATACCGTTGTAATCGGGCGACTTTCTACTTTCAGATGCAACAGAAATTTTGCGGATTGGTCAATCCGTTCGCGAGATGTGGCAGTTTGTAGGTAAGAAACGCTTGAGAAACTCAAAATTTTCGCAGTTCTGATGCTCAAAAGGAATAACTAGAACGGCCTAGGGGAAAAGTACGCATACCGTTGTAATCGGGCGAGTCTCTGCTCTCAGATGCAACCGAAATTTTGCGGATTGGTCAAACCGTTCGCGAGATATGGCAGTTTGGAGGTAAGAAACGCTTGAGAAACTCAAAATTTTCGCAGTTCTGATGCTCGACAAGCATAACTAGAACGGTCTAGGGGAAAAGTACGCATACCGTTGTAATCGGGCGACTTTCTACTTTCAGATGCAACAGAAATTTTGCGGATTGGTCAATCCGTTCGCGAGATGTGGCAGTTTGTAGGTAAGAAACGCTTGAGAAACTCAAAATTTTCGCAGTTCTGATGCTCAAAAGGAATAACTAGAACGGCCTAGGGGAAACGCATACCGTTTCAATTGGGCGAGTTTCTACTTTCAGATGCAACAGAAATTTTGCGCATTGGTCAATCCGTTCGCGAGATATGGCAGTTTGGAGGTAAGAAACGTTTGAGAAACTCAAAATTTTCGCAGTTCTGATGCTCGAAACGAATAACTAGAACGGCCTAGGGGAAAAGTACGCACACCGTTGTAATCGGGCGAGTTTCTACTTTCAGATGCAACAGAAATTTTGCGGCTTAGTCAATCCGTTCGCGAGATATGGCAGTTTGGAGGTAAGAAACGCTTGAGAAACTCAAAATTTTCGCAGTTCTGATGCTCGACAAGCATAACTAGAACGGTCTAGGGGAAAAGTACGCATACCGATGTAATCGGGCGACTTTCTACTTTCAGATGCAACAGAAATTTTGCGGATTGGTCAATCCGTTCGCGAGATGTGGCAGTTTGTAGGTAAGAAACGCTTGAGAAACTCAAAATTTTCGCAGTTCTGATGCTCAAAAGGAATAACTAGAACGGCCTAGGGGAAAAGTACGCATACCGTTTCAATTGGGCGAGTTTCTACTTTCAGATGCAACAGAAATTTTGCGCATTGGTCAATCCGTTCGCGAGATATGGCAGTTTGGAGGTAAGAAACGCTTGAGAAACTCAAATTTTTCGCAGTTCTGATGCTCGAAACGAATAACTAGAACGGCCTAGGGGAAAAGTACGCACACCGTTGTAATCGGGCGAGTTTCTACTTTCAGATGCAACAGAAATTTTGCGGCTTAGTCAATCCGTTCGCGAGATATGGCAGTTTGGAGGTAAGAAACGCTTGAGAAACTCAAAATTTTCGCAGTTCTGATGCTCGACAAGCATAACTAGAACGGTCTAGGGGAAAAGTACGCATACCGTTGTAATCGGGCGAGTTTCTACTTTCAGATGCAACAGAAATTTTGCGGATTGGTCAATCCGTTCGCGAGATATGGCAGTTTGGAGGTAAGAAACGCTTGAGAAACTCAAAATTTTCGAAGTTCTGATGCTCGAAACGAATAACTAGAACGGCCTAGGGGAAAAGTACGCATGCCGTTGTAATCGGGCGAGTTTCTACTTTCAGATGCAACAGAAATTTTGCGGATTAGTCAATCCGTTCGCGAGATATGGCAGTTTGGAGGTAAGAAACGCTTGAGAAACTCAAAATTTTCGCAGTTCTGATGCTCGACAAGCATAATTAGAACGGTCTAGGGGAAAAGTACGCATACCGTTGTAATCGGGCGACTTTCTACTTTCAGATGCAACAGAAATTTTGCGGATTGGTCAATCCGTTCGCGAGATGTGGCAGTTTGTAGGTAAGAAACGCTTGAGAAACTCAAAATTTTCGCAGTTCTGATGCTCGAAACGAATAACTAGAACGGCCTAGGGGAAAAGTACGCACACCGTTGTAATCGGGCGAGTTTCTACTTTCAGATGCAACAGAAATTTTGCGGCTTAGTCAATCCGTTCGCGAGATATGGCAGTTTGGAGGTAAGAAACGCTTGAGAAACTCAAAATTTTCGCAGTTCTGATGCTCGACAAGCATAACTAGAACGGTCTAGGGGAAAAGTACGCATACCGTTGTAATCGGGCGAGTTTCTACTTTCAGATGCAACAGAAATTTTGCGGATTGGTCAATCCGTTCGCGAGATATGGCAGTTTGTAGGTAAGAAACGCTTGAGAAACTCAACATTTTCGCAGTTCTGATGCTCGAAACGAATAACTAGAACGGCCTAGGGGAAAAGTACGCATACCGTTGTAATCGGGTGAGTTTCTAGTTTCAGATGCAACAGAAATTTTGCGGATTAGTCTATCCGTTCGCGAGATATGGCAGTTTGGAAGTAAGAAACGCTTGAGAAACTCAAAATTTTCGCAGTTCTGATGCTCGACAAGCATAACTAGAACGGTCTAGGGGAAAAGTACGCATACCGTTGTAATCGGGCGACTTTCTACTTTCAGATGCAACAGAAATTTTGCGGATTGGTCAATCCGTTCGCGAGATGTGGCAGTTTGTAGGTAAGAAACGCTTGAGAAACTCAAAATTTTCGCAGTTCTGATGCTCGACAAGCATAACTAGAACGGTCTAGGGGAAAAGTACGCATACCGTTGTAATCGGGCGACTTTCTACTTTCAGATGCAACAGAAATTTTGGGGATTGGTCAATCCGTTCGCGAGATGTGGCAGTTTGTAGGTAAGAAACGCTTGAGAAACTCAAAATTTTCGCAGTTCTGATGCTCAAAAGGAATAACTAGAACGGCCTAGGGGAAACGCATACCGTTTCAATTGGGCGAGTTTCTACTTTCAGATGCAACAGAAATTTTGCGCATTGGTCAATCCGTTCGCGAGATATGGCAGTTTGGAGGTAAGAAACGCTTGAGAAACTCAAAATTTTCGCAGTTCTGATGCTCGAAACGAATAACTAGAACGGCCTAGGGGAAAAGTACGCACACCGTTGTAATCGGGCGAGTTTCTACTTTCAGATGCAACAGAAATTTTGCGGCTTAGTCAATCCGTTCGCGAGATATGGCAGTTTGGAGGTAAGAAACGCTTGAGAAACTCAAAATTTTCGCAGTTCTGATGCTCGACAAGCATAACTAGAACGGTCTAGGGGAAAAGTACGCAAACCGTTGTAATCGGGCGAGTTTCTACTTTCAGATGCAACAGAAATTTTGCGGATTGGTCAATCCGTTCGCGAGATATGGCAGTTTGGAGGTAAGAAACGCTTGAGAAACTCAAAATTTTCGAAGTTCTGATGCTCGAAACGAATAACTAGAACGGCCTAGGGGAAAAGTACGCATACCGTTGTAATCGGGCGAGTTTCTACTTTCAGATGCAACAGAAATTTTGCGGATTGGTCAATCCGTTCGCGAGATATGGCAGTTTGGATGTAAGAAACGCTTGAGAAACTCAAAATTTTCGAAGTTCTGATGCTCGAAACGAATAACTAGAACGGCCTAGGGGAAAAGTACGCATGCCGTTGTAATCGGGCGAGTTTCTACTTTCAGATGCAACAGAAATTTTGCGGATTAGTCAATCCGTTCGCGAGATATGGCAGTTTGGAGGTAAGAAACGCTTGAGAAACTCAAAATTTTCGCAGTTCTGATGCTCGACAAGCATAACTAGAACGGTCTAGGGGAAAAGTACGCATACCGTTGTAATCGGGCGAGTTTCTACTTTCAGATGCCACAGAAATTTTGCGGATTGGTCAATCCGTTCGCGAGATATGGCAGTTTGTAGGTAAGAAACGCTTGAGAAACTCAACATTTTCGCAGTTCTGATGCTCGAAACGAATAACTAGAACGGCCTAGGGGAAAAGTACGCATACCGTTGTAATCGGGTGAGTTTCTAGTTTCAGATGCAACAGAAATTTTGCGGATTAGTCAATCCGTTCGCGAGATATGGCAGTTTGGAGGTAAGAAACGCTTGAGAAACTCAAAATTTTCGCTGTTCTGATGCTCGACAAGCATAACTAGAACGGTCTAGGGGAAAAGTACGCATACCGTTGTAATCGGGCGACTTTCTACTTTCAGATGCAACAGAAATTTTGCGGATTGGTCAATCCGTTCGCGAGATGTGGCAGTTTGTAGGTAAGAAACGCTTGAGAAACTCAAAATTTTCGCAGTTCTGATGCTCAAAAGGAATAACTAGAACGGCCTAGGGGAAACGCATACCGTTTCAATTGGGCGAGTTTCTACTTTCAGATGCAACAGAAATTTTGCGCATTGGTCAATCCGTTCGCGAGATATGGCAGTTTGGAGGTAAGAAACGCTTGAGAAACTCAAAATTTTCGCAGTTCTGATGCTCGAAACGAATAACTAGAACGGCCTAGGGGAAAAGTACGCACACCGTTGTAATCGGGCGAGTTTCTACTTTCAGATGCAACAGAAATTTTGCGGCTTAGTCAATCCGTTCGCGAGATATGGCAGTTTGGAGGTAAGAAACGCTTGAGAAACTCAAAATTTTCGCAGTTCTGATGCTCGACAAGCATAACTAGAACGGTCTAGGGGAAAAGTACGCATACCGTTGTAATCGGGCGAGTTTCTACTTTCAGATGCAACAGAAATTTTGCGGATTGGTCAATCCGTTCGCGAGATATGGCAGTTTGGAGGTAAGAAACGCTTGAGAAACTCAAAATTTTCGCAGTTCTGATGCTCGAAACGAATAACTAGAACGGCCTAGGGGAAAAGTACGCACACCGTTGTAATCGGGCGAGTTTCTACTTTCAGATGCAACAGAAATTTTGCGGCTTAGTCAATCCGTTCGCGAGATATGGCAGTTTGGAGGTAAGAAACGCTTGAGAAACTCAAAATTTTCGCAGTTCTGATGCTCGACAAGCATAACTAGAACGGTCTAGGGGAAAAGTACGCATACCGTTGTAATCGGGCGAGTTTCTACTTTCAGATGCAACAGAAATTTTGCGGATTGGTCAATCCGTTCGCGAGATATGGCAGTTTGGAGGTAAGAAACGCTTGAGAAACTCAAAATTTTCGAAGTTCTGATGCTCGAAACGAATAACTAGAACGGCCTAGGGGAAAAGTACGCATGCCGTTGTAATCGGGCGAGTTTCTACTTTCAGATGCAACAGAAATTTTGCGGATTAGTCAATCCGTTCGCGAGATATGGCAGTTTGGAGGTAAGAAACGCTTGAGAAACTCAAAATTTTCGCAGTTCTGATGCTCGACAAGCATAACTAGAACGGTCTAGGGGAAAAGTACGCATACCGTTGTAATCGGGCGAGTTTCTACTTTCAGATGCCACAGAAATTTTGCGGATTGGTCAATCCGTTCGCGAGATATGGCAGTTTGTAGGTAAGAAACGCTTGAGAAACTCAACATTTTCGCAGTTCTGATGCTCTAAACGAATAACCAGAACGGCCTAGGGGAAAAGTACGCATGCCGTTGTAATCGGGCGAGTTTCTACTTTCAGATGCAACCGAAATTTTGCGGATTGGTCAATCCGTTCGCGAGATATGGCAGTTTGGATGTAAGAAACGCTTGAGAAACTCAAAATTTTCGCAGTTCTGATGCTCGACAAGCATAACTAGAACGGTCTAGGGGAAAAGTACGCATACCGTTGTAATCGGGCGACTTTCTACTTTCAGATGCAACAGAAATTTTGCGGATTGGTCAATCCGTTCGCGAGATGTGGCAGTTTGTAGGTAAGAAACGCTTGAGAAACTCAAAATTTTCGCAGTTCTGATGCTCAAAAGGAATAACTAGAACGGCCTAGGGGAAACGCATACCGTTTCAATTGGGCGAGTTTCTACTTTCAGATGCAACAGAAATTTTGCGCATTGGTCAATCCGTTCGCGAGATATGGCAGTTTGGAGGTAAGAAACGCTTGAGAAACTCAAAATTTTCGCAGTTCTGATGCTCGAAACGAATAACTAGAACGGCCTAGGGGAAAAGTACGCACACCGTTGTAATCGGGCGAGTTTCTACTTTCAGATGCAACAGAAATTTTGCGGCTTAGTCAATCCGTTCGCGAGATATGGCAGTTTGGAGGTAAGAAACGCTTGAGAAACTCAAAATTTTCGCAGTTCTGATGCTCGACAAGCATAACTAGAACGGTCTAGGGGAAAAGTACGCATACCGTTGTAATCGGGCGACTTTCTACTTTCAGATGCAACAGAAATTTTGCGGATTGGTCAATCCGTTCGCGAGATGTGGCAGTTTGTAGGTAAGAAACGCTTGAGAAACTCAAAATTTTCGCAGTTCTGATGCTCAAAAGGAATAACTAGAACGGCCTAGGGGAAACGCATACCGTTTCAATTGGGCGAGTTTCTACTTTCAGATGCAACAGAAATTTTGCGCATTGGTCAATCCGTTCGCGAGATATGGCAGTTTGGAGGTAAGAAACGCTTGAGAAACTCAAAATTTTCGCAGTTCTGATGCTCGAAACGAATAACTAGAACGGCCTAGGGGAAAAGTACGCACACCGTTGTAATCGGGCGAGTTTCTACTTTCAGATGCAACAGAAATTTTGCGGCTTAGTCAATCCGTTCGCGAGATATGGCAGTTTGGAGGTAAGAAACGCTTGAGAAACTCAAAATTTTCGCAGTTCTGATGCTCGACAAGCATAACTAGAACGGTCTAGGGGAAAAGTACGCATACCGTTGTAATCGGGCGAGTTTCTACTTTCAGATGCAACAGAAATTTTGCGGATTGGTCAATCCGTTCGCGAGATATGGCAGTTTGGAGGTAAGAAACGCTTGAGAAACTCAAAATTTTCGCTGTTCTGATGCTCGACAAGCATAACTAGAACGGTCTAGGGGAAAAGTACGCATACCGTTGTAATCGGGCGACTTTCTACTTTCAGATGCAACAGAAATTTTGCGGATTGGTCAATCCGTTCGCGAGATGTGGCAGTTTGTAGGTAAGAAACGCTTGAGAAACTCAAAATTTTCGCAGTTCTGATGCTCAAAAGGAATAACTAGAACGGCCTAGGGGAAACGCATACCGTTTCAATTGGGCGAGTTTCTACTTTCAGATGCAACAGAAATTTTGCGCATTGGTCAATCCGTTCGCGAGATATGGCAGTTTGGAGGTAAGAAACGCTTGAGAAACTCAAAATTTTCGCAGTTCTGATGCTCGAAACGAATAACTAGAACGGCCTAGGGGAAAAGTACGCACACCGTTGTAATCGGGCGAGTTTCTACTTTCAGATGCAACAGAAATTTTGCGGCTTAGTCAATCCGTTCGCGAGATATGGCAGTTTGGAGGTAAGAAACGCTTGAGAAACTCAAAATTTTCGCAGTTCTGATGCTCGACAAGCATAACTAGAACGGTCTAGGGGAAAAGTACGCATACCGTTGTAATCGGGCGAGTTTCTACTTTCAGATGCAACAGAAATTTTGCGGATTGGTCAATCCGTTCGCGAGATATGGCAGTTTGGAGGTAAGAAACGCTTGAGAAACTCAAAATTTTCGAAGTTCTGATGCTCGAAACGAATAACTAGAACGGCCTAGGGGAAAAGTACGCATGCCGTTGTAATCGGGCGAGTTTCTACTTTCAGATGCAACAGAAATTTTGCGGATTAGTCAATCCGTTCGCGAGATATGGCAGTTTGGAGGTAAGAAACGCTTGAGAAACTCAAAATTTTCGCAGTTCTGATGCTCGACAAGCATAACTAGAACGGTCTAGGGGAAAAGTACGCATACCGTTGTAATCGGGCGAGTTTCTACTTTCAGATGCCACAGAAATTTTGCGGATTGGTCAATCCGTTCGCGAGATATGGCAGTTTGTAGGTAAGAAACGCTTGAGAAACTCAACATTTTCGCAGTTCTGATGCTCTAAACGAATAACCAGAACGGCCTAGGGGAAAAGTACGCATGCCGTTGTAATCGGGCGAGTTTCTACTTTCAGATGCAACCGAAATTTTGCGGATTGGTCAATCCGTTCGCGAGATATGGCAGTTTGGATGTAAGAAACGCTTGAGAAACTCAAAATTTTCGCAGTTCTGATGCTCGACAAGCATAACTAGAACGGTCTAGGGGAAAAGTACGCATACCGTTGTAATCGGGCGACTTTCTACTTTCAGATGCAACAGAAATTTTGCGGATTGGTCAATCCGTTCGCGAGATGTGGCAGTTTGTAGGTAAGAAACGCTTGAGAAACTCAAAATTTTCGCAGTTCTGATGCTCAAAAGGAATAACTAGAACGGCCTAGGGGAAACGCATACCGTTTCAATTGGGCGAGTTTCTACTTTCAGATGCAACAGAAATTTTGCGCATTGGTCAATCCGTTCGCGAGATATGGCAGTTTGGAGGTAAGAAACGCTTGAGAAACTCAAAATTTTCGCAGTTCTGATGCTCGAAACGAATAACTAGAACGGCCTAGGGGAAAAGTACGCACACCGTTGTAATCGGGCGAGTTTCTACTTTCAGATGCAACAGAAATTTTGCGGCTTAGTCAATCCGTTCGCGAGATATGGCAGTTTGGAGGTAAGAAACGCTTGAGAAACTCAAAATTTTCGCAGTTCTGATGCTCGACAAGCATAACTAGAACGGTCTAGGGGAAAAGTACGCATACCGTTGTAATCGGGCGAGTTTCTACTTTCAGATGCAACAGAAATTTTGCGGATTGGTCAATCCGTTCGCGAGATATGGCAGTTTGGAGGTAAGAAACGCTTGAGAAACTCAAAATTTTCGAAGTTCTGATGCTCGAAACGAATAACTAGAACGGCCTAGGGGAAAAGTACGCATGCCGTTGTAATCGGGCGAGTTTCTACTTTCAGATGCAACAGAAATTTTGCGGATTAGTCAATCCGTTCGCGAGATATGGCAGTTTGGAGGTAAGAAACGCTTGTGAAACTCAAAATTTTCGCAGTTCTGATGCTCGACAAGCATAACTAGAACGGTCTAGGGGAAAAGTACGCATACCGTTGTAATCGGGCGAGTTTCTACTTTCAGATGCCACAGAAATTTTGCGGATTGGTCAATCCGTTCGCGAGATATGGCAGTTTGTAGGTAAGAAACGCTTGAGAAACTCAACATTTTCGCAGTTCTGATGCTCTAAACGAATAACCAGAACGGCCTAGGGGAAAAGTACGCATGCCGTTGTAATCGGGCGAGTTTCTACTTTCAGATGCAACCGAAATTTTGCGGATTGGTCAATCCGTTCGCGAGATATGGCAGTTTGGAGGTAAGAAACGCTTGAGAAACTCAAAATTTTCGCTGTTCTGATGCTCGACAAGCATAACTAGAACGGTCTAGGGGAAAAGTACGCATACCGTTGTAATCGGGCGACTTTCTACTTTCAGATGCAACAGAAATTTTGCGGATTGGTCAATCCGTTCGCGAGATGTGGCAGTTTGTAGGTAAGAAACGCTTGAGAAACTCAACATTTTCGCAGTTCTGATGCTCTAAACGAATAACCAGAACGGCCTAGGGGAAAAGTACGCATGCCGTTGTAATCGGGCGAGTTTCTACTTTCAGATGCAACCGAAATTTTGCGGATTGGTCAATCCGTTCGCGAGATATGGCAGTTTGGATGTAAGAAACGCTTGAGAAACTCAAAATTTTCGCAGTTCTGATGCTCGACAAGCATAACTAGAACGGTCTAGGGGAAAAGTACGCATACGGTTGTAATCGGGCGACTTTCTACTTTCAGATGCAACAGAAATTTTGCGGATTGGTCAATTCGTTCGCGAGATGTGGCAGTTTGTAGGTAAGAAACGCTTGAGAAACTCAAAATTTTCGCAGTTCTGATGCTCAAAAGGAATAACTAGAACGGCCTAGGGGAAACGCATACCGTTTCAATTGGGCGAGTTTCTACTTTCAGATGCAACAGAAATTTTGCGCATTGGTCAATCCGTTCGCGAGATATGGCAGTTTGGAGGTAAGAAACGCTTGAGAAACTCAAAATTTTCGCAGTTCTGATGCTCGAAACGAATAACTAGAACGGCCTAGGGGAAAAGTACGCACACCGTTGTAATCGGGCGAGTTTCTACTTTCAGATGCAACAGAAATTTTGCGGCTTAGTCAATCCGTTCGCGAGATATGGCAGTTTGGAGGTAAGAAACGCTTGAGAAACTCAAAATTTTCGCAGTTCTGATGCTCGACAAGCATAACTAGAACGGTCTAGGGGAAAAGTACGCATACCGTTGTAATCGGGCGAGTTTCTACTTTTAGATGCAACAGAAATTTTGCGGATTGGTCAATCCGTTCGCGAGATATGGCAGTTTGGAGGTAAGAAACGCTTGAGAAACTCAAAATTTTCGAAGTTCTGATGCTCGAAACGAATAACTAGAACGGCCTAGGGGAAAAGTACGCATGCCGTTGTAATCGGGCGAGTTTCTACTTTCAGATGCAACAGAAATTTTGCGGATTAGTCAATCCGTTCGCGAGATATGGCAGTTTGGAGGTAAGAAACGCTTGAGAAACTCAAAATTTTCGCAGTTCTGATGCTCGACAAGCATAACTAGAACGGTCTAGGGGAAAAGTACGCATACCGTTGTAATCGGGCGAGTTTCTACTTTCAGATGCCACAGAAATTTTGCGGATTGGTCAATCCGTTCGCGAGATATGGCAGTTTGTAGGTAAGAAACGCTTGAGAAACTCAACATTTTCGCAGTTCTGATGCTCGAAACGAATAACTAGAACGGCCAAGGGGAAAAGTACGCATACCGTTGTAATCGGGTGAGTTTCTAGTTTCAGATGCAACAGAAATTTTGCGGATTAGTCAATCCGTTCGCGAGATATGGCAGTTTGGAGGTAAGAAACGCTTGAGAAACTCAAAATTTTCGCTGTTCTGATGCTCGACAAGCATAACTAGAACGGTCTAGGGGAAAAGTACGCATACCGTTGTAATCGGGCGACTTTCTACTTTCAGATGCAACAGAAATTTTGCGGATTGGTCAATCCGTTCGCGAGATGTGGCAGTTTGTAGGTAAGAAACGCTTGAGAAACTCAAAATTTTCGCAGTTCTGATGCTCAAAAGGAATAACTAGAACGGCCTAGGGGAAAAGTACGCATACCGTTGTAATCGGGCGAGTCTCTGCTTTCAGATGCAACCGAAATTTTGCGGATTGGTCAATCCGTTCGCGAGATATGGCAGTTTGGAGGTAAGAAACGCTTGAGAAACTCAAAATTTTCGCAGTTCTGATGCTCGACAAGCATAACTAGAACGGTCTAGGGGAAAAGTACGCATACCGTTGTAATCGGGCGACTTTCTACTTTCAGATGCAACAGAAATTTTGCGGATTGGTCAATCCGTTCGCGAGATGTGGCAGTTTGTAGGTAAGAAACGCTTGAGAAACTCAAAATTTTCGCAGTTCTGATGCTCAAAAGGAATAACTAGAACGGCCTAGGGGAAACGCATACCGTTTCAATTGGGCGAGTTTCTACTTTCAGATGCAACAGAAGTTTTGCGCATTGGTCAATCCGTTCGCGAGATATGGCAGTTTGGAGGTAAGAAACGCTTGAGAAACTCAAAATTTTCGCAGTTCTGATGCTCGAAACGAATAACTAGAACGGCCTAGGGGAAAAGTACGCACACCGTTGTAATCGGGCGAGTTTCTACTTTCAGATGCAACAGAAATTTTGCGGCTTAGTCAATCCGTTCGCGAGATATGGCAGTTTGGAGGTAAGAAACGCTTGAGAAACTCAAAATTTTCGCAGTTCTGATGCTCGACAAGCATAACTAGAACGGTCTAGGGGAAAAGTACGCATACCGTTGTAATCGGGCGAGTTTCTACTTTCAGATGCAACAGAAATTTTGCGGATTGGTCAATCCGTTCGCGAGATATGGCAGTTTGGAGGTAAGAAACGCTTGAGAAACTCAAAATTTTCGCAGTTCTGATGCTCGACAAGCATAACTAGAACGGTCTAGGGGAAAAGTACGCATACCGTTGTAATCGGGCGAGTTTCTACTTTCAGATGCCACAGAAATTTTGCGGATTGGTCAATCCGTTCGCGAGATATGGCAGTTTGTAGGTAAGAAACGCTTGAGAAACTCAACATTTTCGCAGTTCTGATGCTCGAAACGAATAACTAGAACGGCCTAGGGGAAAAGTACGCATACCGTTGTAATCGGGTGAGTTTCTAGTTTCAGATGCAACAGAAATTTTGCGGATTAGTCAATCCGTTCGCGAGATATGGCAGTTTGGAGGTAAGAAACGCTTGAGAAACTCAAAATTTTCGCTGTTCTGATGCTCGACAAGCATAACTAGAACGGTCTAGGGGAAAAGTACGCATACCGTTGTAATCGGGCGACTTTCTACTTTCAGATGCAACAGAAATTTTGCGGATTGGTCAATCCGTTCGCGAGATGTGGCAGTTTGTAGGTAAGAAACGCTTGAGAAACTCAAAATTTTCGCAGTTCTGATGCTCAAAAGGAATAACTAGAACGGCCTAGGGGAAAAGTACGCATACCGTTGTAATCGGGCGAGTCTCTGCTTTCAGATGCAACCGAAATTTTGCGGATTGGTCAATCCGTTCGCGAGATATGGCAGTTTGGAGGTAAGAAACGCTTGAGAAACTCAAAATTTTCGCAGTTCTGATGCTCGACAAGCATAACTAGAACGGTCTAGGGGAAAAGTACGCATACCGTTGTAATCGGGCGACTTTCTACTTTCAGATGCAACAGAAATTTTGCGGATTGGTCAATCCGTTCGCGAGATGTGGCAGTTTGTAGGTAAGAAACGCTTGAGAAACTCAAAATTTTCGCAGTTCTGATGCTCAAAAGGAATAACTAGAACGGCCTAGGGGAAACGCATACCGTTTCAATTGGGCGAGTTTCTACTTTCAGATGCAACAGAAATTTTGCGCATTGGTCAATCCGTTCGCGAGATATGGCAGTTTGGAGGTAAGAAACGCTTGAGAAACTCAAAATTTTCGCAGTTCTGATGCTCGAAACGAATAACTAGAACGGCCTAGGGGAAAAGTACGCACACCGTTGTAATCGGGCGAGTTTCTACTTTCAGATGCAACAGAAATTTTGCGGCTTAGTCAATCCGTTCGCGAGATATGGCAGTTTGGAGGTAAGAAACGCTTGAGAAACTCAAAATTTTCGCAGTTCTGATGCTCGACAAGCATAACTAGAACGGTCTAGGGGAAAAGTACGCATACCGTTGTAATCGGGCGAGTTTCTACTTTCAGATGCAACAGAAATTTTGCGGATTGGTCAATCCGTTCGCGAGATGTGGCAGTTTGTAGGTAAGAAACGCTTGAGAAACTCAAAATTTTCGCAGTTCTGATGCTCAAAAGGAATAACTAGAACGGCCTAGGGGAAAAGTACGCATACCGTTGTAATCGGGCGAGTCTCTGCTTTCAGATGCAACCGAAATTTTGCGGATTGGTCAATCCGTTCGCGAGATATGGCAGTTTGGAGGTAAGAAACGCTTGAGAAACTCAAAATTTTCGCAGTTCTGATGCTCGACAAGCATAACTAGAACGGTGTAGGGGAAAAGTACGCATACCGTTGTAATCGGGCGACTTTCTACTTTCAGATGCAACAGAAATTTTGCGGATTGGTCAATCCGTTCGCGAGATGTGGCAGTTTGTAGGTAAGAAACGCTTGAGAAACTCAAAATTTTCGCAGTTCTGATGCTCAAAAGGAATAACTAGAACGGCCTAGGGGAAACGCATACCGTTTCAATTGGGCGAGTTTCTACTTTCAGATGCAACAGAAATTTTGCGCATTGGTCAATCCGTTCGCGAGATATGGCAGTTTGGAGGTAAGAAACGCTTGAGAAACTCAAAATTTTCGCAGTTCTGATGCTCGAAACGAATAACTAGAACGGCCTAGGGGAAAAGTACGCATGCCGTTGTAATCGGGCGAGTTTCTACTTTCAGATGCAACAGAAATTTTGCGGATTAGTCAATCCGTTCGCGAGATATGGCAGTTTGGACGTAAGAAACGCTTGAGAAACTCAAAATTTTCGCAGTTCTGATGCTCGACAAGCATAACTAGAACGGTCTAGGGGAAAAGTACGCATACCGTTGTAATCGGGCGAGTTTCTACTTTCAGATGCAACAGAAATTTTGCGGATTGGTCAATCCGTTCGCGAGATATGGCAGTTTGGAGGTAAGAAACGCTTGAGAAACTCAAAATTTTCGAAGTTCTGATGCTCGAAACGAATAACCAGAACGGCCTAGGGGAAAAGTACGCATGCCGTTGTAATCGGGCGAGTTTCTACTTTCAGATGCAACAGAAATTTTGCGGATTAGTCAATCCGTTCGCGAGATATGGCAGTTTGGAGGTAAGAAACGCTTGAGAAACTCAAAATTTTCGCAGTTCTGATGCTCGACAAGCATAACTAGAACGGTCTAGGGGAAAAGTACGCATACCGTTCTAATCGGGCGAGTTTCTACTTTCAGATGCAACAGAAATTTTGCGGATTGGTCAATCCGTTCGCGAGATATGGCAGTTTGTAGGTAAGAAACGCTTGAGAAACTCAACATTTTCGCAGTTCTGATGCTCGAAACGAATAACTAGAACGGCCTAGGGGAAAAGTACGCATACCGTTGTAATCGGGTGAGTTTCTAGTTTCAGATGCAACAGAAATTTTGCGGATTAGTCAATCCGTTCGCGAGATATGGCAGTTTGGAGGTAAGAAACGCTTGAGAAACTCAAAATTTTCGCTGTTCTGATGCTCGACAAGCATAACTAGAACGGTCTAGGGGAAAAGTACGCATACCGTTGTAATCGGGCGACTTTCTACTTTCAGATGCAACAGAAATTTTGCGGATTGGTCAATCCGTTCGCGAGATGTGGCAGTTTGTAGGTAAGAAACGCTTGAGAAACTCAAAATTTTCGCAGTTCTGATGCTCAAAAGGAATAACTAGAACGGCCTAGGGGAAAAGTACGCATACCGTTGTAATCGGGCGAGTCTCTGCTTTCAGATGCAACCGAAATTTTGCGGATTGGTCAATCCGTTCGCGAGATATGGCAGTTTGGAGGTAAGAAACGCTTGAGAAACTCAAAATTTTCGCAGTTCTGATGCTCGACAAGCATAACTAGAACGGTCTAGGGGAAAAGTACGCATACCGTTGTAATCGGGCGACTTTCTACTTTCAGATGCAACAGAAATTTTGCGGATTGGTCAATCCGTTCGCGAGATGTGGCAGTTTGTAGGTAAGAAACGCTTGAGAAACTCAAAATTTTCGCAGTTCTGATGCTCAAAAGGAATAACTAGAACGGCCTAGGGGAAACGCATACCGTTTCAATTGGGCGAGTTTCTACTTTCAGATGCAACAGAAATTTTGCGCATTGGTCAATCCGTTCGCGAGATATGGCAGTTTGGAGGTAAGAAACGCTTGAGAAACTCAAAATTTTCGCAGTTCTGATGCTCGAAACGAATAACTAGAACGGCCTAGGGGAAAAGTACGCACACCGTTGTAATCGGGCGAGTTTCTACTTTCAGATGCAACAGAAATTTTGCGGCTTAGTCAATCCGTTCGCGAGATATGGCAGTTTGGAGGTAAGAAACGCTTGAGAAACTCAAAATTTTCGCAGTTCTGATGCTCGACAAGCATAACTAGAACGGTCTAGGGGAAAAGTACGCATACCGTTGTAATCGGGCGAGTTTCTACTTTCAGATGCAACAGAAATTTTGCGGATTGGTCAATCCGTTCGCGAGATGTGGCAGTTTGTAGGTAAGAAACGCTTGAGAAACTCAAAATTTTCGCAGTTCTGATGCTCAAAAGGAATAACTAGAACGGCCTAGGGGAAAAGTACGCATACCGTTGTAATCGGGCGAGTCTCTGCTTTCAGATGCAACCGAAATTTTGCGGATTGGTCAATCCGTTCGCGAGATATGGCAGTTTGGAGGTAAGAAACGCTTGAGAAACTCAAAATTTTCGCAGTTCTGATGCTCGACAAGCATAACTAGAACGGTGTAGGGGAAAAGTACGCATACCGTTGTAATCGGGCGACTTTCTACTTTCAGATGCAACAGAAATTTTGCGGATTGGTCAATCCGTTCGCGAGATGTGGCAGTTTGTAGGTAAGAAACGCTTGAGAAACTCAAAATTTTCGCAGTTCTGATGCTCAAAAGGAATAACTAGAACGGCCTAGGGGAAACGCATACCGTTTCAATTGGGCGAGTTTCTACTTTCAGATGCAACAGAAATTTTGCGCATTGGTCAATCCGTTCGCGAGATATGGCAGTTTGGAGGTAAGAAACGCTTGAGAAACTCAAAATTTTCGCAGTTCTGATGCTCGAAACGAATAACTAGAACGGCCTAGGGGAAAAGTACGCATGCCGTTGTAATCGGGCGAGTTTCTACTTTCAGATGCAACAGAAATTTTGCGGATTAGTCAATCCGTTCGCGAGATATGGCAGTTTGGACGTAAGAAACGCTTGAGAAACTCAAAATTTTCGCAGTTCTGATGCTCGACAAGCATAACTAGAACGGTCTAGGGGAAAAGTACGCATACCGTTGTAATCGGGCGAGTTTCTACTTTCAGATGCAACAGAAATTTTGCGGATTGGTCAATCCGTTCGCGAGATATGGCAGTTTGGAGGTAAGAAACGCTTGAGAAACTCAAAATTTTCGAAGTTCTGATGCTCGAAACGAATAACCAGAACGGCCTAGGGGAAAAGTACGCATGCCGTTGTAATCGGGCGAGTTTCTACTTTCAGATGCAACAGAAATTTTGCGGATTAGTCAATCCGTTCGCGAGATATGGCAGTTTGGAGGTAAGAAACGCTTGAGAAACTCAAAATTTTCGCAGTTCTGATGCTCGACAAGCATAACTAGAACGGTCTAGGGGAAAAGTACGCATACCGTTCTAATCGGGCGAGTTTCTACTTTCAGATGCAACAGAAATTTTGCGGATTGGTCAATCCGTTCGCGAGATATGGCAGTTTGTAGGTAAGAAACGCTTGAGAAACTCAACATTTTCGCAGTTCTGATGCTCGAAACGAATAACTAGAACGGCCTAGGGGAAAAGTACGCATACCGTTGTAATCGGGTGAGTTTCTAGTTTCAGATGCAACAGAAATTTTGCGGATTAGTCAATCCGTTCGCGAGATATGGCAGTTTGGAGGTAAGAAACGCTTGAGAAACTCAAAATTTTCGCAGTTCTGATGCTCGACAAGCATAACTAGAACGGTCTAGGGGAAAAGTACGCATACCGTTGTAATCGGGCGACTTTCTACTTTCAGATGCAACAGAAATTTTGCGGATTGGTCAATCCGTTCGCGAGATGTGGCAGTTTGTAGGTAAGAAACGCTTGAGAAACTCAAAATTTTCGCAGTTCTGATGCTCAAAAGGAATAACTAGAACGGCCTAGGGGAAAAGTACGCATACCGTTTCAATTGGGCGAGTTTCTACTTTCAGATGCAACAGAAATTTTGCGCATTGGTCAATCCGTTCGCGAGATATGGCAGTTTGGAGGTAAGAAACGCTTGAGAAACTCAAAATTTTCGCAGTTCTGATGCTCGAAACGAATAACTAGAACGGCCTAGGGGAAAAGTACGCATACCGTTGTAATCGGGCGAGTTTCTACTTTCAGATGCAACAGAAATTTTGCGGATTAGTCAATCCGTTCGCGAGATATGGCAGTTTGGAGGTAAGAAACGCTTGAGAAACTCAAAATTTTCGCAGTTCTGATGCTCGAAACGAATAACTAGAACGGACTTGGGGAAAAGTACGCATACCGTTGTAATCGGGCGAGTTTCTACTTTCAGATGCAACAGAAATTATGCGGATTGGTCAATCCGTTCGCGAGATATGGCAGTTTGGAGGTAAGAAACGCTTGAGAAACTCAAAATTTTCGCAGTTCTGATGCTCGAAACGAATAACTAGAACGGCCTAGGGGAAAAGTACGCATACCGTTGTAATCGGGCGAGTTTCTACTTTCAGATGCAACAGAAATGTTGCGGCTTAGTCAATCCGTTCGCGAGATATGGCAGTTTGGATGTAAGAAACGCTTGAGAAACTCAAAATTTTCGCAGTTCTGATGCTCGACAAGCATAACTAGAACGGTCTAGGGGAAAAGTACGCATACCGTTGTAATCGGGCGAGTTTCTACTTTCAGATGCAACAGAAATTTTGCGGATTGATCAATCCGTTCGCGAGATATGGCAGTTTGGAGGTAAGAAACGCTTGAGAAACTCAAAATTTTCGAAGTTCTGTTGCTCGAAACGAATAACTAGAACGGCCTAGGGGAAAAGTACGCATGCCGTTGTAATCGGGCGAGTTTCTACTTTCAGATGCAACAGAAATTTTGCGGATTAGTCAATCCGTTCGCGAGATATGGCAGTTTGGAGGTAAGAAACGCTTGAGAAACTCAAAATTTTCGCAGTTCTGATGCTCGACAAGCATAACTAGAACGGTCTAGGGGAAAAGTACGCATACCGTTGTAATCGGGCGAGTTTCTACTTTCAGATGCAACAGAAATTTTGCGGATTGGTCAATCCGTTCGCGAGATATGGCAGTTTGTCGGTAAGAAACGCTTGAGAAACTCAACATTTTCGCAGTTCTGATGCTCGAAACGAATAACTAGAACGGCCTAGGGAAAAAGTACGCATACCGTTGTAATCGGGCGACTTTCTACTTTCAGATGCAACAGAAATTTTGCGGATTGGTCAATCCGTTCGCGAGATGTGGCAGTTTGTAGGTAAGGAACGCTTGAGAAACTCAAAATTTTCGCAGTTCTGATGCTCAAAAGGAATAACTAGAACGGCCTAGGGGAAAAGTACGCATACCGTTGTAATCGGGCGAGTTTCTACTTTCAGATGCAACAGAAATTTTGCGGATTAGTCAATCCGTTCGCGAGATATGGCAGTTTGGAGGTATGAAACGCTTGAGAAACTCAAAATTTTCGCAGTTCTGATGCTCGACAAGCATAACTAGAACGGTCTAGGGGAAAAGTACGCATACCGTTGTAATCGGGCGACTTTCTACTTTCAGATGCAACAGAAATTTTGCGGATTGGTCAATCCGTTCGCGAGATATGGCAGTTTGGAGGTAAGAAACGGTTGAGAAACTCAAAATTATCACAGTTCTGATGCTCGAAACGAGTAACCAGAACGACCTGGGGGAAAAGTACGCATACCGTTGTAATCGGGCGAGTTTCTACTTTCACATGCAACAGAAATTTTGCGGATTGGTCAATCCGTTCGCGAGATACGGCAGTTTGGAGGTAAGAAACGCTTGAGAAACTCAAAATTTTCGCAGTTCCGATGCTCGACAAGCATAACTATTATAGAACGGTCTAGGGGAAAAGTACGCATACCGTTGTAATCGGGCGACTTTCTACTTTCAGATGCAACAGAAATTTTGCGGATTGGTCAATCCGTTCGCGAGATATGGCAGTTTGGAGGTAAGAAACGGTTGAGAAACTCAAAATTATCACAGTTCTGATGCTCGAAACGAGTAACCAGAACGGCCTAGGGGAAAAGTACGCATACCGTTGTAATCGGGCGAGTTTCTACTTTCAGATGCAACAGAAATTTTGCGGATTGGTCAATCCGTTCGCGAGATATGGCAGTTTGGAGGTAAGCAACGCTTGAGAAACCCAAAATTTTCGCAGTTCTCATGCTCGAAGCGAATAACTACAACGGCCTAGGGGAAAAGTACGCATACCGTTGTAATCGGGCGAGTTTCTACTTTCAGATGCAACAGACATTTTGCGGATTGGTCAATCCGTTCGCGAGATATGGCAGTTTGGAGGTAAGCAACGCTTGAGAAACCCAAAATTTTCGCAGTTCTCATGCTCGAAGCGAATAACTACAACGGCCTAGGGGAAAAGTACGCATACCGTTGTAATCGGGCGAGTTTCTACTTTCAGATGCAACAGCAATTTTGCGGATTGGTCAATCCGTTCGCGAGATATGGCAGTTTAGAGGTAAGAAACGCTTGAGAAACTCAAAATTTTCGCAGTTCTGATGCTCGACAAGCATAACTAGAACGGTCTAGGGGAAAAGTACGCATACCGTTGTAATCGGGCGACTTTCTACTTTCAGATGCAACAGAAATTTTGCGGATTTGTCAATCCGTTCGCGAGATATGGCAGTTTGGAGGTAAGAAACGGTTGAGAAACTCAAAATTTTCACAGTTCTGATGCTCGAAACGAATAACCAGAACGGCCTAGGGGAAAAGTACGCATACCGTTGCAATCGGGCGAGTTTCTACTTTCAGATGCATCAGAAATTTTGCGGATTGGTCAATCCGTTCGCGAGATACGGCAGGTTGGAAGTAAGAAACGCTTGAGAAACTCAAAATTTTCGCAGTTCTGATGCTCGAAACGATTAACTAGAACGGCCTACTGGAAAAGTACGCATACCGTTGTAATCGGGCGGGTTTATACTTTCAGATGCAACAGAAATTTTGCGGATTGGTCAATCCGTTCGCGAGATATGGGAGTTTGTAGGTAAGAAACGCTTGAGAAACTCAAAATTTTCACAGTTCTGATGCTCGAAACGAATAACTAGAACGGCCTAGGGGAAAAGTACGCATACCGTTGTAATCGGGCGAGTTTCTACTTTCAGATGCAACAGAAATTTTGCGGATTGGACAATCCGTTCGCGAGATATGGCAGTTTGGAGGTAAGCAACGCTTGAGAAACTCAAAATTTTCGCAGTTCTGATTCTCGACAAGCATAACTAGAACGGTCTAGGGGAAAAGTACGCATACCGTTGTAATCGGGCGAGTTTCTACTTTCAGATGCAACAGAAATTTTGCGGATTGGTCAATCCGTTCGCGAGATATGGCAGTTTGGAGGTAAGAAACGCTTGAGAAACTCAACATTTTCGCAGTTCTGATGCTCGAAACGAATAACTAGAACGGCCTAGGGGAAAAGTACGCATACCGTTGTAATCGGGCGAGTTTCTACTTTCAGATGCAACAGAAATTTTGCGGATTGGTCAATCCGTTCGCGAGATATGGCAGTTTGTAGGTAAGAAACGCTTGAGAAACTCAACATTTTCGCAGTTCTGATGCTCGAAACGAATAACTAGAACGGCCTAGGGGAAAAGTACGCATACCGTTGTAATCGGGCGAGTTTCTACTTTCAGATGCAACAGAAATTTTGCGGATTGGTCAATCTGTTCGCGAGATATGGCAGTTTGGAGGTAAGAAACGCTTGAGAAACTCAAAATTTTCGCAGTTCTGATGCTCGAAACGAATAACTAGAGCGGCCTAGGGGAAAAGTACGCATACCGTTGCAATCGGGCGAGTTTCTACTTTCAGATGCATCAGAAATTTTGCGGATTGGTCAATCCGTTCGCGAGATATGGCAGTTTGGAAGTAAGAAACGCTTGAGAAACTCAAAATTTTCGCAGTTCTGATGCTCGAAACGATTAACTAGAACGGCCTAGTGGAAAAGTACGCATACCGTTGTAATCGGGCGAGTTTCTACTTTCAGATGCAACAGAAATTTTGCGGATTGGTCAATCCGTTCGCGAGATATGGCAGTTTGGAGGTAAGAAACGGTTGAGAAACTCAAAATTTTCGCAGTTCTGATGCTCGACAAGCATAACTAGAACGGCCTAGGGGAAAAGTACGCATACCGTTGTAATCGGGCGAGTTTCTACTTTCAGATGCAACAGAAATTTTGCGGATTGGTCAATCCGTTCGCGAGATATGGCAGTTTGGAAGTATGAAACACTTGAGAAACACAAAATTTTCGCAGTTCTGATGCTCGAAACGAATAACTAGAGCGGCCTAGGGGAAAAGTACGCATACCGTTGCAATCGGGCGAGTTTCTACTTTCAGATGCATCAGAAATTTTGCGGATTGGTCAATCCGTTCGCGAGATACGGCAGGTTGGAAGTAAGAAACGCTTGAGAAACTCAAAATTTTCGCAGTTCTGATGCTCGAAACGATTAACTAGAACGGCCTAGTGGAAAAGTACGCATACCGTTGTAATCGGGCGGGTTTATACTTTCAGATGCAACAGAAATTTTGCGGATTGGTCAATCCGTTCGCGAGATATGGGAGTTTGTAGGTAAGAAACGCTTGAGAAACTCAAAATTTTCACAGTTCTGATGCTCGAAACGAATAACTAGAACGGCCTAGGGGAAAAGTACGCATACCGTTGTAATCGGGCGAGTTTCTACTTTCAGATGCAACAGAAATTTTGCGGATTGGACAATCCGTTCGCGAGATATGGCAGTTTGGAGGTAAGCAACGCTTGAGAAACTCAAAATTTTCGCAGTTCTGATTCTCGACAAGCATAACTAGAACGGTCTAGGGGAAAAGTACGCATACCGTTGTAATCGGGCGAGTTTCTACTTTCAGATGCAACAGAAATTTTGCGGATTGGTCAATCCGTTCGCGAGATATGGCAGTTTGGATGTAAGAAACGCTTGAGAAACTCAACATTTTCGCAGTTCTGATGCTCGAAACGAATAACTAGAACGGCCTAGGGGAAAAGTACGCATACCGTTGTAATCGGGCGAGTTTCTACTTTCAGATGCAACAGAAATTTTGCGGATTGGTCAATCCGTTCGCGAGATATGGCAGTTTGTAGGTAAGAAACGCTTGAGAAACTCAACATTTTCGCAGTTCTGATGCTCGAAACGAATAACTAGAACGGCCTAGGGGAAAAGTACGCATACCGTTGTAATCGGGCGAGTTTCTACTTTCAGATGCAACAGAAATTTTGCGGATTGGTCAATCTGTTCGCGAGATATGGCAGTTTGGAGGTAAGAAACGCTTGAGAAACTCAAAATTTTCGCAGTTCTGATGCTCGAAACGAATAACTAGAGCGGCCTAGGGGAAAAGTACGCATACCGTTGCAATCGGGCGAGTTTCTACTTTCAGATGCATCAGAAAATTTGCGGATTGGTCAATCCGTTCGCGAGATATGGCAGTTTGGAAGTAAGAAACGCTTGAGAAACTCAAAATCTTCGCAGTTCTGATGCTCGAAACGATTAACTAGAACGGCCTAGTGGAAAAGTACGCATACCGTTGTAATCGGGCGAGTTTCTACTTTCAGATGCAACAGAAATTTTGCGGATTGGTCAATCCGTTCGCGAGATATGGCAGTTTGGAGGTAAGAAACGCTTGAGAAACTCAAAATTTTCGCAGTTCTGATGCTCGACAAGCATAACTAGAACGGTCTAGGGGAAAAGTACGCATACCGTTGTAATCGCGCGAGTTTCTACTTTCAGATGCAACAGAAATTTTGCGGATTGGTCAATCCGTTCGCGAGATATGGGAGTTTGTAGGTAAGAAACGCTTGAGAAACTCAAAATTTTCACAGTTCTGATGCTCGAAACGAATAACTAGAACGGCCTAGGGGAAAAGTACGCATACCGTTGTAATCGGGCGAGTTTCTACTTTCAGATGCAACAGAAATTTTGCGGATTGGACAATCCGTTCGCGAGATATGGCAGTTTGGAGGTAAGCAACGCTTGAGAAACCCAAAATTTTCGCAGTTCTCATGCTCGAAACGATTAACTACAACGGCCTAGGGGAAAAGTACGCATACCGTTGTAATCGGGCGAGTTTCTACTTTCAGATGCAACAGAAATTTTGCGGATTGGTCGATCCGTTCGCGAGATATGGCAGTTTGGAGGTAAGAAACGCTTGAGAAACCCAAAATTTTCGCAGTTCTGATTCTCGACAAGCATAACTAGAACGGTCTAGGGGAAAAGTACGCATACCGTTGTAATCGGGCGAGTTTCTACTTTCAGATGCAACAGAAATTTTGCGGATTGGTCAATCCGTTCGCGAGATATGGCAGTTTGTAGGTAAGAAACGCTTGAGAAACTCAACATTTTCGCTGTTCTGATGCTCGAAACGAATAACTAGAACGGCCTAGGGGAAAAGTACGCATACCGTTGTAATCGGGCGAGTTTCTACTTTCAGATGCAACAGAAATTTTGCGGATTGGTCAATCTGTTCGCGAGATATGGCAGTTTGGAGGTAAGAAACGCTTGAGAAACTCAAAATTTTCGCAGTTCTGATGCTCGAAACGAATAACTAGAACGGACTAGGGGAAAAGTAAGCATACCGTTGTAATCGGGCGAGTTTCTACTTTCAGATGGAACAGAAATTTTGCGGATTGGTCAATCCGTTCGCGAGATATGGGAGTTTGTAGGTAAGAAACGCTTGAGAAACTCAAAATTTTCACAGTTCTGATGCTCGAAACGAATAACTAGAACGGCCTAGGGGAAAAGTACGCATACCGTTGTAATCGGGCGAGTTTCTACTTTCAGATGCAATAGAAATTTTGCGGATTGGTCAATCCGTTCGCGAGATATGGCAGTTTGGAAGTATGAAACACTTGAGAAACACAAAATTTTCGCAGTTCTGATGCTCGAAACGAATAACTAGAGCAGCCTAGGGGAAAAGTACGCATACCGTTGCAATCGGGCGAGTTTCTACTTTCAGATGCATCAGAAATTTTGCGGATTGGTCAATCCGTTCGCGAGATATGGCAGTTCGGAAGTAAGAAACGCTTGAGAAACACAAAATTTTCGCAGTACTGATGCTCGAAACGAATAACTAGAACGGCCTAGGGGAAAAGTACGCATACCGTTGTAATCGGGCGAGTTTCTACTTTCAGATGCAACAGAAATTTTGCGGATTGGTCAATCCGTTCGCGAGATATGGCAGTTTGGAAGTATGAAACACTTGAGAAACACAAAATTTTCGCAGTTCTGATGCTCGAAACGAATAACTACAGCGGCCTAGGGGAAAAGTACGCATACCGTTGCAATCGCGCGAGTTTCTACTTTCAGATGCAACAGAAATTTTGCGGATTGGTCGATCCGTTCGCGAGATATGGCAGTTTGGAGGTAAGAAACGCTTGAGAAACTCAAAATTTTCGCAGTTCTGATGCTCGACAAGCATAACTAGAACGGCCTAGGGGAAAAGTACGCATACCGTTGTAATTGGGCGAGTTTCTACTTTCAGATGCAACAGAAATTTTGCGGATTGGTCAATCCGTTCGCCAGATATGGCAGTTTGGAAGTATGAAACACTTGAGAAACACAAAATTTTCGCAGTTCTGATGTTCGAAACGAATAACTAGAGCGGCCTAGGGGAAAAGTACGCATACAGTTGTAATCGGGCGAGTTTCTACTTTCAGATTCAACCGAAATTTTGCGGATTGGTCAATCCGTTCGCGAGATATGGCAGTTTGTAGGTAAGAAACGCTTGAGAAACTCAACATTTTCGCAGTTCTGATGCTCGAAACGAATAACTAGAACGGCCTAGGGGAAAAGTACGCATACCGTTGTAATCGGGCGAGTTTCTACTTTCAGATGCAACAGAAATTTTGCGGATTGGTCAATCTGTTCGCGAGATATGGCAGTTTGGAGGTAAGAAACGCTTGAGAAACTCAAAATTTTCGCAGTTCTGATGCTCGAAACGAATAACTAGAGCGGCCTAGGGGAAAAGTACGCATACCGTTGCAATCGGGCGAGTTTCTACTTTCAGATGCATCAGAAATTTTGCGGATTGGTCAATCCGTTCGCGAGATATGGCAGTTTGGAAGTAAGAAACGCTTGAGAAACTCAAAATTTTCGCAGTTCTGATGCTCGAAACGATTAACTAGAACGGCCTAGTGGAAAAGTACGCATACCGTTGTAATCGGGCGAGTTTCTACTTTCAGATGCAACAGAAATTTTGCGGATTGGTCAATCCGTTCGCGAGATATGGCAGTTTGGAGGTAAGAAACGCTTGAGAAACTCAAAATTTTCGCAGTTCTGATGCTCGACAAGCATAACTAGAACGGTCTAGGGGAAAAGTACGCATACCGTTGTAATCGCGCGAGTTTCTACTTTCAGATGCAACAGAAATTTTGCGGATTGGTCAATCCGTTCGCGAGATATGGGAGTTTGTAGGTAAGAAACGCTTGAGAAACTCAAAATTTTCACAGTTCTGATGCTCGAAACGAATAACTAGAACGGCCTAGGGGAAAAGTACGCATACCGTTGTAATCGGGCGAGTTTCTACTTTCAGATGCAACAGAAATTTTGCGGATTGGACAATCCGTTCGCGAGATATGGCAGTTTGGAGGTAAGCAACGCTTGAGAAACCCAAAATTTTCGCAGTTCTCATGCTCGAAACGATTAACTACAACGGCCTAGGGGAAAAGTACGCATACCGTTGTAATCGGGCGAGTTTCTACTTTCAGATGCAACAGAAATTTTGCGGATTGGTCGATCCGTTCGCGAGATATGGCAGTTTGGAGGTAAGAAACGCTTGAGAAACCCAAAATTTTCGCAGTTCTGATTCTCGACAAGCATAACTAGAACGGTCTAGGGGAAAAGTACGCATACCGTTGTAATCGGGCGAGTTTCTACTTTCAGATGCAACAGAAATTTTGCGGATTGGTCAATCCGTTCGCGAGATATGGCAGTTTGTAGGTAAGAAACGCTTGAGAAACTCAACATTTTCGCTGTTCTGATGCTCGAAACGAATAACTAGAACGGCCTAGGGGAAAAGTACGCATACCGTTGTAATCGGGCGAGTTTCTACTTTCAGATGCAACAGAAATTTTGCGGATTGGTCAATCTGTTCGCGAGATATGGCAGTTTGGAGGTAAGAAACGCTTGAGAAACTCAAAATTTTCGCAGTTCTGATGCTCGAAACGAATAACTAGAACGGACTAGGGGAAAAGTAAGCATACCGTTGTAATCGGGCGAGTTTCTACTTTCAGATGGAACAGAAATTTTGCGGATTGGTCAATCCGTTCGCGAGATATGGCAGTTTGGAGGTAAGCAACGCTTGAGAAACTCAAAATTTTCGCAGTTCTGATTCTCGACAAGCATAACTAGAACGGTCTAGGGGAAAAGTACGCATACCGTTGCAATCGGGCGAGTTTCTACTTTCAGATGCATCAGAAAATTTGCGGATTGGTCAATCCGTTCGCGAGATATGGCAGTTTGGAAGTAAGAAACGCTTGAGAAACTCAAAATCTTCGCAGTTCTGATGCTCGAAACGATTAACTAGAACGGCCTAGTGGAAAAGTACGCATACCGTTGTAATCGGGCGAGTTTCTACTTTCAGATGCAACAGAAATTTTGCGGATTGGTCAATCCGTTCGCGAGATATGGCAGTTTGGAGGTAAGAAACGCTTGAGAAACTCAAAATTTTCGCAGTTCTGATGCTCGACAAGCATAACTAGAACGGTCTAGGGGAAAAGTACGCATACCGTTGTAATCGCGCGAGTTTCTACTTTCAGATGCAACAGAAATTTTGCGGATTGGTCAATCCGTTCGCGAGATATGGGAGTTTGTAGGTAAGAAACGCTTGAGAAACTCAAAATTTTCACAGTTCTGATGCTCGAAACGAATAACTAGAACGGCCTAGGGGAAAAGTACGCATACCGTTGTAATCGGGCGAGTTTCTACTTTCAGATGCAACAGAAATTTTGCGGATTGGACAATCCGTTCGCGAGATATGGCAGTTTGGAGGTAAGCAACGCTTGAGAAACCCAAAATTTTCGCAGTTCTCATGCTCGAAACGATTAACTACAACGGCCTAGGGGAAAAGTACGCATACCGTTGTAATCGGGCGAGTTTCTACTTTCAGATGCAACAGAAATTTTGCGGATTGGTCGATCCGTTCGCGAGATATGGCAGTTTGGAGGTAAGAAACGCTTGAGAAACCCAAAATTTTCGCAGTTCTGATTCTCGACAAGCATAACTAGAACGGTCTAGGGGAAAAGTACGCATACCGTTGTAATCGGGCGAGTTTCTACTTTCAGATGCAACAGAAATTTTGCGGATTGGTCAATCCGTTCGCGAGATATGGCAGTTTGTAGGTAAGAAACGCTTGAGAAACTCAACATTTTCGCTGTTCTGATGCTCGAAACGAATAACTAGAACGGCCTAGGGGAAAAGTACGCATACCGTTGTAATCGGGCGAGTTTCTACTTTCAGATGCAACAGAAATTTTGCGGATTGGTCAATCTGTTCGCGAGATATGGCAGTTTGGAGGTAAGAAACGCTTGAGAAACTCAAAATTTTCGCAGTTCTGATGCTCGAAACGAATAACTAGAACGGACTAGGGGAAAAGTAAGCATACCGTTGTAATCGGGCGAGTTTCTACTTTCAGATGGAACAGAAATTTTGCGGATTGGTCAATCCGTTCGCGAGATATGGGAGTTTGTAGGTAAGAAACGCTTGAGAAACTCAAAATTTTCACAGTTCTGATGCTCGAAACGAATAACTAGAACGGCCTAGGGGAAAAGTACGCATACCGTTGTAATCGGGCGAGTTTCTACTTTCAGATGCAATAGAAATTTTGCGGATTGGTCAATCCGTTCGCGAGATATGGCAGTTTGGAAGTATGAAACACTTGAGAAACACAAAATTTTCGCAGTTCTGATGCTCGAAACGAATAACTAGAGCAGCCTAGGGGAAAAGTACGCATACCGTTGCAATCGGGCGAGTTTCTACTTTCAGATGCATCAGAAATTTTGCGGATTGGTCAATCCGTTCGCGAGATATGGCAGTTCGGAAGTAAGAAACGCTTGAGAAACACAAAATTTTCGCAGTACTGATGCTCGAAACGAATAACTAGAACGGCCTAGGGGAAAAGTACGCATACCGTTGTAATCGGGCGAGTTTCTACTTTCAGATGCAACAGAAATTTTGCGGATTGGTCAATCCGTTCGCGAGATATGGCAGTTTGGAAGTATGAAACACTTGAGAAACACAAAATTTTCGCAGTTCTGATGCTCGAAACGAATAACTACAGCGGCCTAGGGGAAAAGTACGCATACCGTTGCAATCGCGCGAGTTTCTACTTTCAGATGCAACAGAAATTTTGCGGATTGGTCGATCCGTTCGCGAGATATGGCAGTTTGGAGGTAAGAAACGCTTGAGAAACTCAAAATTTTCGCAGTTCTGATGCTCGACAAGCATAACTAGAACGGCCTAGGGGAAAAGTACGCATACCGTTGTAATTGGGCGAGTTTCTACTTTCAGATGCAACAGAAATTTTGCGGATTGGTCAATCCGTTCGCCAGATATGGCAGTTTGGAAGTATGAAACACTTGAGAAACACAAAATTTTCGCAGTTCTGATGTTCGAAACGAATAACTAGAGCGGCCTAGGGGAAAAGTACGCATACAGTTGTAATCGGGCGAGTTTCTACTTTCAGATTCAACAGAAATTTTGCGGATTGGTCAATCCGTTCGCGAGATATGGCAGTTTGTAGGTAAGAAACGCTTGAGAAACTCAACATTTTCGCAGTTCTGATGCTCGAAACGAATAACTAGAACGGCCTAGGGGAAAAGTACGCATACCGTTGTAATCGGGCGAGTTTCTACTTTCAGATGCAACAGAAATTTTGCGGATTGGTCAATCTGTTCGCGAGATATGGCAGTTTGGAGGTAAGAAACGCTTGAGAAACTCAAAATTTTCGCAGTTCTGATGCTCGAAACGAATAACTAGAGCGGCCTAGGGGAAAAGTACGCATACCGTTGCAATCGGGCGAGTTTCTACTTTCAGATGCATCAGAAATTTTGCGGATTGGTCAATCCGTTCGCGAGATATGGCAGTTTGGAAGTAAGAAACGCTTGAGAAACTCAAAATTTTCGCAGTTCTGATGCTCGAAACGATTAACTAGAACGGCCTAGTGGAAAAGTACGCATACCGTTGTAATCGGGCGAGTTTCTACTTTCAGATGCAACAGAAATTTTGCGGATTGGTCAATCCGTTCGCGAGATATGGCAGTTTGGAGGTAAGAAACGCTTGAGAAACTCAAAATTTTCGCAGTTCTGATGCTCGACAAGCATAACTAGAACGGTCTAGGGGAAAAGTACGCATACCGTTGTAATCGCGCGAGTTTCTACTTTCAGATGCAACAGAAATTTTGCGGATTGGTCAATCCGTTCGCGAGATATGGGAGTTTGTAGGTAAGAAACGCTTGAGAAACTCAAAATTTTCACAGTTCTGATGCTCGAAACGAATAACTAGAACGGCCTAGGGGAAAAGTACGCATACCGTTGTAATCGGGCGAGTTTCTACTTTCAGATGCAACAGAAATTTTGCGGATTGGACAATCCGTTCGCGAGATATGGCAGTTTGGAGGTAAGCAACGCTTGAGAAACCCAAAATTTTCGCAGTTCTCATGCTCGAAACGATTAACTACAACGGCCTAGGGGAAAAGTACGCATACCGTTGTAATCGGGCGAGTTTCTACTTTCAGATGCAACAGAAATTTTGCGGATTGGTCGATCCGTTCGCGAGATATGGCAGTTTGGAGGTAAGAAACGCTTGAGAAACCCAAAATTTTCGCAGTTCTGATTCTCGACAAGCATAACTAGAACGGTCTAGGGGAAAAGTACGCATACCGTTGTAATCGGGCGAGTTTCTACTTTCAGATGCAACAGAAATTTTGCGGATTGGTCAATCCGTTCGCGAGATATGGCAGTTTGTAGGTAAGAAACGCTTGAGAAACTCAACATTTTCGCTGTTCTGATGCTCGAAACGAATAACTAGAACGGCCTAGGGGAAAAGTACGCATACCGTTGTAATCGGGCGAGTTTCTACTTTCAGATGCAACAGAAATTTTGCGGATTGGTCAATCTGTTCGCGAGATATGGCAGTTTGGAGGTAAGAAACGCTTGAGAAACTCAAAATTTTCGCAGTTCTGATGCTCGAAACGAATAACTAGAACGGACTAGGGGAAAAGTAAGCATACCGTTGTAATCGGGCGAGTTTCTACTTTCAGATGGAACAGAAATTTTGCGGATTGGTCAATCCGTTCGCGAGATATGGCAGTTTGGAGGTAAGCAACGCTTGAGAAACTCAAAATTTTCGCAGTTCTGATTCTCGACAAGCATAACTAGAACGGTCTAGGGGAAAAGTACGCATACCGTTGTAATCGGGCGAGTTTCTACTTTCAGATGCAACAGAAATTTTGCGGATTGGTCAATCCGTTCGCGAGATATGGCAGTTTGGAGGTAAGAAACGCTTGAGAAACTCAACATTTTCGCAGTTCTGATGCTCGAAACGAATAACTAGAACGGCCTAGGGGAAAAGTACGCATACCGTTGTAATCGGGCGAGTTTCTACTTTCAGATGCAACAGAAATTTTGCGGATTGGTCAATCCGTTCGCGAGATATGGCAGTTTGTAGGTAAGAAACGCTTGAGAAACTCAACATTTTCGCAGTTCTGATGCTCGAAACGAATAACTAGAACGGCCTAGGGGAAAAGTACGCATACCGTTGTAATCGGGCGAGTTTCTACTTTCAGATGCAACAGAAATTTTGCGGATTGGTCAATCTGTTCGCGAGATATGGCAGTTTGGAGGTAAGAAACGCTTGAGAAACTCAAAATTTTCGCAGTTCTGATGCTCGAAACGAATAACTAGAGCGGCCTAGGGGAAAAGTACGCATACCGTTGCAATCGGGCGAGTTTCTACTTTCAGATGCATCAGAAATTTTGCGGATTGGTCAATCCGTTCGCGAGATATGGCAGTTTGGAAGTAAGAAACGCTTGAGAAACTCAAAATCTTCGCAGTTCTGATGCTCGAAACGATTAACTAGAACGGCCTAGTGGAAAAGTACGCATACCGTTGTAATCGGGCGAGTTTCTACTTTCAGATGCAACAGAAATTTTGCGGATTGGTCGATCCGTTCGCGAGATATGGCAGTTTGGAGGTAAGAAACGCTTGAGAAACCCAAAATTTTCGCAGTTCTGATTCTCGACAAGCATAACTAGAACGGTCTAGGGGAAAAGTACGCATACCGTTTTAATCGGGCGAGTTTCTACTTTCAGATGCAACAGAAATTTTGCGGATTGGTCAATCCGTTCGCGAGATATGGCAGTTTGTAGGTAAGAAACGCTTGAGAAACTCAACATTTTCGCTGTTCTGATGCTCGAAACGAATAACTAGAACGGCCTAGGGGAAAAGTACGCATACCGTTGTAATCGGGCGAGTTTCTACTTTCAGATGCAACAGAAATTTTGCGGATTGGTCAATCTGTTCGCGAGATATGGCAGTTTGGAGGTAAGAAACGCTTGAGAAACTCAAAATTTTCGCAGTTCTGATGCTCGAAACGAATAACTAGAACGGACTAGGGGAAAAGTAAGCATACCGTTGTAATCGGGCGAGTTTCTACTTTCAGATGGAACAGAAATTTTGCGGATTGGTCAATCCGTTCGCGAGATATGGGAGTTTGTAGGTAAGAAACGCTTGAGAAACTCAAAATTTTCACAGTTCTGATGCTCGAAACGAATAACTAGAACGGCCTAGGGGAAAAGTACGCATACCGTTGTAATCGGGCGAGTTTCTACTTTCAGATGCAATAGAAATTTTGCGGATTGGTCAATCCGTTCGCGAGATATGGCAGTTTGGAAGTATGAAACACTTGAGAAACACAAAATTTTCGCAGTTCTGATGCTCGAAACGAATAACTAGAGCGGCCTAGGGGAAAAGTACGCATACCGTTGCAATCGGGCGAGTTTCTACTTTCAGATGCATCAGAAATTTTGCGGATTGGTCAATCCGTTCGCGAGATATGGCAGTTCGGAAGTAAGAAACGCTTGAGAAACTCAAAATTTTCGCAGTTCTGATGCTCGAAACGATTAACTAGAACGGCCTAGTGGAAAAGTACGCATACCGTTGTAATCGGGCGAGTTTCTACTTTCAGATGCAACAGAAATTTTGCGGATTGGTCAATCCGTTCGCGAGATATGGCAGTTTGGAGGTAAGAAACGCTTGAGAAACTCAAAATTTTCGCAGTTCTGATGCTCGACAAGCATAACTAGAACGGTCTAGGGGAAAAGTACGCATACCGTTGTAATCGGGCGAGTTTCTACTTTCAGATGCAACAGAAATTTTGCGGATTGGTCAATCCGTTCGCGAGATATGGCAGTTTGGAAGTATGAAACACTTGAGAAACACAAAATTTTCGCAGTACTGATGCTCGAAACGAATAACTAGAACGGCCTAGGGGAAAAGTACGCATACCGTTGTAATCGGGCGAGTTTCTACTTTCAGATGCAACAGAAATTTTGCGGATTGGTCAATCCGTTCGCGAGATATGGCAGTTTGGAAGTATGAAACACTTGAGAAACACAAAATTTTCGCAGTTCTGATGCTCGAAACGAATAACTACAGCGGCCTAGGGGAAAAGTACGCATACCGTTGCAATCGCGCGAGTTTCTACTTTCAGATGCATCAGAAATTTTGCGGATTGGTCGATCCGTTCGCGAGATATGGCAGTTTGGAGGTAAGAAACGCTTGAGAAACTCAAAATTTTCGCAGTTCTGATGCTCGACAAGCATAACTAGAACGGCCTAGGGGAAAAGTACGCATACCGTTGTAATTGGGCGAGTTTCTACTTTCAGATGCAACAGAAATTTTGCGGATTGGTCAATCCGTTCGCCAGATATGGCAGTTTGGATGTATGAAACACTTGAGAAACACAAAATTTTCGCAGTTCTGATGTTCGAAACGAATAACTAGAGCGGCCTAGGGGAAAAGTACGCATACAGTTGTAATCGGGCGAGTTTCTACTTTCAGATTCAACAGAAATTTTGCGGATTGGTCAATCCGTTCGCGAGATATGGCAGTTTGTAGGTAAGAAACGCTTGAGAAACTCAACATTTTCGCAGTTCTGATGCTCGAAACGAATAACTAGAACGGCCTAGGGGAAAAGTACGCATACCGTTGTAATCGGGCGAGTTTCTACTTTCAGATGCAACAGAAATTTTGCGGATTGGTCAATCTGTTCGCGAGATATGGTAGTTTGGAGGTAAGAAACGCTTGAGAAACTCAAAATTTTCGCAGTTCTGATGCTCGAAACGAATAACTAGAGCGGCCTAGGGGAAAAGTACGCATACCGTTGCAATCGGGCGAGTTTCTACTTTCAGATGCATCAGAAATTTTGCGGATTGGTCAATCCGTTCGCGAGATATGGCAGTTTGGAAGTAAGAAACGCTTGAGAAACTCAAAATTTTCGCAGTTCTGATGCTCGAAACGATTAACTAGAACGGCCTAGTGGAAAAGTACGCATACCGTTGTAATCGGGCGAGTTTCTACTTTCAGATGCAACAGAAATTTTGCGGATTGGTCAATCCGTTCGCGAGATATGGCAGTTTGGAGGTAAGAAACGCTTGAGAAACTCAAAATTTTCGCAGTTCTGATGCTCGACAAGCATAACTAGAACGGTCTAGGGGAAAAGTACGCATACCGTTGTAATCGCGCGAGTTTCTACTTTCAGATGCAACAGAAATTTTGCGGATTGGTCAATCCGTTCGCGAGATATGGGAGTTTGTAGGTAAGAAACGCTTGAGAAACTCAAAATTTTCACAGTTCTGATGCTCGAAACGAATAACTAGAACGGCCTAGGGGAAAAGTACGCATACCGTTGTAATCGGGCGAGTTTCTACTTTCAGATGCAACAGAAATTTTGCGGATTGGACAATCCGTTCGCGAGATATGGCAGTTTGGAGGTAAGCAACGCTTGAGAAACCCAAAATTTTCGCAGTTCTCATGCTCGAAACGATTAACTACAACGGCCTAGGGGAAAAGTACGCATACCGTTGTAATCGGGCGAGTTTCTACTTTCAGATGCAACAGAAATTTTGCGGATTGGTCGATCCGTTCGCGAGATATGGCAGTTTGGAGGTAAGAAACGCTTGAGAAGCCCAAAATTTTCGCAGTTCTGATTCTCGACAAGCATAACTAGAACGGTCTAGGGGAAAAGTACGCATACCGTTGTAATCGGGCGAGTTTCTACTTTCAGATGCAACAGAAATTTTGCGGATTGGTCAATCCGTTCGCGAGATATGGCAGTTTGTAGGTAAGAAACGCTTGAGAAACTCAACATTTTCGCTGTTCTGATGCTCGAAACGAATAACTAGAACGGCCTAGGGGAAAAGTGCGCATACCGTTGTAATCGGGCGAGTTTCTACTTTCAGATGCAACAGAAATTTTGCGGATTGGTCAATCTGTTCGCGAGATATGGCAGTTTGGAGGTAAGAAACGCTTGAGAAACTCAAAATTTTCGCAGTTCTGATGCTCGAAACGAATAACTAGAACGGACTAGGGGAAAAGTAAGCATACCGTTGTAATCGGGCGAGTTTCTACTTTCAGATGGAACAGAAATTTTGCGGATTGGTCAATCCGTTCGCGAGATATGGGAGTTTGTAGGTAAGAAACGCTTGAGAAACTCAAAATTTTCACAGTTCTGATGCTCGAAACGAATAACTAGAACGGCCTAGGGGAAAAGTACGCATACCGTTGTAATCGGGCGAGTTTCTACTTTCAGATGCAATAGAAATTTTGCGGATTGGTCAATCCGTTCGCGAGATATGGCAGTTTGGAAGTATGAAACACTTGAGAAACACAAAATTTTCGCAGTTCTGATGCTCGAAACGAATAACTAGAGCGGCCTAGGGGAAAAGTACGCATACCGTTGCAATCGGGCGAGTTTCTACTTTCAGATGCATCAGAAATTTTGCGGATTGGTCAATCCGTTCGCGAGATATGGCAGTTCGGAAGTAAGAAACGCTTGAGAAACTCAAAATTTTCGCAGTTCTGATGCTCGAAACGATTAACTAGAACGGCCTAGTGGAAAAGTACGCATACCGTTGTAATCGGGCGAGTTTCTACTTTCAGATGCAACAGAAATTTTGCGGATTGGTCAATCCGTTCGCGAGATATGGCAGTTTGGAGGTAAGAAACGCTTGAGAAACTCAAAATTTTCGCAGTTCTGATGCTCGACAAGCATAACTAGAACGGTCTAGGGGAAAAGTACGCATACCGTTGTAATCGGGCGAGTTTCTACTTTCAGATGCAACAGAAATTTTGCGGATTGGTCAATCCGTTCGCGAGATATGGCAGTTTGGAAGTATGAAACACTTGAGAAACACAAAATTTTCGCAGTACTGATGCTCGAAACGAATAACTAGAACGGCCTAGGGGAAAAGTACGCATACCGTTGTAATCGGGCGAGTTTCTACTTTCAGATGCAACAGAAATTTTGCGGATTGGTCAATCCGTTCGCGAGATATGGCAGTTTGGAAGTATGAAACACTTGAGAAACACAAAATTTTCGCAGTTCTGATGCTCGAAACGAATAACTACAGCGGCCTAGGGGAAAAGTACGCATACCGTTGCAATCGCGCGAGTTTCTACTTTCAGATGCAACAGAAATTTTGCGGATTGGTCGATCCGTTCGCGAGATATGGCAGTTTGGAGGTAAGAAACGCTTGAGAAACTCAAAATTTTCGCAGTTCTGATGCTCGACAAGCATAACTAGAACGGCCTAGGGGAAAAGTACGCATACCGTTGTAATTGGGCGAGTTTCTACTTTCAGATGCAACAGAAATTTTGCGGATTGGTCAATCCGTTCGCCAGATATGGCAGTTTGGAAGTATGAAACACTTGAGAAACACAAAATTTTCGCAGTTCTGATGTTCGAAACGAATAACTAGAGCGGCCTAGGGGAAAAGTACGCATACCGTTGCAATCGGGCGAGTTTCTACTTTCAGATGCATCAGAAATTTTGCGGATTGGTCAATCCGTTCGCGAGATATGGCAGGTTGGAAGTAAGAAACGCTTGAGAAACTCAAAATTTTCGCAGTTCTGATGCTCGAAACGAATAACTAGAACGGCCTAGGGGAAAAGTACGCATACCGTTGTAATCGGGCGAGTTTCTACTTTCAGATGCAACAGAAATTTTGCGGATTGGTCAATCCGTTCGCGAGATATGGGAGTTTGTAGGTAAGAAACGCTTGAGAAACTCAAAATTTTCACAGTTCTGATGCTCGAAACGAATAACTAGAACGGCCTAGGGGAAAAGTACGCATACCGTTGTAATCGGGCGAGTTTCTACTTTCAGATGCAACAGAAATTTTGCGGATTGGACAATCCGTTCGCGAGATATGGCAGTTTGGAGGTAAGCAACGCTTGAGAAACCCAAAATTTTCGCAGTTCTCATGCTCGAAACGATTAACTACAACGGCCTAGGGGAAAAGTACGCATACCGTTGTAATCGGGCGAGTTTCTACTTTCAGATGCAACAGAAATTTTGCGGATTGGTCGATCCGTTCGCGAGATATGGCAGTTTGGAGGTAAGAAACGCTTGAGAAACTCAAAATTTTCGCAGTTCTGATTCTCGACAAGCATAACTAGAACGGTCTAGGGGAAAAGTACGCATACCGTTGTAATCGGGCGAGTTTCTACTTTCAGATGCAACAGAAATTTTGCGGATTGGTCAATCCGTTCGCGAGATATGGCAGTTTGTAGGTAAGAAACGCTTGAGAAACTCAACATTTTCGCAGTTCTGATGCTCGAAACGAATAACTAGAACGGCCTAGGGGAAAAGTACGCATACCGTTGTAATCGGGCGAGTTTCTACTTTCAGATGCAACAGAAATTTTGCGGATTGGTCAATCCGTTCGCGAGATATGGCAGTTTGGAGGTAAGAAACGCTTGAGAAACCCAAAATTTTCGCAGTTCTGATGCTCGAAACGAATAACTAGAACGGACTAGGGGAAAAGTACGCATACCGTTGTAATCGGGCGAGTTTCTACTTTCAGATGCAACAGAAATTTTGCGGATTGGTCGATCCGTTCGCGAGATATGGCAGTTTGGAGGTAAGAAACGCTTGAGAAACTCAAAATTTTCGCAGTTCTGATGCTCGACAAGCATAACTAGAACGGCCTAGGGGAAAAGTACGCATACCGTTGTAATCGGGCGAGTTTCTACTTTCAGATGCAACAGAAATTTTGCGGATTGGTCAATCCGTTCGCGAGATATGGCAGTTTGGAAGCATGAAACACTTGAGAAACACAAAATTTTCGCAGTTCTGATGCTCGAAACGAATAACTAGAGCGGCCTAGGGGAAAAGTACGCATACCGTTGCAATCGGGCGAGTTTCTACTTTCAGATGCATCAGAAATTTTGCGGATTGGTCAATCCGTTCGCGAGATACGGCAGGTTGGAAGTAAGAAACGCTTGAGAAACTCAAAATTTTCGCAGTTCTGATGCTCGAAACGATTAACTAGAACGGCCTAGTGGAAAAGTACGCATACCGTTGTAATCGGGCGGGTTTATACTTTCAGATGCAACAGAAATTTTGCGGATTGGTCAATCCGTTCGCGAGATATGGGAGTTTGTAGGTAAGAAACGCTTGAGAAACTCAAAATTTTCACAGTTCTGATGCTCGAAACGAATAACTAGAACGGCCTAGGGGAAAAGTACGCATACCGTTGTAATCGGGCGAGTTTCTACTTTCAGATGCAACAGAAATTTTGCGGATTGGACAATCCGTTCGCGAGATATGGCAGTTTGGAGGTAAGCAACGCTTGAGAAACCCAAAATTTTCGCAGTTCTCATGCTCGAAACGAATAACTAGAACGGACTAGGGGAAAAGTACGCATACCGTTGTAATCGGGCGAGTTTCTACTTTCAGATGCAACAGAAATTTTGCGGATTGGTCAATCCGTTCGCGAGATATGGGAGTTTGTAGGTAAGAAACGCTTGAGAAACTCAAAATTTTCACAGTTCTGATGCTCGAAACGAATAACTAGAACGGCCTAGGGGAAAAGTACGCATACCGTTGTAATCGGGCGAGCTTCTACTTTCAGATGCAATAGAAATTTTGCGGATTGGTCAATCCGTTCGCGAGATATGGCAGTTTGAAAGTATGAAACACTTGAGAAACTCAAAATTTTCGCAGTTCTGATGCTCGAAACGATTAACTAGAACGGCCTAGTGGAAAAGTACGCATACCGTTGTAATCGGGCGAGTTTCTACTTTCAGATGCAACAGAAATTTTGCGGATTGGTCAATCCGTTCGCGAGATATGGCAGTTTGGAGGTAAGAAACGCTTGAGAAACTCAAAATTTTCGCAGTTCTGATGCTCGACAAGCATAACTAGAACGGTCTAGGGGAAAAGTACGCATACCGTTGTAATCGGGCGAGTTTCTACTTTCAGATGCAACAGAAATTTTGCGGATTGGTCAATCCGTTCGCGAGATATGGCAGTTTGTGGGTAAGAAACGCTTGAGAAACTCAACATTTTCGCAGTTCTGATTCTCGAAACGAATAACTAGAACGGCCTAGGGGAAAAGTACGCATACCGTTGTAATCGGGCGAGTTTCTACTTTCAGATGCAACAGAAATTTTGCGGATTGGACAATCCGTTCGCGAGATATGGCAGTTTGGAGGTAAGAAACGCTTGAGAAACCCAAAATTTTCGCAGTTCTCATGCTCGAAACGAATAACTACAACGGCCTAGGGGAAAAGTACGCATACCGTTGTAATCGGGCGAGTTTCCACTTTCAGATGGAACAGAAATTTTGCGGATTGGTCAATCCGTTCGCGAGATATGGGAGTTTGTAGGTAAGAAACGCTTGAGAAACTCAAAATTTTCACAGTTCTGATGCTCGAAACGAATAACTAGAACGGCCTAGGGGAAAAGTACGCATACCGTTGTAATCGGGCGAGTTTCTACTTTCAGATGCAATAGAAATTTTGCGGATTGGTCAATCCGTTCGCGAGATATGGCAGTTTGGAAGTATGAAACACTTGAGAAACACAAAATTTTCGCAGTTCTGATGCTCGAAACGAATAACTAGAGCGGCCTAGGGGAAAAGTACGCATACCGTTGCAATCGGGCGAGTTTCTACTTTCAGATGCATCAGAAATTTTGCGGATTGGTCAATCCGTTCGCGAGATATGGCAGTTTGGAAGTAAGAAACGCTTGAGAAACTCAAAATTTTCGCAGTTCTGATGCTCGAAACGATTAACTAGAACGGCCTAGTGGAAAAGTACGCATACCGTTGTAATCGGGCGAGTTTCTACTTTCAGATGCAACAGAAATTTTGCGGATTGGTCAATCCGTTCGCGAGATATGGCAGTTTGGAGGTAAGAAACGCTTGAGAAACTCAAAATTTTCGCAGTTCTGATGCTCGACAAGCATAACTAGAACGGTCTAGGGGAAAAGTACGCATACCGTTGTAATCGGGCGAGTTTCTACTTTCAGATGCAACAGAAATTTTGCGGATTAGTCAATCCGTTCGCGAGATATGGCAGTTTGGAAGTATGAAACACTTGAGAAACACAAAATTTTCGCAGTACTGATGCTCGAAACGAATAACTAGAACGGCCTAGGGGAAAAGTACGCATACCGTTGTAATCGGGCGAGTTTCTACTTTCAGATGCAACAGAAATTTTGCGGATTGGTCAATCCGTTCGCGAGATATGGCAGTTTGGATGTATGAAACACTTGAGAAACACAAAATTTTCGCAGTTCTGATGCTCGAAACGAATAACTAGAGCGGCCTAGGGGAAAAGTACGCATACCGTTGCAATCGCGCGAGTTTCTACTTTCAGATGCAACAGAAATTTTGCGGATTGGTCGATCCGTTCGCGAGATATGGCAGTTTGGAGGTAAGAAACACTTGAGAAACTCAAAATTTTCGCAGTTCTGATGCTCGACAAGCATAACTAGAACGGCCTAGGGGAAAAGTACGCATACCGTTGTAATTGGGCGAGTTTCTACTTTCAGATGCAACAGAAATTTTGCGGATTGGCCAATCCGTTCGCCAGATATGGCAGTTTGGAAGTATGAAACACTTGAGAAACACAAAATATTCGCAGTTCTGATGTTCGAAACGAATAACTAGAGCGGCCTAGGGGAAAAGTACGCATACCGTTGCAATCGGGCGAGTTTCTACTTTCAGATGCATCAGAAATTTTGCGGATTGGTCAATCCGTTCGCGAGATATGGCAGGTTGGAAGTAAGAAACGCTTGAGAAACTCAAAATTTTCGCAGTTCTGATGCTCGAAACGAATAACTAGAACGGCCTAGGGGAAAAGTACGCATACCGTTGTAATCGGGCGAGTTTCTACTTTCAGATGCAACAGAAATTTTGCGGATTGGTCAATCCGTTCGCGAGACATGGCAGTTTGTAGGTAAGAAACGCTTGAGAAACTCAACATTTTCGCAGTTCTGATGCTCGAAACGAATAACTAGAACGGCCTAGGGGAAAAGTACGCATACCGTTGTAATCGGGCGAGTTTCTACTTTCAGATGCAACAGAAATTTTGCGGATTGATCAATCCGTTCGCGAGATATGGCAGTTTGGAGGTAAGAAACGCTTGAGAAACCCAAAATTTTCGCAGTTCTGATGCTCGAAACGAATAACTAGAACGGACTAGGGGAAAAGTACGCATACCGTTGTAATCGGGCGAGTTTCTACTTTCAGATGCAACAGAAATTTTGCGGATTGGTCGATCCGTTCGCGAGATATGGCAGTTTGGAGGTAAGAAACGCTTGAGAAACTCAAAATTTTCGCAGTTCTGATGCTCGACAAGCATAACTAGAACGGCCTAGGGGAAAAGTACGCATACCGTTGTAATCGGGCGAGTTTCTACTTTCAGATGCAACAGAAATTTTGCGGATTGGTCAATCCGTTCGCGAGATATGGCAGTTTGGAAGTATGAAACACTTGAGAAACACAAAATTTTCGCAGTTCTGATGCTCGAAACGAATAACTAGAGCGGCCTAGGGGAAAAGTACGCATACCGTTGCAATCGGGCGAGTTTCTACTTTCAGATGCATCAGAAATTTTGCGGATTGGTCAATCCGTTCGCGAGATACGGCAGGTTGGAAGTAAGAAACGCTTGAGAAACTCAAAATTTTCGCAGTTCTGATGCTCGAAACGATTAACTAGAACGGCCTAGTGGAAAAGTACGCATACCGTTGTAATAGGGCGGGTTTATACTTTCAGATGCAACAGAAATTTTGCGGATTGGTCAATCCGTTCGCGAGATATGGGAGTTTGTAGGTAAGAAACGCATGAGAAACTCAAAATTTTCACAGTTCTGATGCTCGAAACGAATAACTAGAACGGCCTAGAGGAAAAGTACGCATACCGTTGTAATCGGGCGAGTTTCTACTTTCAGATGCAATAGAAATTTTGCGGATTGGTCAATCCGTTCGCGAGATATGTCAGTTTGAAAGTATGAAACACTTGAGAAACACAAAATTTTCGCAGTTCTGATGCTCGAAACGAATAACTAGAGCGGCCTAGGGGAAAAGTACGCATACCGTTGCAATCGGGCGAGTTTCTACTTTCAGATGCATCAGAAATTTTGCGGATTGGTCAATCCGTTCGCGAGATATGGCAGTTTGGAAGTAAGAAACGCTTGAGAAACTCAAAATTTTCGCAGTTCTGATGCTCGAAACGATTAACTAGAACGGCCTAGTGGAAAAGTACGCATACCGTTGTAATCGGGCGAGTTTCTACTTTCAGATGCAACAGAAATTTTGCGGATTGGTCAATCCGTTCGCGAGATATGGCAGTTTGGAGGTAAGAAACGCTTGAGAAACTCAAAATTTTCGCAGTTCTGATGCTCGACAAGCATAACTAGAACGGTCTAGGGGAAAAGTACGCATACCGTTGTAATCGGGCGAGTTTCTACTTTCAGATGCAACAGAAATTTTGCGGATTGGTCAATCCGTTCGCGAGATATGGCAGTTTGTGGGTAAGAAACGCTTGAGAAACTCAACATTTTCGCAGTTCTGATTCTCGAAACGAATAACTAGAACGGCCTAGGGGAAAAGTACGCATACCGTTGTTATCGGGCGAGTTTCTACTTTCAGATGCAACAGAAATTTTGCGGATTGGACAATCCGTTCGCGAGATATGGCAGTTTGGAGGTAAGCAACGCTTGAGAAACCCAAAATTTTCGCAGTTCTCATGCTCGAAACGAATAACTACAACGGCCTAGGGGAAAAGTACGCATACCGTTGTAATCGGGCGAGTTTCTACTTTCAGATGCAACAGAAACTTTTCGGATTGGTCGATCCGTTCGCGAGATATGGCAGTTTTGGGGTAAGAAACGCTTGAGAAACCCAAAATTTTCGCAGTTCTGATACTCGAAACGAATAACTAGAACGGTCTAGGGGAAAACTACTCATACCGTTGTAATGGGGCGAGTTTCTACTTTCAGATGCAACAGAAATTTTGCGGATTGGACAATCCGTTCGCGAGATATGGCAGTTTGGAGGTAAGCAACGCTTGAGAAACTCAAAATTTTCGCAGTTCTGATGCTCGACAAGCATAACTAGAACGGTCTAGGGGAAAAGTACGCATACCGTTGTAATCGGGCGAGTTTCTACTTTCAGATGCAACAGAAATTTTGCGGATTGGTCAATCCGTTCGCGAGATATGGCAGTTTGTGGGTAAGAAACGCTTGAGAAACTCAACATTTTCGCAGTTCTGATTCTCGAAACGAATAACTAGAACGGCCTAGGGGAAAAGTACGCATACCGTTGTAATCGGGCGAGTTTCTACTTTCAGATGCAACAGAAATTTTGCGGATTGGTCAATCCGTTCGCGAGATATGGCAGTTTCGAGGTAAGAAACGCTTGAGAAACTCAAAATTTTCGCAGTTCTGATGCTCGACAAGCATAACTAGAACGGTCTAGGGGAAAAGTACGCATACCGTTGTAATCGGGCGAGTTTCTACTTTCAGATGCAACAGAAATTTTGCGGATTGGTCAATCCGTTCGCGAGATATGGCAGTTTGTGGGTAAGAAACGCTTGAGAAACTCAACATTTTCGCAGTTCTGATTCTCGAAACGAATAACTAGAACGGCCTAGGGGAAAAGTACGCATACCGTTGTAATCGGGCGAGTTTCTACTTTCAGATGCAACAGAAACTTTTCGGATTGGTCGATCCGTTCGCGAGATATGGCAGTTTTGGTGTAAGAAACGCTTGAGAAACTCCAAATTTTCGCAGTTCTGATACTCGAAACGAATAACTAGAACGGTCTAGGGGAAAACTACTCATACCGTTGTAATGGGGCTAGTTTCTACTTTCTGATGCAACAGAAATTTTGCGGATTGGTCAATCCGTTCGCGAGATATGGCAGTTTGGAAGTATGAAACACTTGAGAAACACAAAATTTTCGCAGTTCTGATGCTCGAAACGAATAACTAGAGCGGCCTAGGGGAAAAGTACGCATACCGTTGCAATCGGGCGAGTTTCTACTTTCAGATGCATCAGAAATTTTGCGGATTGGTCAATCCGTTCGCGAGATATGGCAGGTTGGAAGTAAGAAACGCTTGAGAAACTCAAAATTTTCGCAGTTCTGATGCTCGAAACGATTAACTAGAACGGCCTAGTGGAAAAGTACGCATACCGTTGTAATCGGGCGAGTTTCTACTTTCAGATGCAACAGAAATTTTGCGGATTGGTCAATCCGTTCGCGAGATATGGCAGTTTGGAGGTAAGAAACGCTTGAGAAACTCAAAATTTTCGCAGTTCTGATGCTCGACAAGCATAACTAGAACGGTCTAGGGGAAAAGTACGCATACCTTTGTAATCGGGCGAGTTTCTACTTTCAGATGCAACAGAAATTTTGCGGATTGGTCAATCCGTTCGCGAGATATGGCAGTTTGTAGGTAAGAAACGCTTGAGAAACTCAACATTTTCGCAGTTCTGATGCTCGAAACGAATAACTAGAACGGCCTAGGGGCAAAGTACGCATACCGTTGTAATCGGGCGAGTTTCTACTTTCAGATGCAACAGAAATTTTGCGGATTGGTCAATCTGTTCGCGAGATATGGCAGTTTGGAGGTAAGAAACGCTTGAGAAACTCAAAATTTTCGCAGTTCTGATGCTCGAAACGAATAACTAGAACGGACTAGGGGAAAAGTACGCATACCGTTGTAATCGGGCGAGTTTCTACTTTCAGATGCAACAGAAATTTTGCGTATTGGTCAATCCGTTCGCGAGATATGGGAGTTTGTAGGTAAGAAACGCTTGAGAAACTCAAAATTTTCACAGTTCTGATGCTCGAAACGAATAACTAGAACGGCCTAGGGGAAAAGTACGCATACCGTTGTAATCGGGCGAGTTTCTACTTTCAGGTGCAATAGAAATTTTGCGGATTGGTCAATCCGTTCGCGAGATATGGCAGTTTGGAGGTAAGAAACGCTTGAGAAACTCAAAATTTTCGCAGTTCTGATGCTCGACAAGCATAACTAGAACGGTCTAGGGGAAAAGTACGCATACCGTTGTAATCGGGCGAGTTTCTACTTTCAGATGCAACAGAAATTTTACGGATTGGTCGATCCGTTCGCGAGATATGGCAGTTTGGAGGTAAGAAACGCTTGAGAAACTCAAAATTTTCGCAGTTCTGATGCTCGACAAGCATAACTAGAACGGTCTAGGGGAAAAGTACGCATACCGTTGTAATCGGGCGACTTTCTACTTTCAGATGCAACAGAAATTTTGCGGATTGGTCAATCCGTTCGCGAGATATGGGCGTTTGTATGTAAGAAACGCTTGAGAAACTCAAAATTTTCACAGTTCTGATGCTCGAAACGAATAACTAGAACGGCCTAGGGGAAAAGTACGCATACCGTTGTAATCGGGCGAGTTTCTACTTTCAGGTGCAACAGAAATTTTGCGGATTGGACAATCCGTTCGCGAGATATGGCAGTTTGGATGTAAGCAACGCTTGAGAAACCCAAAATTTTCGCAGTTCTCATGCTCGAAACGAATAACTACAACGGCCTAGGGGAAAGGTACGCATACCGTTGTAATCGGGCGAGTTTCTACTTTCAGATGCAACAGAAATTTTGCGGATTGGTCGATCCGTTCGCGAGATATGGCAGTTTGGAGGTATGAAACGCTTGAGAAACTCAAAGTTTTCGCAGTTCTGATGCTCGACAAGCATAACTAGAACGGTCTAGGGGAAAAGTACGCATACCGTTGTAATCGGGCGAGTTTCTACTTTCAGATGCAACAGAAATTTTGCGGATTGGACAATCCGATCGCGAGATATGGCAGTTTGGATGTAAGCAACGCTTGAGAAACCCAAAATTTTCGCAGTTCTCATGCTCGAAACGAATAACTACAACGCCCTAGGGGAAAGGTACGCATACCGTTGTAATCGGGCGAGTTTCTACTTTCAGATGCAACAGAAATTTTGCGGATTGGTCAATCCGTTCGCGAGATATGGCAGTTTGGAAGTATGAAACACTTAAGAAACACAAAATTTTCGCAGTTCTGATGCTCGAAACGAATAACTAGAGCGGCCTAGGGGAAAAGTACGCATACCGTTGCAATCGGGCGAGTTTCTACTTTCAGATGCATCAGAAATTTTGCGGATTGGTCAATCCGTTCGCGAGATACGGCAGGTTGGAAGTAAGAAACGCTTGAGAAACTCAAAATTTTCGCAGTTCTGATGCTCGAAACGATTAACTAGAACGGCCTAGTGGAAAAGTACGCTTACCGTTGTAATCGGGCGAGTTTCTACTTTCAGATGCAACAGAAATTTTGCGGATTGGTCAATCCGTTCGCGAGATATGGCAGTTTGCAGGTAAGAAACGCTTGAGAAACTCAACATTTTCGCAGTTCTGATGCTCGAAACGAATAACTAGAACGGCCTAGGGGAAAAGTACGCACACCGTTGTAATCGGGCGAGTTTCTACTTTCAGATGCAACAGAAATTTTGCGGATTGGTCAATCTGTTCGCGAGATATGGCAGTTTGGAGGTAAGAAACGCTTGAGAAACTCAAAATTTTCGCAGTTCTGATGCTCGAAACGAATAACTAGAACGGACTAGGGGAAAAGTACGCATACCGTTGCAATCGGGCGAGTTTCTACTTTCTGATGCAACAGAAATTTTGCGGATTGGTCAATCCGTTCGCGAGATATGGCAGTTTGGAAGTATGAAACACTTGAGAAACACAAAATTTTCGCAGTTCTGATGCTCGAAACGAATAACTAGAACGGTCTAGGGGAAAAGTACGCATACCGTTGTAATCGGGCGAGTTTCTACTTTCAGATGCAACAGAAATTTTGCGGATTGGTCAATCCGTTCGCGAGATATGGCAGTTTGTGGGTAAGAAACGCTTGAGAAACTCAACATTTTCGCAGTTCTGATTCTCGAAACGAATAACTAGAACGGCCTAGGGGAAAAGTACGCATACCGTTGTAATCGGGCGAGTTTCTACTTTCAGATGCAACAGAAATTTTGCGGATTGGACAATCCGTTCGCGAGATATGGCAGTTTGGAGGTAAGCAACGCTTGAGAAACCCAAAATTTTCGCAGTTTTCATGCTCGAAACGAATAACTAGAACGGCCTAGGGGAAAAGTACGCATACCGTTGTAATCGGGCGAGTTTCTACTTTCAGATGCAACAGAAACTTTTCGGATTGGTCGATCCGTTCGCGAGATATGGCAGTTTTGGTGTAAGAAACGCTTGAGAAACTCCAAATTTTCGCAGTTCTGATACTCGAAACGAATAACTAGAACGGTCTAGGGGAAAACTACTCATGCCGTTGTATTGGGGCTAGTTTCTACTTTCTGATGCAACAGAAATTTTGCGGATTGGTCAATCCGTTCGCGAGATATGGCAGTTTGTGGGTAAGAAACGCTTGAGAAACTCAACATTTTCGCAGTTCTGATTCTCGAAACGAATAACTAGAACGGCCTAGGGGAAAAGTACGCATACCGTTGTAATCGGGCGAGTTTCTACTTTCAGATGCAACAGAAATTTTGCGGATTGGACAATCCGTTCGCGAGATATGGCAGTTTGGAGGTAAGCAACGCTTGAGAAACCCAAAATTTTCGCAGTTTTCATGCTCGAAACGAATAACTAGAACGGCCTAGGGGAAAAGTACGCATACCGTTGTAATCGGGCGAGTTTCTACTTTCAGATGCAACAGAAACTTTTCGGATTGGTCGATCCGTTCGCGAGATATGGCAGTTTTGGTGTAAGAAACGCTTGAGAAACTCCAAATTTTCGCAGTTCTGATACTCGAAACGAATAACTAGAACGGTCTAGGGGAAAACTACTCATACCGTTGTATTGGGGCTAGTTTCTACTTTCTGATGCAACAGAAATTTTGCGGATTGGTCAATCCGTTCGCGAGATATGGCAGTTTGGAAGTATGAAACACTTGAGAAACACAAAATTTTCGCAGTTCTGATGCTCGAAACGAATAACTAGAACGGCCTAGGGGAAAAGTACGCATACCGTTGTAATCGGGCGAGTTTCTACTTTCAGATGCAACAGAAATTTTGCGGATTGGTCAATCCGTTCGCGAGATATGGGAGTTTGTATGTAAGAAACGCTTGAGAAACTCAAAATTTTCACAGTTCTGATGCTCGAAACGAATAACTAGAACGGCCTAGGGGAAAAGTACGCATACCGCTGCAATCGGGCGAGTTTCTACTTTCAGATGCAACAGAAATTTTGCGGATTGGACAATCCGTTCGCGAGATATGGCAGTTTGGATGTAAGCAACGCTTGAGAAACCCAAAATTTTCGCAGTTCTGATGCTCGACAAGCATAACTAGAACGGTCTAGGGGAAAAGTACGCATACCGTTGTAATCGGGCGACTTTCTACTTTCAGATGCAACAGAAATTTTGCGGATTGGTCAATCCGTTCGCGAGATATGGCAGTTTGGAAGTATGAAACACTTGAGAAACACAAAATTTTCGCAGTTCTGATGCTCGAAACGAATAACTAGAACGGCCTAGGGGAAAAGTACGCATACCGTTGTAATCGGGCGAGTTTCTACTTTCAGATGCAACAGAAATTTTACGGATTGGTCGATCCGTTCGCGAGATATGGCAGTTTGGAGGTAAGAAACGCTTGAGAAACTCAAAATTTTCGCAGTTCTGATGCTCGACAAGCATAACTAGAACGGTCTAGGGGAAAAGTACGCATACCGTTGTAATCGGGCGACTTTCTACTTTCAGATGCAACAGAAATTTTGCGGATTGGTCAATCCGTTCGCGAGATATGGGCGTTTGTATGTAAGAAACGCTTGAGAAACTCAAAATTTTCACAGTTCTGATGCTCGAAACGAATAACTAGAACGGCCTAGGGGAAAAGTACGCATACCGTTGTAATCGGGCGAGTTTCTACTTTCAGATGCAACAGAAATTTTGCGGATTGGACAATCCGTTCGCGAGATATGGCAGTTTGGATGTAAGCAACGCTTGAGAAACCCAAAATTTTCGCAGTTCTCATGCTCGAAACGAATAACTACAACGGCCTAGGGGAAAGGTACGCATACCGTTGTAATCGGGCGAGTTTCTACTTTCAGATGCAACAGAAATTTTGCAGATTGGTCGATCCGTTCGCGAGATATGGCAGTTTGGAGGTATGAAACGCTTGAGAAACTCAAAGTTTTCGCAGTTCTGATGCTCGACAAGCATAACTAGAACGGTCTAGGGGAAAAGTACGCATACCGTTGTAATCGGGCGAGTTTCTACTTTCAGATGCAATAGAAATTTTGCGGATTGGACAATCCGTTCGCGAGATATGGCAGTTTGGATGTAAGCAACGCTTGAGAAACCCAAAATTTTCGCAGTTCTCATGCTCGAAACGAATAACTACAACGCCCTAGGGGAAAGGTACGCATACCGTTGTAATCGGGCGAGTTTCTACTTTCAGATGCAACAGAAATTTTGCGGATTGGTCAATCCGTTCGCGAGATATGGCAGTTTGGAAGTATGAAACACTTGAGAAACACAAAATTTTCGCAGTTCTGATGCTCGAAACGAATAACTAGAGCGGCCTAGGGGAAAAGTACGCATACCGTTGCAATCGGGCGAGTTTCTACTTTCAGATGCATCAGAAATTTTGCGGATTGGTCAATCCGTTCGCGAGATACGGCAGGTTGGAAGTAAGAAACGCTTGAGAAACTCAAAATTTTCGCAGTTCTGATGCTCGAAACGATTAACTAGAACGGCCTAGTGGAAAAGTACGCATACCGTTGTAATCGGGCGAGTTTCTACTTTCAGATGCAACAGAAATTTTACGGATTGGTCGATCCGTTCGCGAGATATGGCAGTTTGGAGGTAAGAACCGCTTGAGAAACTCAGAATTTTCGCAGTTCTGATGCTCGACAAGCATAACTAGAACGGTCTAGGGGAAAAGTACGCATACCGTTGTAATCGGGCGACTTTCTACTTTCAGATGCAGCAGAAATTTTGCGGATTGGTCAATCCGTTCGCGAGATATGGGCGTTTGTATGTAAGAAACGCTTGAGAAACTCAAAATTTTCACAGTTCTGATGCTCGAAACGAATAACTAGAACGGCCTAGGGGAAAAGTACGCATACCGTTGTAATCGGGCGAGTTTCTACTTTCAGATGCAACAGAAATTTTGCGGATTGGACAATCCGTTCGCGAGATATGGCAGTTTGGATGTAAGCAACGCTTGAGAAACCCAAAATTTTCGCAGTTCTCATGCTCCAAACGAATAACTACAACGGCCTAGGGGAAAGGTACGCATACCGTTGTAATCGGGCGAGTTTCTACTTTCAGATGCAACAGAAATTTTGCAGATTGGTCGATCCGTTCGCGAGATATGGCAGTTTGGAGGTATGAAACGCTTGAGAAACTCAAAGTTTTCGCAGTTCTGATGCTCGACAAGCATAACTAGAACGGTCTAGGGGAAAAGTACGCATACCGTTGTAATCGGGCGAGTTTCTACTTTCAGATGCAATAGAAATTTTGCGGATTGGACAATCCGTTCGCGAGATATGGCAGTTTGGATGTAAGCAACGCTTGAGAAACCCAAAATTTTCGCAGTTCTCATGCTCGAAACGAATAACTACAACGCCCTAGGGGAAAGGTACGCATACCGTTGTAATTGGGCGAGTTTCTACTTTCAGATGCAACAGAAATTTTGCGGATTGGTCAATCCGTTCGCGAGATATGGCAGTTTGGAAGTATGAAACACTTGAGAAACACAAAATTTTCGCAGTTCTGATGCTCGAAACGAATAACTAGAGCGGCCTAGGGGAAAAGTACGCATACCGTTGCAATCGGGCGAGTTTCTACTTTCAGATGCATCAGAAATTTTGCGGATTGGTCAATCCGTTCGCGAGATACGGCAGGTTGGAAGTAAGAAACGCTTGAGAAACTCAAAATTTTCGCAGTTCTGATGCTCGAAACGATTAACTAGAACGGCCTAGTGGAAAAGTACGCATACCGTTGTAATCGGGCGGGTTTCTACTTTCAGATGCAACAGAAATTTTGCGGATTGGTCAATCCGTTCGCGAGATATGGGAGTTTGTAGGTAAGAAACGCTTGAGAAACTCAAAATTTTCACAGTTCTGATGCTCGAAACGAATAACTAGAACGGCCTAGGGGAAAAGTACGCATACCGTTGTAATCGGGCGAGTTTCTACCTTCAGATGCAACAGAAATTTTGCGGATTGGACAATCCGTTCGCGAGATATGGCAGTTTGGAGGTAAGCAACGCTTGAGAAACCCAAAATTTTCGCAGTTCTCATGCTCGAAACGATTAACTACAACGGCCTAGGGGAAAAGTACGCATACCGTTGTAATCGGGCGAGTTTCTACTTTCAGATGCAACAGAAATTTTGCGGATTGGTCGATCCGTTCGCGAGATATGGCAGTTTGGAGGTAAGAAACGCTTGAGAAACTCAAAATTTTCGCAGTTCTGATGCTCGACAAGCATAACTAGAACGGTCTAGGGGAAAAGTACGCATACCGTTGTAATCGGGCGAGTTTCAACTTTCAGATGCAACAGAAATTTTGCGGATTGGTCAATCCGTTCGCGAGATATGGCAGTTTGTAGGTAAGAAACGCTTGAGAAACTCAACATTTTCGCAGTTCTGATGCTCGAAACGAATAACTAGAACGGCCTAGGGGAAAAGTACGCACACCGTTGTAATCGGGCGAGTTTCTACTTTCAGATGCAACAGAAATTTTGCGGATTGGTCAATCTGTTCGCGAGATATGGCAGTTTGGAGGTAAGAAACGCTTGAGAAACTCAAAATTTTCGCAGTTCTGATGCTCGAAACGAATAACTACAACGCCCTAGGGGAAAGGTACGCATACCGTTGTAATCGGGCGAGTTTCTACTTTCAGATGCAACAGAAATTTTGCGGATTGGTCAATCCGTTCGCGAGATATGGCAGTTTGGAAGTATGAAACACTTGAGAAACACAAAATTTTCGCAGTTCTGATGCTCGAAACGAATAACTAGAGCGGCCTAGGGGAAGAGTACGCATACCGTTGCAATCGGGCGAGTTTCTACTTTCTGATGCAACAGAAATTTTGCGGATTGGTCAATCCGTTCGCGAGATATGGCAGTTTGGAAGTATGAAACACTTGAGAAACACAAAATTTTCGCAGTTCTGATGCTCGAAACGAATAACTAGAGCGGCCTAGGGGAAAAGTACGCATACCGTTGCAATCGGGCGAGTTTCTACTTTCAGATGCATCAGAAATTTTGCGGATTGGTCAATCCGTTCGCGAGATATGGCAGGTTGGAAGTAAGAAACGCTTGAGGAACTCAAAATTTTCGCAGTTCTGATGCTCGAAACGATTAACTAGAACGGCCTAGTGGAAAAGTACGCATACCGTTGTAATCGGGCGAGTTTCTACTTTCAGATGCAACAGAAATTTTGCGGATTGGTCAATCCGTTCGCGAGATATGGCAGTTTGGAGGTAAGAAACGCTTGAGAAACTCAAAATTTTCGCAGTTCTGATGCTCGACAAGCATAACTAGAACGGTCTAGGGGAAAAGTACGCATACCGTTGTAATCGGGCGAGTTTCTACTTTCAGATGCAACAGAAATTTTGCGGATTGGTCAATCCGTTCGCGAGATATGGCAGTTTGTGGGTAAGAAACGCTTGAGAAACTCAACATTTTCGCAGTTCTGATTCTCGAAACGAATAACTAGAACGGCCTAGGGGAAAAGTACGCATACCGTTGTAATCGGGCGAGTTTCTACTTTCAGATGCAACAGAAATTTTGCGGATTGGACAATCCGTTCGCGAGATATGGCAGTTTGGAGGTAAGCAACGCTTGAGAAACCCAAAATTTTCGCAGTTTTCATGCTCGAAACGAATAACTAGAACGGCCTAGGGGAAAAGTACGCATACCGTTGTAATCGGGCGAGTTTCTACTTTCAGATGCAACAGAAACTTTTCGGATTGGTCGATCCGTTCGCGAGATATGGCAGTTTTGGTGTAAGAAACGCTTGAGAAACTCCAAATTTTCGCAGTTCTGATACTCGAAACGAATAACTAGAACGGTCTAGGGGAAAACTACTCATACCGTTGTATTGGGGCTAGTTTCTACTTTCTGATGCAACAGAAATTTTGCGGATTGGTCAATCCGTTCCCGAGATATGGCAGTTTGGAAGTATGAAACACTTGAGAAACACAAAATTTTCGCAGTTCTGATGCTCGAAACGAATAACTAGAGCGGCCTAGGGGAAAAGTACGCATACCGTTGCAATCGGGCGAGTTTCTACTTTCAGATGCAACAGAAATTTTGCGGATTGGTCGATCCGTTCGCGAGATATGGCAGTTTGTATGTAAGAAACGCTTGAGAAACTCAAAATTTTCACAGTTCTGATGCTCGAAACGAATAACTAGAACGGCCTAGGGGAAAAGTACGCATACCGTTGCAATCGGGCGAGTTTCTACTTTCAGATGCAACAGAAATTTTGCGGATTGGACAATCCGTTCGCGAGATATGGCAGTTTGGATGTAAGCAACGCTTGAGAAACCCAAAATTTTCGCAGTTCTCATGCTCGAAACGAATAACTACAACGCCCTAGGGGAAAGGTACGCATACCGTTGTAATCGAGCGAGTTTCTACTTTCAGATGCAACAGAAATTTTGCGGATTGGTCGATCCGTTCGCGAGATATGGCAGTTTGGAAGTATGAAACACTTGAGAAACACAAAATTTTCGCAGTTCTGATGCTCGAAACGAATAACTAGAGCGGCCTAGGGGAAAAGTACGCATACCGTTGCAATCGGGCGAGTTTCTACTTTCAGATGCATCAGAAATTTTGCGGATTGGTCAGTCCGTTCGCGAGGTACGGCAGGTTGGAAGTATGAAACACTTGAGAAACACAAAATTTTCGCAGTTCTGATGCTCGAAACGAATAACTAGAGCGGCCTAGGGGAAAAGTACGCATACCGTTGCAATCGGGCGAGTTTCTACTTTCAGATGCATCAGAAATTTTGCGGATTGGTCAATCCGTTCGCGAGATACGGCAGGTTGGAAGTAAGAAACGCTTGAGAAACTCAAAATTTTCGCAGTTCTGATGCTCGAAACGATTAACTAGAACGGCCTAGTGGAAAAGTACGCATACCGTTGTAATCGGGCGGGTTTCTACTTTCAGATGCAACAGAAATTTTGCGGATTGGTCAATCCGTTCGCGAGATATGGGAGTTTGTAGGTAAGAAACGCTTGAGAAACTCAAAATTTTCACAGTTCTGATGCTCGAAACGAATAACTAGAACGGCCTAGGGGAAAAGTACGCATACCGTTGTAATCGGGCGAGTTTCTACCTTCAGATGCAACAGAAATTTTGCGGATTGGACAATCCGTTCGCGAGATATGGCAGTTTGGAGGTAAGCAACGCTTGAGAAACCCAAAATTTTCGCAGTTCTCATGCTCGAAACGATTAACTACAACGGCCTAGGGGAAAAGTACGCATACCGTTGTAATCGGGCGAGTTTCTACTTTCAGATGCAACAGAAATTTTGCGGATTGGTCGATCCGTTCGCGAGATATGGCAGTTTGGAGGTAAGAAACGCTTGAGAAACTCAAAATTTTCGCAGTTCTGATGCTCGACAAGCATAACTAGAACGGTCTAGGGGAAAAGTACGCATACCGTTGTAATCGGGCGAGTTTCAACTTTCAGATGCAACAGAAATTTTGCGGATTGGTCAATCCGTTCGCGAGATATGGCAGTTTGTAGGTAAGAAACGCTTGAGAAACTCAACATTTTCGCAGTTCTGATGCTCGAAACGAATAACTAGAACGGCCTAGGGGAAAAGTACGCACACCGTTGTAATCGGGCGAGTTTCTACTTTCAGATGCAACAGAAATTTTGCGGATTGGTCAATCTGTTCGCGAGATATGGCAGTTTGGAGGTAAGAAACGCTTGAGAAACTCAAAATTTTCGCAGTTCTGATGCTCGAAACGAATAACTACAACGCCCTAGGGGAAAGGTACGCATACCGTTGTAATCGGGCGAGTTTCTACTTTCAGATGCAACAGAAATTTTGCGGATTGGTCAATCCGTTCGCGAGATATGGCAGTTTGGAAGTATGAAACACTTGAGAAACACAAAATTTTCGCAGTTCTGATGCTCGAAACGAATAACTAGAGCGGCCTAGGGGAAGAGTACGCATACCGTTGCAATCGGGCGAGTTTCTACTTTCTGATGCAACAGAAATTTTGCGGATTGGTCAATCCGTTCGCGAGATATGGCAGTTTGGAAGTATGAAACACTTGAGAAACACAAAATTTTCGCAGTTCTGATGCTCGAAACGAATAACTAGAGCGGCCTAGGGGAAAAGTACGCATACCGTTGCAATCGGGCGAGTTTCTACTTTCAGATGCATCAGAAATTTTGCGGATTGGTCAATCCGTTCGCGAGATATGGCAGGTTGGAAGTAAGAAACGCTTGAGAAACTCAAAATTTTCGCAGTTCTGATGCTCGAAACGATTAACTAGAACGGCCTAGTGGAAAAGTACGCATACCGTTGTAATCGGGCGAGTTTCTACTTTCAGATGCAACAGAAATTTTGCGGATTGGTCAATCCGTTCGCGAGATATGGCAGTTTGGAGGTAAGAAACGCTTGAGAAACTCAAAATTTTCGCAGTTCTGATGCTCGACAAGCATAACTAGAACGGTCTAGGGGAAAAGTACGCATACCGTTGTAATCGGGCGAGTTTCTACTTTCAGATGCAACAGAAATTTTGCGGATTGGTCAATCCGTTCGCGAGATATGGCAGTTTGTGGGTAAGAAACGCTTGAGAAACTCAACATTTTCGCAGTTCTGATTCTCGAAACGAATAACTAGAACGGCCTAGGGGAAAAGTACGCATACCGTTGTAATCGGGCGAGTTTCTACTTTCAGATGCAACAGAAATTTTGCGGATTGGACAATCCGTTCGCGAGATATGGCAGTTTGGAGGTAAGCAACGCTTGAGAAACCCAAAATTTTCGCAGTTTTCATGCTCGAAACGAATAACTAGAACGGCCTAGGGGAAAAGTACGCATACCGTTGTAATCGGGCGAGTTTCTACTTTCAGATGCAACAGAAACTTTTCGGATTGGTCGATCCGTTCGCGAGATATGGCAGTTTTGGTGTAAGAAACGCTTGAGAAACTCCAAATTTTCGCAGTTCTGATACTCGAAACGAATAACTAGAACGGTCTAGGGGAAAACTACTCATACCGTTGTATTGGGGCTAGTTTCTACTTTCTGATGCAACAGAAATTTTGCGGATTGGTCAATCCGTTCCCGAGATATGGCAGTTTGGAAGTATGAAACACTTGAGAAACACAAAATTTTCGCAGTTCTGATGCTCGAAACGAATAACTAGAGCGGCCTAGGGGAAAAGTACGCATACCGTTGCAATCGGGCGAGTTTCTACTTTCAGATGCAACAGAAATTTTGCGGATTGGTCGATCCGTTCGCGAGATATGGCAGTTTGTATGTAAGAAACGCTTGAGAAACTCAAAATTTTCACAGTTCTGATGCTCGAAACGAATAACTAGAACGGCCTAGGGGAAAAGTACGCATACCGTTGCAATCGGGCGAGTTTCTACTTTCAGATGCAACAGAAATTTTGCGGATTGGACAATCCGTTCGCGAGATATGGCAGTTTGGATGTAAGCAACGCTTGAGAAACCCAAAATTTTCGCAGTTCTCATGCTCGAAACGAATAACTACAACGCCCTAGGGGAAAGGTACGCATACCGTTGTAATCGAGCGAGTTTCTACTTTCAGATGCAACAGAAATTTTGCGGATTGGTCGATCCGTTCGCGAGATATGGCAGTTTGGAAGTATGAAACACTTGAGAAACACAAAATTTTCGCAGTTCTGATGCTCGAAACGAATAACTAGAGCGGCCTAGGGGAAAAGTACGCATACCGTTGCAATCGGGCGAGTTTCTACTTTCAGATGCATCAGAAATTTTGCGGATTGGTCAGTCCGTTCGCGAGGTACGGCAGGTTGGAAGTAAGAAACACTTGAGAAACTCAAAATTTTCGCAGTTCTGATGCTCGAAACGATTAACTAGAACGGCCTAGTGGAAAAGTACGCATACCGTTGTAATCGGGCGGGTTTCTACTTTCAGATGCAACAGAAATTTTGCGGATTGGTCAATCCGTTCGCGAGATATGGGAGTTTGTAAGTAAGAAACGCTTGAGAAACTCAAAATTTTCACAGTTCTGATGCTCGAAACGAATAACTAGAACGGCCTAGGGGAAAAGTACGCATACCGTTGTAATCGGGCGAGTTTCTACTTTCGGATGCAATAGAAATTTTGCGGATTGCACAATCCGTTCGCGAGATATGGCAGTTTGGAGGTAAGCAACGCTTGAGAAACCCAAAATTTTCGCAGTTCTCATGCTCGAAACGATTAACTTCAACGGCCTAGGGGAAAAGTACGCATACCGTTGTAATCGGGCGAGTTTCTACTTTCAGATGCAACAGAAATTTTGCGGATTGGTCGATCCGTTCGCGAGATATGGCAGTTTGGAGGTAAGAAACGCTTGAGAAACTCAAAATTTTCGCAGTTCTGATGCTCGACAAGCATAACTAGAACGGTCTAGGGGAAAAGTACGCATACCGTTGTAATCGGGCGAGTTTCTACTTTCAGATGCAACAGAAATTTTGCGGATTGGTCAATCCGTTCGCGAGATATGGCAGTTTGTGGGTAAGAAACGCTTGAGAAACTCAACATTTTCGCAGTTCTGATTCTCGAAACGAATAACTAGAACGGCCTAGGGGAAAAGTACGCATACCGTTGTAATCGGGCGAGTTTCTACTTTCAGATGCAACAGAAACTTTTCGGATTGGTCGATCCGTTCGCGAGATATGGCAGTTTTGGTGTAAGAAACGCTTGAGAAACTCCAAATTTTCGCAGTTCTGTTACTCGAAACGAATAACTAGAACGGTCTAGGGGAAAACTACTCATACCGTTGTAATGGGGCTAGTTTCTACTTTCTGATGCAACAGAAATTTTGCGGATTGGTCAATCCGTTCGCGAGATATGGCAGTTTGGAAGTATGAAACACTTGAGAAACACAAAATTTTCGCAGTTCTGATGCTCGAAACGAATAACTAGAGCGGCCTAGGGGAAAAGTACGCATACCGTTGCAATCGGGCGAGTTTCTACTTTCAGATGCAACAGAAATTTTGCGGATTGGTCGATCCGTTCGCGAGATATGGCAGTTTGTATGTAAGAAACGCTTGAGAAACTCAAAATTTTCACAGTTCTGATGCTCGAAACGAATAACTAGAACGGCCTAGGGGAAAAGTACGCATACCGTTGCAATCGGGCGAGTTTCTACTTTCAGATGCAACAGAAATTTTGCGGATTGGACAATCCGTTCGCGAGATATGGCAGTTTGGATGTAAGCAACGCTTGAGAAACCCAAAATTTTCGCAGTTCTCATGCTCGAAACGAATAACTACAACGCCCTAGGGGAAAGGTACGCATACCGTTGTAATCGGGCGAGTTTCTACTTTCAGATGCAACAGAAACTTTTCGGATTGGTCGATCCGTTCGCGAGATATGGCAGTTTTGGTGTAAGAAACGCTTGAGAAACTCCAAATTTTCGCAGTTCTGATACTCGAAACGAATAACTAGAACGGTCTAGGGGAAAACTACTCATACCGTTGTATTGGGGCTAGTTTCTACTTTCTGATGCAACAGAAATTTTGCGGATTGGTCAATCCGTTCGCGAGATATGGCAGTTTGGAAGTATGAAACACTTGAGAAACACAAAATTTTCGCAGTTCTGATGCTCGAAACGAATAACTAGAACGGCCTAGGGGAAAAGTACGCATACCGTTGTAATCGGGCGAGTTTCTACTTTCAGATGCAACAGAAATTTTGCGGATTGGTCAATCCGTTCGCGAGATATGGGAGTTTGTATGTAAGAAACGCTTGAGAAACTCAAAATTTTCACAGTTCTGATGCTCGAAACGAATAACTAGAACGGCCTAGGGGAAAAGTACGCATACCGCTGCAATCGGGCGAGTTTCTACTTTCAGATGCAACAGAAATTTTGCGGATTGGACAATCCGTTCGCGAGATATGGCAGTTTGGATGTAAGCAACGCTTGAGAAACCCAAAATTTTCGCAGTTCTGATGCTCGACAAGCATAACTAGAACGGTCTAGGGGAAAAGTACGCATACCGTTGTAATCGGGCGACTTTCTACTTTCAGATGCAACAGAAATTTTGCGGATTGGTCAATCCGTTCGCGAGATATGGCAGTTTGGAAGTATGAAACACTTGAGAAACACAAAATTTTCGCAGTTCTGATGCTCGAAACGAATAACTAGAACGGCCTAGGGGAAAAGTACGTATACCGTTGTAATCGGGCGAGTTTCTACTTTCAGATGCAACAGAAATTTTACGGATTGGTCGATCCGTTCGCGAGATATGGCAGTTTGGAGGTAAGAAACGCTTGAGAAACTCAAAATTTTCGCAGTTCTGATGCTCGACAAGCATAACTAGAACGGTCTAGGGGAAAAGTACGCATACCGTTGTAATCGGGCGACTTTCTACTTTCAGATGCAACAGAAATTTTGCGGATTGGTCAATCCGTTCGCGAGATATGGGCGTTTGTATGTAAGAAACGCTTGAGAAACTCAAAATTTTCACAGTTCTGATGCTCGAAACGAATAACTAGAACGGCCTAGGGGAAAAGTACGCATACCGTTGTAATCGGGCGAGTTTCTACTTTCAGATGCAACAGAAATTTTGCGGATTGGACAATCCGTTCGCGAGATATGGCAGTTTGGATGTAAGCAACGCTTGAGAAACCCAAAATTTTCGCAGTTCTCATGCTCGAAACGAATAACTACAACGGCCTAGGGGAAAGGTACGCATACCGTTGTAATCGGGCGAGTTTCTACTTTCAGATGCAACAGAAATTTTGCAGATTGGTCGATCCGTTCGCGAGATATGGCAGTTTGGAGGTATGAAACGCTTGAGAAACTCAAAGTTTTCGCAGTTCTGATGCTCGACAAGCATAACTAGAACGGTCTAGGGGAAAAGTACGCATACCGTTGTAATCGGGCGAGTTTCTACTTTCAGATGCAATAGAAATTTTGCGGATTGGACAATCCGTTCGCGAGATATGGCAGTTTGGATGTAAGCAACGCTTGAGAAACCCAAAATTTTCGCAGTTCTCATGCTCGAAACGAATAACTACAACGCCCTAGGGGAAAGGTACGCATACCGTTGTAATCGGGCGAGTTTCTACTTTCAGATGCAACAGAAATTTTGCGGATTGGTCAATCCGTTCGCGAGATATGGCAGTTTGGAAGTATGAAACACTTGAGAAACACAAAATTTTCGCAGTTCTGATGCTCGAAACGAATAACTAGAGCGGCCTAGGGGAAAAGTACGCATACCGTTGCAATCGGGCGAGTTTCTACTTTCAGATGCATCAGAAATTTTGCGGATTGGTCAATCCGTTCGCGAGATACGGCAGGTTGGAAGTAAGAAACGCTTGAGAAACTCAAAATTTTCGCAGTTCTGATGCTCGAAACGATTAACTAGAACGGCCTAGTGGAAAAGTACGCATACCGTTGTAATCGGGCGAGTTTCTACTTTCAGATGCAACAGAAATTTTACGGATTGGTCGATCCGTTCGCGAGATATGGCAGTTTGGAGGTAAGAAACGCTTGAGAAACTCAGAATTTTCGCAGTTCTGATGCTCGACAAGCATAACTAGAACGGTCTAGGGGAAAAGTACGCATACCGTTGTAATCGGGCGACTTTCTACTTTCAGATGCAGCAGAAATTTTGCGGATTGGTCAATCCGTTCGCGAGATATGGGCGTTTGTATGTAAGAAACGCTTGAGAAACTCAAAATTTTCACAGTTCTGATGCTCGAAACGAATAACTAGAACGGCCTAGGGGAAAAGTACGCATACCGTTGTAATCGGGCGAGTTTCTACTTTCAGATGCAACAGAAATTTTGCGGATTGGACAATCCGTTCGCGAGATATGGCAGTTTGGATGTAAGCAACGCTTGAGAAACCCAAAATTTTCGCAGTTCTCATGCTCGAAACGAATAACTACAACGGCCTAGGGGAAAGGTACGCATACCGTTGTAATCGGGCGAGTTTCTACTTTCAGATGCAACAGAAATTTTGCAGATTGGTCGATCCGTTCGCGAGATATGGCAGTTTGGAGGTATGAAACGCTTGAGAAACTCAAAGTTTTCGCAGTTCTGATGCTCGACAAGCATAACTAGAACGGTCTAGGGGAAAAGTACGCATACCGTTGTAATCGGGCGAGTTTCTACTTTCAGATGCAATAGAAATTTTGCGGATTGGACAATCCGTTCGCGAGATATGGCAGTTTGGATGTAAGCAACGCTTGAGAAACCCAAAATTTTCGCAGTTCTCATGCTCGAAACGAATAACTACAACGCCCTAGGGGAAAGGTACGCATACCGTTGTAATCGGGCGAGTTTCTACTTTCAGATGCAACAGAAATTTTGCGGATTGGTCAATCCGTTCGCGAGATATGGCAGTTTGGAAGTATGAAACACTTGAGAAACACAAAATTTTCGCAGTTCTGATGCTCGAAACGAATAACTAGAGCGGCCTAGGGGAAAAGTACGCATACCGTTGCAATCGGGCGAGTTTCTACTTTCAGATGCATCAGAAATTTTGCGGATTGGTCAATCCGTTCGCGAGATACGGCAGGTTGGAAGTAAGAAACGCTTGAGAAACTCAAAATTTTCGCAGTTCTGATGCTCGAAACGATTAACTAGAACGGCCTAGTGGAAAAGTACGCATACCGTTGTAATCGGGCGGGTTTCTACTTTCAGATGCAACAGAAATTTTGCGGATTGGTCAATCCGTTCGCGAGATATGGGAGTTTGTAGGTAAGAAACGCTTGAGAAACTCAAAATTTTCACAGTTCTGATGCTCGAAACGAATAACTAGAACGGCCTAGGGGAAAAGTACGCATACCGTTGTAATCGGGCGAGTTTCTACCTTCAGATGCAACAGAAATTTTGCGGATTGGACAATCCGTTCGCGAGATATGGCAGTTTGGAGGTAAGCAACGCTTGAGAAACCCAAAATTTTCGCAGTTCTCATGCTCGAAACGATTAACTACAACGGCCTAGGGGAAAAGTACGCATACCGTTGTAATCGGGCGAGTTTCTACTTTCAGATGCAACAGAAATTTTGCGGATTGGTCGATCCGTTCGCGAGATATGGCAGTTTGGAGGTAAGAAACGCTTGAGAAACTCAAAATTTTCGCAGTTCTGATGCTCGACAAGCATAACTAGAACGGTCTAGGGGAAAAGTACGCATACCGTTGTAATCGGGCGAGTTTCAACTTTCAGATGCAACAGAAATTTTGCGGATTGGTCAATCCGTTCGCGAGATATGGCAGTTTGTAGGTAAGAAACGCTTGAGAAACTCAACATTTTCGCAGTTCTGATGCTCGAAACGAATAACTAGAACGGCCTAGGGGAAAAGTACGCACACCGTTGTAATCGGGCGAGTTTCTACTTTCAGATGCAATAGAAATTTTGCGGATTGGTCAATCTGTTCGCGAGATATGGCAGTTTGGAGGTAAGAAACGCTTGAGAAACTCAAAATTTTCGCAGTTCTGATGCTCGAAACGAATAACTACAACGCCCTAGGGGAAAGGTACGCATACCGTTGTAATCGGGCGAGTTTCTACTTTCAGATGCAACAGAAATTTTGCGGATTGGTCAATCCGTTCGCGAGATATGGCAGTTTGGAAGTATGAAACACTTGAGAAACACAAAATTTTCGCAGTTCTGATGCTCGAAACGAATAACTAGAGCGGCCTAGGGGAAGAGTACGCATACCGTTGCAATCGGGCGAGTTTCTACTTTCTGATGCAACAGAAATTTTGCGGATTGGTCAATCCGTTCGCGAGATATGGCAGTTTGGAAGTATGAAACACTTGAGAAACACAAAATTTTCGCAGTTCTGATGCTCGAAACGAATAACTAGAGCGGCCTAGGGGAAAAGTACGCATACCGTTGCAATCGGGCGAGTTTCTACTTTCAGATGCATCAGAAATTTTGCGGATTGGTCAATCCGTTCGCGAGATATGGCAGGTTGGAAGTAAGAAACGCTTGAGAAACTCAAAATTTTCGCAGTTCTGATGCTCGAAACGATTAACTAGAACGGCCTAGTGGAAAAGTACGCATACCGTTGTAATCGGGCGAGTTTCTACTTTCAGATGCAACAGAAATTTTGCGGATTGGTCAATCCGTTCGCGAGATATGGCAGTTTGGAGGTAAGAAACGCTTGAGAAACTCAAAATTTTCGCAGTTCTGATGCTCGACAAGCATAACTAGAACGGTCTAGGGGAAAAGTACGCATACCGTTGTAATCGGGCGAGTTTCTACTTTCAGATGCAACAGAAATTTTGCGGATTGGTCAATCCGTTCGCGAGATATGGCAGTTTGTGGGTAAGAAACGCTTGAGAAACTCAACATTTTCGCAGTTCTGATTCTCGAAACGAATAATTAGAACGGCCTAGGGGAAAAGTACGCATACCGTTGTAATCGGGCGAGTTTCTACTTTCAGATGCAACAGAAATTTTGCGGATTGGACAATCCGTTCGCGAGATATGGCAGTTTGGAGGTAAGCAACGCTTGAGAAACCCAAAATTTTCGCAGTTTTCATGCTCGAAACGAATAACTAGAACGGCCTAGGGGAAAAGTACGCATACCGTTGTAATCGGGCGAGTTTCTACTTTCAGATGCAACAGAAACTTTTCGGATTGGTCGATCCGTTCGCGAGATATGGCAGTTTTGGTGTAAGAAACGCTTGAGAAACTCCAAATTTTCGCAGTTCTGATACTCGAAACGAATAACTAGAACGGTCTAGTGGAAAACTACTCATACCGTTGTATTGGGGCTAGTTTCTACTTTCTGATGCAACAGAAATTTTGCGGATTGGTCAATCCGTTCCCGAGATATGGCAGTTTGGAAGTATGAAACACTTGAGAAACACAAAATTTTCGCAGTTCTGATGCTCGAAACGAATAACTAGAGCGGCCTAGGGGAAAAGTACGCATACCGTTGCAATCGGGCGAGTTTCTACTTTCAGATGCAACAGAAATTTTGCGGATTGGTCGATCCGTTCGCGAGATATGGCAGTTTGTATGTAAGAAACGCTTGAGAAACTCAAAATTTTCACAGTTCTGATGCTCGAAACGAATAACTAGAACGGCCTAGGGGAAAAGTACGCATACCGTTGCAATCGGGCGAGTTTCTACTTTCAGATGCAACAGAAATTTTGCGGATTGGACAATCCGTTCGCGAGATATGGCAGTTTGGATGTAAGCAACGCTTGAGAAACCCAAAATTTTCGCAGTTCTCATGCTCGAAACGAATAACTACAACGCCCTAGGGGAAAGGTACGCATACCGTTGTAATCGAGCGAGTTTCTACTTTCAGATGCAACAGAAATTTTGCGGATTGGTCGATCCGTTCGCGAGATATGGCAGTTTGGAAGTATGAAACACTTGAGAAACACAAAATTTTCGCAGTTCTGATGCTCGAAACGAATAACTAGAGCGGCCTAGGGGAAAAGTACGCATACCGTTGCAATCGGGCGAGTTTCTACTTTCAGATGCATCAGAAATTTTGCGGATTGGTCAGTCCGTTCGCGAGGTACGGCAGGTTGGAAGTAAGAAACACTTGAGAAACTCAAAATTTTCGCAGTTCTGATGCTCGAAACGATTAACTAGAACGGCCTAGTGGAAAAGTACGCATACCGTTGTAATCGGGCGGGTTTCTACTTTCAGATGCAACAGAAATTTTGCGGATTGGTCAATCCGTTCGCGAGATATGGGAGTTTGTAAGTAAGAAACGCTTGAGAAACTCAAAATTTTCACAGTTCTGATGCTCGAAACGAATAACTAGAACGGCCTAGGGGAAAAGTACGCATACCGTTGTAATCGGGCGAGTTTCTACTTTCGGATGCAATAGAAATTTTGCGGATTGCACAATCCGTTCGCGAGATATGGCAGTTTGGAGGTAAGCAACGCTTGAGAAACCCAAAATTTTCGCAGTTCTCATGCTCGAAACGATTAACTACAACGGCCTAGGGGAAAAGTACGCATACCGTTGTAATCGGGCGAGTTTCTACTTTCAGATGCAACAGAAATTTTGCGGATTGGTCGATCCGTTCGCGAGATATGGCAGTTTGGAGGTAAGAAACGCTTGAGAAACTCAAAATTTTCGCAGTTCTGATGCTCGACAAGCATAACTAGAACGGTCTAGGGGAAAAGTACGCATACCGTTGTAATCGGGCGAGTTTCTACTTTCAGATGCAACAGAAATTTTGCGGATTGGTCAATCCGTTCGCGAGATATGGCAGTTTGTGGGTAAGAAACGCTTGAGAAACTCAACATTTTCGCAGTTCTGATTCTCGAAACGAATAACTAGAACGGCCTAGGGGAAAAGTACGCATACCGTTGTAATCGGGCGAGTTTCTACTTTCAGATGCAACAGAAACTTTTCGGATTGGTCGATCCGTTCGCGAGATATGGCAGTTTTGGTGTAAGAAACGCTTGAGAAACTCCAAATTTTCGCAGTTCTGTTACTCGAAACGAATAACTAGAACGGTCTAGGGGAAAACTACTCATACCGTTGTAATGGGGCTAGTTTCTACTTTCTGATGCAACAGAAATTTTGCGGATTGGTCAATCCGTTCGCGAGATATGGCAGTTTGGAAGTATGAAACACTTGAGAAACACAAAATTTTCGCAGTTCTGATGCTCGAAACGAATAACTAGAGCGGCCTAGGGGAAAAGTACGCATACCGTTGCAATCGGGCGAGTTTCTACTTTCAGATGCAACAGAAATTTTGCGGATTGGTCGATCCGTTCGCGAGATATGGCAGTTTGTATGTAAGAAACGCTTGAGAAACTCAAAATTTTCACAGTTCTGATGCTCGAAACGAATAACTAGAACGGCCTAGGGGAAAAGTACGCATACCGTTGCAATCGGGCGAGTTTCTACTTTCAGATGCAACAGAAATTTTGCGGATTGGACAATCCGTTCGCGAGATATGGCAGTTTGGATGTAAGCAACGCTTGAGAAACCCAAAATTTTCGCAGTTCTCATGCTCGAAACGAATAACTACAACGCCCTAGGGGAAAGGTACGCATACCGTTGTAATCGGGCGAGTTTCTACTTTCAGATGCAACAGAAATTTTGCGGATTGGTCGATCCGTTCGCGAGATATGGCAGTTTGGAGGTAAGAAACGCTTGACAAACTCAAAGTTTTCGCAGTTCTGATGCTCGAAACGATTAACTAGAACGGCCTAGTGGAAAAGTACGCATACCGTTGTAATCGGGCGAGTTTCTACTTTCAGATGCAACAGAAATTTTGCGGATTGGTCATTCCGTTCGCGAGATATGGCAGTTTGGAGGTAAGAAACGCTTGAGAAACTCAAAATTTTCGCAGTTCTGATGCTCGACAAGCATAACTAGAACGGTCTAGGGGAAAAGTACGCATACCGTTGTAATCGGGCGAGTTTCTACTTTCAGATGCAACAGAAATTTTGCGGATTGGTCAATCCGTTCGCGAGATATGGCAGTTTGTGGGTAAGAAACGCTTGAGAAACTCAACATTTTCGCAGTTCTGATTCTCGAAACGAATAACTAGAACGGCCTAGGGGAAAAGTACGCATACCGTTGTAATCGGGCGAGTTTCTACTTTCAGATGCAACAGAAATTTTGCGGATTGGACAATCCGTTCGCGAGATATGGCAGTTTGGAGGTAAGCAACGCTTGAGAAACCCAAAATTTTCGCAGTTCTCATGCTCGAAACGAATAACTAGAACGGCCTAGGGGAAAAGTACGCATACCGTTGTAATCGGGCGAGTTTCTACTTTCAGATGCAACAGAAACTTTTCGGATTGGTCGATCCGTTCGCGAGATATGGCAGTTTGGAAGTATGAAACACTTGAGAAACACAAAATTTTCGCAGTTCTGATGCTCGAAACGAATAACTAGAGCGGCCTAGGGGAAAAGTACGCATACCGTTGCAATCGGGCGAGTTTCTACTTTCAGATGCATCAGAAATTTTGCGGATTGGTCAATCCGTTCGCGAGATATGGCAGGTTGGAAGTAAGAAACGCTTGAGAAACTCAAAATTTTCGCAGTTCTGATGTTCGAAACGATTAACTAGAACGGCCTAGTGGAAAAGTACGCATACCGTTGTAATCGGGCGAGTTTCTACTTTCAGATGCAACAGAAATTTTGCGGATTGGTCAATCCGTTCGCGAGATATGGCAGTTTGGAGGTAAGAAACGCTTGAGAAACTCAAAATTTTCGCAGTTCTGATGCTCGAAACGAATAACTAGAACGGCCTAGGGGAAAAGTACGCATACCGTTGTAATCGGGCGAGTTTCTACTTTCAGATGCAACAGAAATTTTGCGGATTGGTCAATCCGTTCGCGAGATATGGGCGTTTGTATGTAAGAAACGCTTGAGAAACTCAAAATTTTCACAGTCCTGATGCTCGAAACGAATAACTAGAACGGCCTAGGGGAAAAGTACGCATACCGTTGTAATCGGGCGAGTTTCTACTTTCAGATGCAACAGAAATTTTGCGGATTGGACAATCCGTTCGCGAGATATGGCAGTTTGGATGTAAGCAACGCTTGAGAAACCCAAAATTTTCGCAGTTCTCATGCTCGAAACGAATAACTACAACGCCCCAGGGGAAAGGTACGCATACCGTTGTAATCGGGCGAGTTTCTTCTTTCAGATGCAACAGAAATTTTGCGGATTGGTCGATCCGTTCGCGAGATATGGCAGTTTGGAGGTAAGAAACGCTTGAGAAACTCAACATTTTCGCAGTTCTGATTCTCGAAACGAATAACTAGAACGGCCTAGGGGAAAAGTACGCATACCGTTGTAATCGGGCGAGTTTCTACTTACAGATGCAACAGAAATTTTGCGGATTGGACAATCCGTTCGCGAGATATGGCAGTTTGGAGGTAAGCAACGCTTGAGAAACCCAAAATTTTCGCAGTTCTCATGCTCGTAACGAATAACTAGAACGGCCTAGGGGAAAAGTACGCATACCGTTGTAATCGGGCGAGTTTCTACTTTCAGATGCAACAGAAACTTTTCGGATTGGTCGATCCGTTCGCGAGATATGGCAGTTTTGGTGTAAGAAACGCTTGAGAAACTCCAAATTTTCGCAGTTCTGATACTCGAAACGAATAACTAGAACGGTCTAGGGGAAAACTACTCATACCGTTGTAATGGGGCTAGTTTCTACTTTCTGATGCAACAGAAATTTTGCGGATTGGTCAATCCGTTCGCGAGATATGGCAGTTTGTGGGTAAGAAACGCTTGAGAAACTCAAAATTTTCGCTGTTCTGATGCTCGAAACGAATAACTAGAACGGCCTAGGGGAAAAGTACGCATACCGTTGTAATCGGGCGAGTTTCTACTTTCAGATGCAACAGAAATTTTGCGGATTGGTCAATCCGTTCGCGAGATATGGGCGTTTGTATGTAAGAAACGCTTGAGAAACTCAAAATTTTCACAGTTCTGATGCTCGAAACGAATAACTAGAACGGCCTAGGGGAAAAGTACGCATACTGTTGTAATCGGGCGAGTTTCTACTTTCAGATGCAACAGAAATTTTGCGGATTGGACAATCCGTTCGCGAGATATGGCAGTTTGGATGTAAGCAACGCTTGAGAAACCCAAAATTTTCGCAGTTCTCATGCTCGAAACGAATAACTACAACGGCCTAGGGGAAAGGTACGCATATCGTTGTAATCGGGCGAGTTTCTACTTTCAGATGCAACAGAAATTTTGCGGATTGGTCAATCCGTTCGCGAGATATGGGAGTTTGTATGTAAGAAACGCTTGAGAAACTCAAAATTTTCACAGTTCTGATGCTCGAAACGAATAACTAGAACGGCCTAGGGGAAAAGTACGCATACCGTTGTAATCGGGCGAGTTTCTACTTTCAGATGCAACAGAAATTTTGCGGATTGGACAATCCGTTCGCGAGATATGGCAGTTTGGATGTAAGCAACGCTTGAGAAACCCAAAATTTTCGCAGTTCTCATGCTCGAAACGAATAACTACAACGCCCTAGGGGAAAGGTACGCATAGCGTTGTAATCGGGCGAGTTTCTACTTTCAGATGCAACAGAAATTTTGCGGATTGGTCGATCCGTTCGCGAGATATGGCAGTTTGGAGGTAAGAAACGCTTGCGAAACTCAAAGTTTTCGCAGTTCTGATGCTCGACAAGCATAACTAGAACGGTCTAGGGGAAAAGTAAGCATACCGTTGTAATCGGGCGAGTTTCTACTTTCAGATGCAACAGAAATTTTGCGGATTGGTCAATCCGTTCCCGAGATATGGCAGTTTGGAAGTATGAAACACTTGAGAAACACAAAATTTTCGCAGTTCTGATGCTCGAAACGAATAACTAGAGCGGCCTAGGGGAAAAGTACGCATACCGTTGCAATCGGGCGAGTTTCTACTTTCAGATGCATCAGAAATTTTGCGGATTGGTCAGTCCGTTCGCGAGGTACGGCAGGTTGGAAGTAAGAAACACTTGAGAAACTCAAAATTTTCGCAGTTCTGATGCTCGAAACGATTAACTAGAACGGCCTAGTGGAAAAGTACGCATACCGTTGTAATCGGGCGGGTTTCTACTTTCAGATGCAACAGAAATTTTGCGGATTGGTCAATCCGTTCGCGAGATATGGGAGTTTGTAAGTAAGAAACGCTTGAGAAACTCAAAATTTTCACAGTTCTGATGCTCGAAACGAATAACTAGAACGGCCTAGGGGAAAAGTACGCATACCGTTGTAATCGGGCGAGTTTCTACTTTCAGATGCAACAGAAATTTTGCGGATTGGACAATCCGTTCGCGAGATATGGCAGTTTGGAGGTAAGCAACGCTTGAGAAACCCAAAATTTTCGCAGTTCTCATGCTCGAAACGATTAACTACAACGGCCTAGGGGAAAAGTACGCATACCGTTGTAATCGGGCGAGTTTCTACTTTCAGATGCAACAGAAATTTTGCGGATTGGTCGATCCGTTCGCGAGATATGGCAGTTTGGAGGTAAGAAACGCTTGAGAAACTCAAAATTTTCGCAGTTCTGATGCTCGACAAGCATAACTAGAACGGTCTAGGGGAAAAGTACGCATACCGTTGTAATCGGGCGAGTTTCTACTTTCAGATGCAACAGAAATTTTGCGGATTGGTCAATCCGTTCGCGAGATATGGCAGTTTGGATGTAAGGAACGCTTGAGAAACCCAAAATTTTCGCAGTTCTCATGCTCGAAACGAATAACTACAACGGCCTAGGGGAAAGGTACGCATACCGTTGTAATCGGGCGAGTTTCTACTTTCAGATGCAACAGAAATTTTGCGGATTGGTCGATCCGTTCGCGAGATATGGCAGTTTGGAGGTATGAAACGCTTGAGAAACTCAAAGTTTTCGCAGTTCTGATGCTCGACAAGCACAACTAGAACGGTCTAGGGGAAAAGTACGCATACCGTTGTAATCGGGCGAGTTTCTACTTTCAGATGCAACAGAAATTTTGCGGATTGGTCAATCCGTTCGCGAGATATGGCAGTTTGGAGGTAAGAAACGCTTGAGAAACTCAAAATTTTCGCAGTTCTGATGCTCGAAACGAATAACTAGAACGGCCTAGGGGAAAAGTACGCATACCGTTGTAATCGGGCGAGTTTCTACTTTCAGATGCAACAGAAATTTTGCGGATTGGTCAATCCGTTCGCGAGATATGGGAGTTTGTATGTAAGAAACGCTTGAGAAACTCAAAATTTTCACAGTTCTGATGCTCGAAACGAATAACTAGAACGGCCTAGGGGAAAAGTACGCATACCGTTGTAATCGGGCGAGTTTCTACTTTCAGATGCAACAGAAATTTTGCGGATTGGACAATCCGTTCGCGAGATATGGCAGTTTGGATGTAAGCAACGCTTGAGAAACCCAAAATTTTCGCAGTTCTCATGCTCGAAACGAATAACTACAACGCCCTAGGGGAAAGGTACGCATACCGTTGTAATCGGGCGAGTTTCTACTTTCAGATGCAACAGAAATTTTGCGGATTGGTCGATCCGTTCGCGAGATATGGCAGTTTGGAGGTAAGAAACGCTTGAGAAACTCAAAATTTTCGCAGTTCTGATGCTCGACAAGCATAACTAGAACGGTCTAGGGGAAAAGTACGCATACCGTTGTAATCGGGCGAGTTTCTACTTTCAGATGCAACAGAAATTTTGCGGATTGGTCAATCCGTTCGCGAGATATGGCAGTTTGTGGGTAAGAAACGCTTGAGAAACTCAACATTTTCGCAGTTCTGATTCTCGAAACGAATAACTAGAACGGCCTAGGGGAAAAGTACGCATACCGTTGTAATCGGGCGAGTTTCTACTTTCAGATGCAACAGAAATTTTGCGGATTGGACAATCCGTTCGCGAGATATGGCAGTTTGGAGGTAAGCAACGCTTGAGAAACCCAAAATTTTCGAAGTTCTCATGCTCGAAACGAATAACTAGAACGGCCTAGGGGAAAAGTACGCATACCGTTGTAATCGGGCGAGTTTCTACTTTCAGATGCAACAGAAACTTTTCGGATTGGTCGATCCGTTCGCGAGATATGGCAGTTTTGGTGTAAGAAACGCTTGAGAAACTCCAAATTTTCGCAGTTCTGATACTCGAAACGAATAACTAGAACGGTCTAGGGGAAAACTACTCATACCGTTGTAATGGGGCTAGTTTCTACTTTCTGATGCAACAGAAATTTTGCGGATTGGTCAATCCGTTCGCGAGATATGGCAGTTTGGAAGTATGAAACACTTGACAAACACAAAATTTTCGCAGTTCTGATGCTCGAAACAAATAACTAGAACGGCCTAGTGGAAAAGTACGCATACCGTTGTAATCGGGCGAGTTTCTACTTTCAGATGCAACAGAAATTTTGCGGATTGGACAATCCGTTCGCGAGATATGGCAGTTTGGATGTAAGCAACGCTTGAGAAACCCAAAATTTTCGCAGTTCTCATGCTCGAAACGAATAACTACAACGCCCTAGGGGAAAGGTACGCATACCGTTGTAATCGGGCGACTTTCTACTTTCAGATGCAACAGAAATTTTGCGGATTGGTCGATCCGTTCGCGAGATATGGCAGTCTGGAGGTAAGAAACGCTTGAGAAACTCAAAGTTTTCGCAGTTCTGATGCTCGACAAGCATAACTAGAACGGTCTAGGGGAAAAGTACGCATACCGTTGTAATCGGGCGAGTTTCTACTTTCAGACGCAACAGAAATTTTGCGGATTGGTCAATCCGTTCACGAGATATGGCAGTTTGTAGGTAAGAAACGCTTGAGAAACTCAACATTTTCGCAGTTCTGATGCTCGAAACGAATAACTAGAACGGCCTAGGGGAAAAGTACGCATACCGTTGTAATCGGGCGAGTTTCTACTTTCAGATGCAACAGCAATTTTGCGGATTGGTCAATCCGTTCGCGAGATATGGCAGTTTGGAAGTATGAAACACTTGAGAAACACAAAATTTTCGCAGTTCTGATGCTCGAAACGAATAACTAGAGCGGCCTAGGGGAAAAGTACGCATACCGTTGCAATCGGGCGAGTTTCTACTTTCAGATGCATCAGAAATTTTGCGGATTGGTCAATCCGTTCGCGAGATACGGCAGGTTGGAAGTAAGAAACGCTTGAGAAACTCAAAATTTTCGCAGTTCTGATGCTCGAAACGATTAACTAGAACGGCCTAGGGGAAAAGTACGCATACCGTTGTAATCGGGCGAGTTTCTACTTTCAGATGCATCAGAAATTTTGCGGATTGGTCAATCCGTTCGCGAGATACGGCAGGTTGGAAGTAAGAAACGCTTGAGAAACTCAAAATTTTCGCAGTTCTGATGCTCGAAACGATTAACTAGAACGGCCTAGTGGAAAACTACTCATACCGTTGTAATGGGACTAGTTTCTACTTTCTGATGCAACAGAAATTTTGCGGATTGGTCAATCTGTTCGCGAGATATGGCAGTTTGGAAGTATGAAACACTTGAGAAACACAAAATTTTCGCAGTTCTGATGCTCGAAACGAATAACTAGAGCGGCCTAGGGGAAAACTACGCATACCGTTGCAATCGGGCGAGTTTCTACTTTCAGATGCATCAGAAATTTTGCGGATTGGTCAATCCGTTCGCGAGATATGGCAGGTAGGAAGTAAGAAACGCTTGAGAAACTCAAAATTTTCGCAGTTCTGATGCTCGAAACGATTAACTAGAACTGCCTAGTGGAAAAGTACGCATACCGTTGTAATCGGGCGAGTTTCTACTTTCAGATGCAACAGAAATTTTGCGGATTGGACAATCCGTTCGCGAGATATGGCAGTTTGGATGTAAGCAACGCTTGAGAAACCCAAAATTTTCGCAGTTCTCATGCTCGAAACGAATAACTACAACGCCCTAGGGGAAAGGTACGCATACCGTTGTAATCGGGCGAGTTTCTACTTTCAGATGCAACAGAAATTTTGCGGATTGGTCGATCCGTTCGCGAGATATGGCAGTTTGGAGGTAAGAAACGCTTGAGAAACTCAAAGTTTTCGCAGTTCTGATGCTCGACAAGCATAACTAGAACGGTCTAGGGGAAAAGTACGCATACCGTTGTAATCGGGCGAGTTTCTACTTTCAGATGCAACAGAAATTTTGCGGATTGGTCAATCCGTTCACGAGATATGGCAGTTTGTAGGTAAGAAACGCTTGAGAAACTCAACATTTTCGCAGTTCTGATGCTCGAAACGAATAACTAGAACGGCCTAGGGGAAAAGTACGCATACCGTTGTAATCGGGCGAGTTTCTACTTTCAGATGCAACAGCAATTTTGCGGATTGGTCAATCCGTTCGCGAGATATGGCAGTTTGGAAGTATGAAACACTTGAGAAACACAAAATTTTCGCAGTTCTGATGCTCGAAACGAATAACTAGAGCGGCCTAGGGGAAAAGTACGCATACCGTTGCAATCGGGCGAGTTTCTACTTTCAGATGCATCAGAAATTTTGCGGATTGGTCAATCCGTTCGCGAGATACGGCAGGTTGGAAGTAAGAAACGCTTGAGAAACTCAAAATTTTCGCAGTTCTGATGCTCGAAACGATTAACTAGAGCGGCCTAGTGGAAAAGTACGCATACCGTTGTAATCGGGCGGGTTTCTACTTTCAGATGCAACAGAAATTTTGCGGATTGGTCAATCCGTTCGCGAGATATGGGAGTTTGTAGGTAAGAAACGCTTGAGAAACTCAAAATTTTCACAGTTCTGATGCTCGAAACGAATAACTAGAACGGCCTAGGGGAAAAGTACGCATACCGTTGTAATCGGGCGAGTTTCTACTTTCAGATGCAACAGAAATTTTGCGGATTGGACAATCCGTTCGCGAGATATGGCAGTTTGGATGTAAGCAACGCTTGAGAAACCCAAAATTTTCGCAGTTCTCATGCTCGAAACGATTAACTACAACGGCCTAGGGGAAAAGTACGCATACCGTTGTAATCGGGCGAGTTTCTACTTTCAGATGCAACAGAAATTTTGCGGATTGGCAGATCCGTTCGCGAGATATGGCAGTTTGGAGGTAAGAAACGCTTGAGAAACTCAAAATTTTCGCAGTTCTGATGCTCGACAAGCATAACTAGAAAGGTCTAGGGGAAAAGTACGCATACCGTTGTAATCGGGCGAGTTTCTACTTTCAGATGCAACAGAAATTTTGCGGATTGGTCAATCCGTTCGCGAGATATGGCAGTTTGGAAGTATGAAACACTTGAGAAACATAAAATTTTCGCAGTTCTGATGCTCGAAACGAATAACTAGAGCGGCCTAGGGGAAAAGTACGCATACCGTTGCAATCGGGCGAGTTTCTACTTTCAGATGCATCAGAAATTTTGCGGATTGGTCAATCCGTTCGCGAGATACGGCAGGTTGGAAGTAAGAAACGCTTGAGAAACTCAAAATTTTCGCAGTTCTGATGCTCGAAACGATTAACTAGAACGGCCTAGTGGAAAAGTACGCATACCGTTGTAATCGGGCGAGTTTCTACTTTCAGATGCAACAGAAATTTTGCGGATTGGACAATCCGTTCGCGAGATATGGCAGTTTGGAGGTAAGCAACGCTTGAGAAACCCAAAATTTTCGCAGTTCTCATGCTCGAAACGATTAACTACAACGGCCTAGGGGAAAAGTACGCATACCGTTGTAATCGGGCGAGTTTCTACTTTCAGATGCAACAGAAATTTTGCGGATTGGCAGATCCGTTCGCGAGATATGGCAGTTTGGAGGTAAGAAACGCTTGAGAAACTCAAAATTTTCGCAGTTCTGATGCTCGACAAGCATAACTAGAAAGGTCTAGGGGAAAAGTACGCATACCGTTGTAATCGGGCGAGTTTCTACTTTCAGATGCAACAGAAATTTTGCGGATTGGTCAATCCGTTCGCGAGATATGGCAGTTTGGAAGTATGAAACACTTGAGAAACACAAAATTTTCGCAGTTCTGATGCTCGAAACGAATAACTAGAACGGCCTAGGGGAAAAGTACGCATAGCGTTGTAATCGGGCGAGTTTCTACTTTCAGATGCAACAGCAATTTTGCGGATTGGTCAATCCGTTCGCGAGATATGGCAGTTTGGAAGTATGAAACACTTGAGAAACACAAAATTTTCGCAGTTCTGATGCTCGAAACGAATAACTAGAGCGGCCTAGGGGAAAAGTACGCATACCGTTGCAATCGGGCGAGTTTCTACTTTCAGATGCATCAGAAATTTTGCGGATTGGTCAATCCGTTCGCGAGATACGGCAGGTTGGAAGTAAGAAACGCTTGAGAAACTCAAAATTTTCGCAGTTCTGATGCTCGAAACGATTAACTAGAACGGCCTAGTGGAAAACTACTCATACCGTTGTAATGGGACTAGTTTCTACTTTCTGATGCAACAGAAATTTTGCGGATTGGTCAATCTGTTCGCGAGATATGGCAGTTTGGAAGTATGAAACACTTGAGAAACACAAAATTTTCGCAGTTCTGATGCTCGAAACGAATAACTAGAGCGGCCTAGGGGAAAACTACGCATACCGTTGCAATCGGGCGAGTTTCTACTTTCAGATGCATCAGAAATTTTGCGGATTGGTCAATCCGTTCGCGAGATATGGCAGTTTGGATGTAAGCAACGCTTGAGAAACCCAAAATTTTCGCAGTTCTCATGCTCGAAACGAATAACTACAACGCCCTAGGGGAAAGGTACGCATACCGTTGTAATCGGGCGAGTTTCTACTTTCAGATGCAACAGAAATTTTGCGGATTGGTCGATCCGTTCGCGAGATATGGCAGTTTGGAGGTAAGAAACGCTTGAGAAACTCAAAGTTTTCGCAGTTCTGATGCTCGACAAGCATAACTAGAACGGTCTAGGGGAAAAGTACGCATACCGTTGTAATCGGGCGAGTTTCTACTTTCAGATGCAACAGAAATTTTGCGGATTGGTCAATCCGTTCACGAGATATGGCAGTTTGTAGGTAAGAAACGCTTGAGAAACTCAACATTTTCGCAGTTCTGATGCTCGAAACGAATAACTAGAACGGCCTAGGGGAAAAGTACGCATACCGTTGTAATCGGGCGAGTTTCTACTTTCAGATGCAACAGCAATTTTGCGGATTGGTCAATCCGTTCGCGAGATATGGCAGTTTGGAAGTATGAAACACTTGAGAAACACAAAATTTTCGCAGTTCTGATGCTCGAAACGAATAACTAGAGCGGCCTAGGGGAAAAGTACGCATACCGTTGCAATCGGGCGAGTTTCTACTTTCAGATGCATCAGAAATTTTGCGGATTGGTCAATCCGTTCGCGAGATACGGCAGGTTGGAAGTAAGAAACGCTTGAGAAACTCAAAATTTTCGCAGTTCTGATGCTCGAAACGATTAACTAGAGCGGCCTAGTGGAAAAGTACGCATACCGTTGTAATCGGGCGGGTTTCTACTTTCAGATGCAACAGAAATTTTGCGGATTGGTCAATCCGTTCGCGAGATATGGGAGTTTGTAGGTAAGAAACGCTTGAGAAACTCAAAATTTTCACAGTTCTGATGCTCGAAACGAATAACTAGAACGGCCTAGGGGAAAAGTACGCATACCGTTGTAATCAGGCGAGTTTCTACTTTCAGATGCAACAGAAATTTTGCGGATTGGACAATCCGTTCGCGAGATATGGCAGTTTGGATGTAAGCAACGCTTGAGAAACCCAAAATTTTCGCAGTTCTCATGCTCGAAACGATTAACTACAACGGCCTAGGGGAAAAGTACGCATACCGTTGTAATCGGGCGAGTTTCTACTTTCAGATGCAACAGAAATTTTGCGGATTGGCAGATCCGTTCGCGAGATATGGCAGTTTGGAGGTAAGAAACGCTTGAGAAACTCAAAATTTTCGCAGTTCTGATGCTCGACAAGCATAACTAGAAAGGTCTAGGGGAAAAGTACGCATACCGTTGTAATCGGGCGAGTTTCTACTTTCAGATGCAACAGAAATTTTGCGGATTGGTCAATCCGTTCGCGAGATATGGCAGTTTGGAAGTATGAAACACTTGAGAAACATAAAATTTTCGCAGTTCTGATGCTCGAAACGAATAACTAGAGCGGCCTAGGGGAAAAGTACGCATACCGTTGCAATCGGGCGAGTTTCTACTTTCAGATGCATCAGAAATTTTGCGGATTGGTCAATCCGTTCGCGAGATACGGCAGGTTGGAAGTAAGAAACGCTTGAGAAACTCAAAATTTTCGCAGTTCTGATGCTCGAAACGATTAACTAGAACGGCCTAGTGGAAAAGTACGCATACCGTTGTAATTGGGCGAGTTTCTACTTTCAGATGCAACAGAAATTTTGCGGATTGGACAATCCGTTCGCGAGATATGGCAGTTTGGAGGTAAGCAACGCTTGAGAAACCCAAAATTTTCGCAGTTCTCATGCTCGAAACGATTAACTACAACGGCCTAGGGGAAAAGTACGCATACCGTTGTAATCGGGCGAGTTTCTACTTTCAGATGCAACAGAAATTTTGCGGATTGGCAGATCCGTTCGCGAGATATGGCAGTTTGGAGGTAAGAAACGCTTGAGAAACTCAAAATTTTCGCAGTTCTGATGCTCGACAAGCATAACTAGAAAGGTCTAGGGGAAAAGTACGCATACCGTTGTAATCGGGCGAGTTTCTACTTTCAGATGCAACAGAAATTTTGCGGATTGGTCAATCCGTTCGCGAGATATGGCAGTTTGGAAGTATGAAACACTTGAGAAACACAAAATTTTCGCAGTTCTGATGCTCGAAACGAATAACTAGAACGGCCTAGGGGAAAAGTACGCATAGCGTTGTAATCGGGCGAGTTTCTACTTTCAGATGCAACAGCAATTTTGCGGATTGGTCAATCCGTTCGCGAGATATGGCAGTTTGGAAGTATGAAACACTTGAGAAACACAAAATTTTCGCAGTTCTGATGCTCGAAACGAATAACTAGAGCGGCCTAGGGGAAAAGTACGCATACCGTTGCAATCGGGCGAGTTTCTACTTTCAGATGCATCAGAAATTTTGCGGATTGGTCAATCCGTTCGCGAGATACGGCAGGTTGGAAGTAAGAAACGCTTGAGAAACTCAAAATTTTCGCAGTTCTGATGCTCGAAACGATTAACTAGAACGGCCTAGTGGAAAACTACTCATACCGTTGTAATGGGACTAGTTTCTACTTTCTGATGCAACAGAAATTTTGCGGATTGGTCAATCTGTTCGCGAGATATGGCAGTTTGGAAGTATGAAACACTTGAGAAACACAAAATTTTCGCAGTTCTGATGCTCGAAACGAATAACTAGAGCGGCCTAGGGGAAAACTACGCATACCGTTGCAATCGGGCGAGTTTCTACTTTCAGATGCATCAGAAATTTTGGGGATTGGTCAATCCGTTCGCGAGATATGGCAGGTTGGAAGTAAGAAACGCTTGAGAAACTCAAAATTTTCGCAGTTCTGATGCTCGAAACGATTAACTAGAACTGCCTAGTGGAAAAGTACGCATACCATTGTAATCGGGCGAGTTTCTACTTTCAGATGCAACAGAAATTTTGCGGATTGGACAATCCGTTCGCGAGATATGGCAGTTTGGATGTAAGCAACGCTTGAGAAACCCAAAATTTTCGCAGTTCTCATGCTCGAAACGAATAACTACAACGCCCTAGGGGAAAGGTACGCATACCGTTGTAATCGGGCGAGTTTCTACTTTCAGATGCAACAGAAATTTTGCGGATTGGTCGATCCGTTCGCGAGATATGGCAGTTTGGAGGTAAGAAACGCTTGAGAAACTCAAAGTTTTCGCAGTTCTGATGCTCGACAAGCATAACTAGAACGGTCTAGGGGAAAAGTACGCATACCGTTGTAATCGGGCGAGTTTCTACTTTCAGATGCAACAGAAATTTTGCGGATTGGTCAATCCGTTCACGAGATATGGCAGTTTGTAGGTAAGAAACGCTTGAGAAACTCAACATTTTCGCAGTTCTCATGCTCGAAACGAATAACTAGAACGGCCTAGGGGAAAAGTACGCATACCGTTGTAATCGGGCGAGTTTCTACTTTCAGATGCAACAGCAATTTTGCGGATTGGTCAATCCGTTCGCGAGATATGGCAGTTTGGAAGTATGAAACACTTGAGAAACACAAAATTCTCGCAGTTCTGATGCTCGAAACGAATAACTAGAGCGGCCTAGGGGAAAAGTACGCATACCGTTGCAATCGGGCGAGTTTCTACTTTCAGATGCATCAGAAATTTTGCGGATTGGTCAATCCGTTCGCGAGATACGGCAGGTTGGAAGTAAGAAACGCTTGAGAAACTCAAAATTTTCGCAGTTCTGATGCTCGAAACGATTAACTAGAACGGCCTAGTGGAAAAGTACGCATACCGTTGTAATCGGGCGGGTTTCTACTTTCAGATGCAACAGAAATTTTGCGGATTGGTCAATCCGTTCGCGAGATATGGGAGTTTGTAGGTAAGAAACGCTTGAGAAACTCAAAATTTTCACAGTTCTGATGCTCGAAACGAATAACTAGAACGGCCTAGGGGAAAAGTACGCATACCGTTGTAATTGGGCGAGTTTCTACTTTCAGATGCAACAGAAATTTTGCGGATTGGACAATCCGTTCGCGAGATATGGCAGTTTGGAGGTAAGCAACGCTTGAGAAACCCAAAATTTTCGCAGTTCTCATGCTCGAAACGATTAACTACAACGGCCTAGGGGAAAAGTACGCATACCGTTGTAATCGGGCGAGTTTCTACTTTCAGATGCAACAGAAATTTTGCGGATTGGCAGATCCGTTCGCGAGATATGGCAGTTTGGAGGTAAGAAACGCTTGAGAAACTCAAAATTTTCGCAGTTCTGATGCTCGACAAGCATAACTAGAAAGGTCTAGGGGAAAAGTACGCATACCGTTGTAATCGGGCGAGTTTCTACTTTCAGATGCAACAGAAATTTTGCGGATTGGTCAATCCGTTCGCGAGATATGGCAGTTTGGAAGTATGAAACACTTGAGAAACACAAAATTTTCGCAGTTCTGATGCTCGAAACGAATAACTAGAGCGGCCTAGGGGAAAAGTACGCATACCGTTGCAATCGGGCGAGTTTCTACTTTCAGATGCATCAGAAATTTTGCGGATTGGTCAATCCGTTCGCGAGATACGGCAGGTTGGAAGTAAGAAACGCTTGAGAAACTCAAAATTTTCGCAGTTCTGATGCTCGAAACGAATAACTAGAGCGGCCTAGGGGAAAAGTACGCATACCGTTGCAATCGGGCGAGTTTCTACTTTCAGATGCATCAGAAATTTTGCGGATTGGTCAATCCGTTCGCGAGATACGGCAGGTTGGAAGTAAGAAACGCTTGAGAAACTCAAAATTTTCGCAGTTCTGATGCTCGAAACGATTAACTAGAACGGCCTAGTGGAAAAGTACGCATACCGTTGTAATCGGGCGAGTTTCTACTTTCAGATGCAACAGAAATTTTGCGGATTGGACAATCCGTTCGCGAGATATGGCAGTTTGGAGGTAAGCAACGCTTGAGAAACCCAAAATTTTCGCAGTTCTCATGCTCGAAACGATTAACTACAACGGCCTAGGGGAAAAGTACGCATACCGTTGTAATCGGGCGAGTTTCTACTTTCAGATGCAACAGAAATTTTGCGGATTGGCAGATCCGTTCGCGAGATATGGCAGTTTGGAGGTAAGAAACGCTTGAGAAACTCAAAATTTTCGCAGTTCTGATGCTCGACAAGCATAACTAGAAAGGTCTAGGGGAAAAGTACGCATACCGTTGTAATCGGGCGAGTTTCTACTTTCAGATGCAACAGAAATTTTGCGGATTGGTCAATCCGTTCGCGAGATATGGCAGTTTGGAAGTATGAAACACTTGAGAAACACAAAATTTTCGCAGTTCTGATGCTCGAAACGAATAACTAGAACGGCCTAGGGGAAAAGTACGCATAGCGTTGTAATCGGGCGAGTTTCTACTTTCAGATGCAACAGCAATTTTGCGGATTGGTCAATCCGTTCGCGAGATATGGCAGTTTGGAAGTATGAAACACTTGAGAAACACAAAATTTTCGCAGTTCTGATGCTCGAAACGAATAACTAGAGCGGCCTAGGGGAAAAGTACGCATACCGTTGCAATCGGGCGAGTTTCTACTTTCAGATGCATCAGAAATTTTGCGGATTGGTCAATCCGTTCGCGAGATACGGCAGGTTGGAAGTAAGAAACGCTTGAGAAACTCAAAATTTTCGCAGTTCTGATGCTCGAAACGATTAACTAGAACGGCCTAGTGGAAAACTACTCATACCGTTGTAATGGGACTAGTTTCTACTTTCTGATGCAACAGAAATTTTGCGGATTGGTCAATCTGTTCGCGAGATATGGCAGTTTGGAAGTATGAAACACTTGAGAAACACAAAATTTTCGCAGTTCTGATGCTCGAAACGAATAACTAGAGCGGCCTAGGGGAAAACTACGCATACCGTTGCAATCGGGCGAGTTTCTACTTTCAGATGCATCAGAAATTTTGCGGATTGGTCAATCCGTTCGCGAGATATGGCAGGTTGGAAGTAAGAAACGCTTGAGAAACTCAAAATTTTCGCAGTTCTGATGCTCGAAACGATTAACTAGAACTGCCTAGTGGAAAAGTACGCATACCGTTGTAATCGGGCGAGTTTCTACTTTCAGATGCAACAGAAATTTTGCGGATTGGACAATCCGTTCGCGAGATATGGCAGTTTGGATGTAAGCAACGCTTGAGAAACCCAAAATTTTCGCAGTTCTCATGCTCGAAACGAATAACTACAACGCCCTAGGGGAAAGGTACGCATACCGTTGTAATCGGGCGAGTTTCTACTTTCAGATGCAACAGAAATTTTGCGGATTGGTCGATCCGTTCGCGAGATATGGCAGTTTGGAGGTAAGAAACGCTTGAGAAACTCAAAGTTTTCGCAGTTCTGATGCTCGACAAGCATAACTAGAACGGTCTAGGGGAAAAGTACGCATACCGTTGTAATCGGGCGAGTTTCTACTTTCAGATGCAACAGAAATTTTGCGGATTGGTCAATCCGTTCACGAGATATGGCAGTTTGTAGGTAAGAAACGCTTGAGAAACTCAACATTTTCGCAGTTCTGATGCTCGAAACGAATAACTAGAACGGCCTAGGGGAAAAGTACGCATACCGTTGTAATCGGGCGAGTTTCTACTTTCAGATGCAACAGCAATTTTGCGGATTGGTCAATCCGTTCGCGAGATATGGCAGTTTGGAAGTATGAAACACTTGAGAAACACAAATTTCTCGCAGTTCTGATGCTCGAAACGAATAACTAGAGCGGCCTAGGGGAAAAGTACGCATACCGCTGCAATCGGGCGAGTTTCTACTTTCAGATGCATCAGAAATTTTGCGGATTGGTCAATCCGTTCGCGAGATACGGCAGGTTGGAAGTAAGAAACGCTTGAGAAACTCAAAATTTTCGCAGTTCTGATGCTCGAAACGATTAACTAGAACGGCCTAGTGGAAAAGTACGCATACCGTTGTAATCGGGCGGGTTTCTACTTTCAGATGCAACAGAAATTTTGCGGATTGGTCAATCCGTTCGCGAGATATGGGAGTTTGTAGGTAAGAAACGCTTGAGAAACTCAGAATTTTCACAGTTCTGATGCTCGAAACGAATAACTAGAACGGCCTAGGGGAAAAGTACGCATACCGTTGTAATCGGGCGAGTTTCTACTTTCAGATGCAACAGAAATTTTGCGGATTGGACAATCCGTTCGCGAGATATGGCAGTTTGGAGGTAAGCAACGCTTGAGAAACCCAAAATTTTCGCAGTTCTCATGCTCGAAACGATTAACTACAACGGCCTAGGGGAAAAGTACGCATACCGTTGTAATCGGGCGAGTTTCTACTTTCAGATGCAACAGAAATTTTGCGGATTGGCAGATCCGTTCGCGAGATATGGCAGTTTGGAGGTAAGAAACGCTTGAGAAACTCAAAATTTTCGCAGTTCTGATGCTCGACAAGCATAACTAGAAAGGTCTAGGGGAAAAGTACGCATACCGTTGTAATCGGGCGAGTTTCTACTTTCAGATGCAACAGAAATTTTGCGGATTGGTCAATCCGTTCGCGAGATATGGCAGTTTGGAAGTATGAAACACTTGAGAAACACAAAATTTTCGCAGTTCTGATGCTCGAAACGAATAACTAGAGCGGCCTAGGGGAAAAGTACGCACACCGTTGCAATCGGGCGAGTTTCTACTTTCAGATGCATCAGAAATTTTGCGGATTGGTCAATCCGTTCGCGAGATACGGCAGGTTGGAAGTAAGAAACGCTTGAGAAACTCAAAATTTTCGCAGTTCTGATGCTCGAAACGATTAACTAGAACGGCCTAGTGGAAAAGTACGCATACCGTTGTAATCGGGCGAGTTTCTACTTTCAGATGCAACAGAAATTTTGCGGATTGGACAATCCGTTCGCGAGATATGGCAGTTTGGAGGTAAGCAACGCTTGAGAAACCCAAAATTTTCGCAGTTCTCATGCTCGAAACGATTAACTACAACGGCCTAGGGGAAAAGTACGCATACCGTTGTAATCGGGCGAGTTTCTACTTTCAGATGCAACAGAAATTTTGCGGATTGGCAGATCCGTTCGCGAGATATGGCAGTTTGGAGGTAAGAAACGCTTGAGAAACTCAAAATTTTCGCAGTTCTGATGCTCGACAAGCATAACTAGAAAGGTCTAGGGGAAAAGTACGCATACCGTTGTAATCGGGCGAGTTTCTACTTTCAGATGCAACAGAAATTTTGCGGATTGGTCAATCCGTTCGCGAGATATGGCAGTTTGGAAGTATGAAACACTTGAGAAACACAAAATTTTCGCAGTTCTGATGCTCGAAACGAATAACTAGAGCGGCCTAGGGGAAAAGTACGCATACCGTTGCAATCGGGCGAGTTTCTACTTTCAGATGCATCAGAAATTTTGCGGATTGGTCAATCCGTTCGCGAGATACGGCAGGTTGGATGTAAGAAACACTTGAGAAACTCAAAATTTTCGCAGTTCTGATGCTCGAAACGATTAACTAGAACGGCCTAGTGGAAAAGTACGCATACCGTTGTAATCGGGCGGGTTTCTACTTTCAGATGCAACAGAAATTTTGCGGATTGGTCAATCCGTTCGCGAGATATGGGAGTTTGTAGGTAAGAAACGCTTGAGAAACTCAAAATTTTCACAGTTCTGATGCTCGAAACGAATAACTAGAACGGCCTAGGGGAAAAGTACGCATACCGTTGTAATCGGGCGAGTTTCTACTTTCAGATGCAACAGAAATTTTGCGGATTGGACAATCCGTTCGCGAGATATGGCAGTTTGGAGGTAAGCAACGCTTGAGAAACCCAAAATTTTCGCAGTTCTCATGCTCGAAACGATTAACTACAACGGCCTAGGGGAAAAGTACGCATACCGTTGTAATCGGGCGAGTTTCTACTTTCAGATGCAACAGAAATTTTGCGGATTGGCAGATCCGTTCGCGAGATATGGCAGTTTGGTGGTAAGAAACGCTTGAGAAACTCAAAATTTTCGCAGTTCTGATGCTCGACAAGCATAACTAGAAAGGTCTAGGGGAAAAGAACGCATACCGTTGTAATCGGGCGAGTTTCTACTTTCAGATGCAACAGAAATTTTGCGGATTGGTCAATCCGTTCGCGAGATATGGCAGTTTGTAGGTAAGAAACGCTTGAGAAACTCAACATTTTCGCAGTTCTGATGCTCGAAACGAATAACTAGAACGGCCTAGGGGAAAAGTACGCATACCGTTGTAATCGGGCGAGTTTCTACTTTCAGATGCAATAGAAATTTTGCGGATTGGTCAATCCGTTCGCGAGATATGGCAGTTTGGAGGTAAGAAACGCTTGAGAAACTCAAAATTTTCGCAGTTCTGATGCTCGAAACGAATAACTAGAACGGCCTAGGGGAAAAGTACGCATACCGTTGTAATCGGGCGAGTTTCTACTTTCAGATGCAACAGAAATTTTGCGGATTGGTCAATCCGTTCGCGAGATATGGCAGTTTGTGCGTAAGAAACGCTTGAGAAACACAACATTTTCGCAGTTCTGATTCTCGAAACGAATAACTAGAACGGCCTAGGGGAAAAGTACGCATACCGTTGTAATCGGGCGAGTTTCTACTTTCAGATGCAACAGAAATTTTGCGGATTGGACAATCCGTTCGCGAGATATGGCAGTTTGGAGGTAAGCAACGCTTGAGAAACCCAAAATTTTCGCAGTTCTCATGCTCGAAACGAATAACTAGAACGGCCTAGGGGAAAGTACGCATACCGTTGTAATCGGGCGAGTTTCTACTTTCAGATGCAACAGAAACTTTTCGGATTGGTCGATCCGTTCGCGAGATATGGCAGTTTTGGTGTAAGAAACGCTTGAGAAACTCCAAATTTTCGCAGTTCTGATACTCGAAACGAATAACTAGAACGGTCTAGGGGAAAACTACACATACCGTTGTAATGGGGCTAGTTTCTACTTTCTGATGCAACAGAAATTTTGCGGATTGGTCAATCCGTTCGCGAGATATGGCAGTTTGGAAGTATGAAACACTTGAGAAACACAAAATTTTCGCAGTTCTGATGCTCGAAACGAATAACTAGAGCGGCCTAGGGGAAAAGTACGCATACCGTTATAATCGGGCGAGTTTCTACTTTCAGATGCATCAGAAATTTTGCGGATTGGTCAATCCGTTCGCGAGATATGGCAGGTTGGAAGTAAGAAACGCTTGAGAAACTCAAAATTTTCGCAGTTCTGATGCTCGAAACGATTAACTAGAACGGCCTAGTGGAAAAGTACGCATACCGTTGTAATCGGGCGAGTTTCTACTTTCAGATGCAACAGAAATTTTGCGGATTGGTCAATCCGTTCGCGAGATATGGCAGTTTGGAGGTAAGAAACGCTTGAGAAACTCAAAATTTTCGCAGTTCTGATGCTCGAAACGAATAACTAGAACGGCCTAGGGGAAAAGTACGCATACCGTTGTAATCGGGCGAGTTTCTACTTTCAGATGCAATAGAAATTTTGCGGATTGGTCAATCCGTTCGCGAGATATGGGCGTTTGTATGTAAGAAACGCTTGAGAAACTCAAAATTTTCACAGTTCTGATGCTCGAAACGAATAACTAGAACGGCCTAGGGGAACAGTACGCATACCGTTGTAATCGGGCGAGTTTCTACTTTCAGATGCAACAGAAATTTTGCGGATTGGACAATCCGTTCGCGAGATATGGCAGTTTGGATGTAAGCAACGCTTGAGAAACCCAAAATTTTCGCAGTTCTCATGCTCGAAACGAATAACTACAACGGCCTAGGGGAAAGGTACGCATACCGTTGTAATCGGGCGTGTTTCTACTTTCAGATGCAACAGAAATTTTGCGGATTGGTCAATCCGTTCGCGAGATATGGCAGTTTGTGGGTAAGAAACGCTTGAGAAACTCAACATTTTCGCAGTTCTGATTCTCGAAACGAATAACTAGAACGGCCTAGGGGAAAAGTACGCATACCGTTGTAATCGGGCGAGTTTCTACTTTCAGATGCAACAGAAATTTTGCGGATTGGACAATCCGTTCGCGAGATATGGCAGTTTGGAGGTAAGCAACGCTTGAGAAACCCAAAATTTTCGCAGTTCTCATGCTCGAAACGAATAACTAGAACGGCCTAGGGGAAAGTACGCATACCGTTGTAATCGGGCGAGTTTCTACTTTCAGATGCAACAGAAACTTTTCGGATTGGTCGATCCGTTCGCGAGATATGGCAGTTTTGGTGTAAGAAACGCTTGAGAAACTCCAAATTTTCGCAGTTCTGATACTCGAAACGAATAACTAGAACGGTCTAGGGGAAAACTACGCATACCGTTGTAATGGGGCTAGTTTCTACTTTCTGATGCAACAGAAATTTTGCGGATTGGTCAATCTGTTCGCGAGATATGGCAGTTTGGAAGTATGAAACACTTGAGAAACACAAAATTTTCGCAGTTCTGATGCTCGAAACGAATAACTAGAGCGGCCTAGGGGAAAAGTACGCATACCGTTGCAATCGGGCGAGTTTCTACTTTCAGATGCATCAGAAATTTTGCGGATTGGTCAATCCGTTCGCGAGATACGGCAGGTTGGAAGTAAGAAACGCTTGAGAAACTCAAAATTTTCGCAGTTCTGATGCTCGAAACGAATAACTAGAGCGGCCTAGGGGAAAAGTACGCATACCGTTGCAATCGGGCGAGTTTCTACTTTCAGATGCATCAGAAATTTTGCGGATTGGTCAATCCGTTCGCGAGATACGGCAGGTTGGAAGTAAGAAACGCTTGAGAAACTCAAAATTTTCGCAGTTCTGATGCTCGAAACGATTAACTAGAACGGCCTAGTGGAAAAGTACGCATACCGTTGTAATCGGGCGAGTTTCTACTTTCAGATGCAACAGAAATTTTGCGGATTGGACAATCCGTTCGCGAGATATGGCAGTTTGGAGGTAAGCAACGCTTGAGAAACCCAAAATTTTCGCAGTTCTCATGCTCGAAACGATTAACTACAACGGCCTAGGGGAAAAGTACGCATACCGTTGTAATCGGGCGAGTTTCTACTTTCAGATGCAACAGAAATTTTGCGGATTGGCAGATCCGTTCGCGAGATATGGCAGTTTGGAGGTAAGAAACGCTTGAGAAACTCAAAATTTTCGCAGTTCTGATGCTCGACAAGCATAACTAGAAAGGTCTAGGGGAAAAGTACGCATACCGTTGTAATCGGGCGAGTTTCTACTTTCAGATGCAACAGAAATTTTGCGGATTGGTCAATCCGTTCGCGAGATATGGCAGTTTGGAAGTATGAAACACTTGAGAAACACAAAATTTTCGCAGTTCTGATGCTCGAAACGAATAACTAGAACGGCCTAGGGGAAAAGTACGCATAGCGTTGTAATCGGGCGAGTTTCTACTTTCAGATGCAACAGCAATTTTGCGGATTGGTCAATCCGTTCGCGAGATATGGCAGTTTGGAAGTATGAAACACTTGAGAAACACAAAATTTTCGCAGTTCTGATGCTCGAAACGAATAACTAGAGCGGCCTAGGGGAAAAGTACGCATACCGTTGCAATCGGGCGAGTTTCTACTTTCAGATGCATCAGAAATTTTGCGGATTGGTCAATCCGTTCGCGAGATACGGCAGGTTGGAAGTAAGAAACGCTTGAGAAACTCAAAATTTTCGCAGTTCTGATGCTCGAAACGATTAACTAGAACGGCCTAGTGGAAAACTACTCATACCGTTGTAATGGGACTAGTTTCTACTTTCTGATGCAACAGAAATTTTGCGGATTGGTCAATCTGTTCGCGAGATATGGCAGTTTGGAAGTATGAAACACTTGAGAAACACAAAATTTTCGCAGTTCTGATGCTCGAAACGAATAACTAGAGCGGCCTAGGGGAAAACTACGCATACCGTTGCAATCGGGCGAGTTTCTACTTTCAGATGCATCAGAAATTTTGCGGATTGGTCAATCCGTTCGCGAGATATGGCAGGTTGGAAGTAAGAAACGCTTGAGAAACTCAAAATTTTCGCAGTTCTGATGCTCGAAACGATTAACTAGAACTGCCTAGTGGAAAAGTACGCATACCGTTGTAATCGGGCGAGTTTCTACTTTCAGATGCAACAGAAATTTTGCGGATTGGACAATCCGTTCGCGAGATATGGCAGTTTGGATGTAAGCAACGCTTGAGAAACCCAAAATTTTCGCAGTTCTCATGCTCGAAACGAATAACTACAACGCCCTAGGGGAAAGGTACGCATACCGTTGTAATCGGGCGAGTTTCTACTTTCAGATGCAACAGAAATTTTGCGGATTGGTCGATCCGTTCGCGAGATATGGCAGTTTGGAGGTAAGAAACGCTTGAGAAACTCAAAGTTTTCGCAGTTCTGATGCTCGACAAGCATAACTAGAACGGTCTAGGGGAAAAGTACGCATACCGTTGTAATCGGGCGAGTTTCTACTTTCAGATGCAACAGAAATTTTGCGGATTGGTCAATCCGTTCACGAGATATGGCAGTTTGTAGGTAAGAAACGCTTGAGAAACTCAACATTTTCGCAGTTCTGATGCTCGAAACGAATAACTAGAACGGCCTAGGGGAAAAGTACGCATACCGTTGTAATCGGGCGAGTTTCTACTTTCAGATGCAACAGCAATTTTGCGGATTGGTCAATCCGTTCGCGAGATATGGCAGTTTGGAAGTATGAAACACTTGAGAAACACAAATTTCTCGCAGTTCTGATGCTCGAAACGAATAACTAGAGCGGCCTAGGGGAAAAGTACGCATACCGCTGCAATCGGGCGAGTTTCTACTTTCAGATGCATCAGAAATTTTGCGGATTGGTCAATCCGTTCGCGAGATACGGCAGGTTGGAAGTAAGAAACGCTTGAGAAACTCAAAATTTTCGCAGTTCTGATGCTCGAAACGATTAACTAGAACGGCCTAGTGGAAAAGTACGCATACCGTTGTAATCGGGCGGGTTTCTACTTTCAGATGCAACAGAAATTTTGCGGATTGGTCAATCCGTTCGCGAGATATGGGAGTTTGTAGGTAAGAAACGCTTGAGAAACTCAGAATTTTCACAGTTCTGATGCTCGAAACGAATAACTAGAACGGCCTAGGGGAAAAGTACGCATACCGTTGTAATCGGGCGAGTTTCTACTTTCAGATGCAACAGAAATTTTGCGGATTGGACAATCCGTTCGCGAGATATGGCAGTTTGGAGGTAAGCAACGCTTGAGAAACCCAAAATTTTCGCAGTTCTCATGCTCGAAACGATTAACTACAACGGCCTAGGGGAAAAGTACGCATACCGTTGTAATCGGGCGAGTTTCTACTTTCAGATGCAACAGAAATTTTGCGGATTGGCAGATCCGTTCGCGAGATATGGCAGTTTGGAGGTAAGAAACGCTTGAGAAACTCAAAATTTTCGCAGTTCTGATGCTCGACAAGCATAACTAGAAAGGTCTAGGGGAAAAGTACGCATACCGTTGTAATCGGGCGAGTTTCTACTTTCAGATGCAACAGAAATTTTGCGGATTGGTCAATCCGTTCGCGAGATATGGCAGTTTGGAAGTATGAAACACTTGAGAAACACAAAATTTTCGCAGTTCTGATGCTCGAAACGAATAACTAGAGCGGCCTAGGGGAAAAGTACGCACACCGTTGCAATCGGGCGAGTTTCTACTTTCAGATGCATCAGAAATTTTGCGGATTGGTCAATCCGTTCGCGAGATACGGCAGGTTGGAAGTAAGAAACGCTTGAGAAACTCAAAATTTTCGCAGTTCTGATGCTCGAAACGATTAACTAGAACGGCCTAGTGGAAAAGTACGCATACCGTTGTAATCGGGCGAGTTTCTACTTTCAGATGCAACAGAAATTTTGCGGATTGGACAATCCGTTCGCGAGATATGGCAGTTTGGAGGTAAGCAACGCTTGAGAAACCCAAAATTTTCGCAGTTCTCATGCTCGAAACGATTAACTACAACGGCCTAGGGGAAAAGTACGCATACCGTTGTAATCGGGCGAGTTTCTACTTTCAGATGCAACAGAAATTTTGCGGATTGGCAGATCCGTTCGCGAGATATGGCAGTTTGGAGGTAAGAAACGCTTGAGAAACTCAAAATTTTCGCAGTTCTGATGCTCGACAAGCATAACTAGAAAGGTCTAGGGGAAAAGTACGCATACCGTTGTAATCGGGCGAGTTTCTACTTTCAGATGCAACAGAAATTTTGCGGATTGGTCAATCCGTTCGCGAGATATGGCAGTTTGGAAGTATGAAACACTTGAGAAACACAAAATTTTCGCAGTTCTGATGCTCGAAACGAATAACTAGAGCGGCCTAGGGGAAAAGTACGCATACCGTTGCAATCGGGCGAGTTTCTACTTTCAGATGCATCAGAAATTTTGCGGATTGGTCAATCCGTTCGCGAGATACGGCAGGTTGGATGTAAGAAACACTTGAGAAACTCAAAATTTTCGCAGTTCTGATGCTCGAAACGATTAACTAGAACGGCCTAGTGGTAAAGTACGCATACCGTTGTAATCGGGCGGGTTTCTACTTTCAGATGCAACAGAAATTTTGCGGATTGGTCAATCCGTTCGCGAGATATGGGAGTTTGTAGGTAAGAAACGCTTGAGAAACTCAAAATTTTCACAGTTCTGATGCTCGAAACGAATAACTAGAACGGCCTAGGGGAAAAGTACGCATACCGTTGTAATCGGGCGAGTTTCTACTTTCAGATGCAACAGAAATTTTGCGGATTGGACAATCCGTTCGCGAGATATGGCAGTTTGGAGGTAAGCAACGCTTGAGAAACCCAAAATTTTCGCAGTTCTCATGCTCGAAACGATTAACTACAACGGCCTAGGGGAAAAGTACGCATACCGTTGTAATCGGGCGAGTTTCTACTTTCAGATGCAATAGAAATTTTGCGGATTGGTCAATCCGTTCGCGAGATATGGCAGTTTGGAGGTAAGAAACGCTTGAGAAACTCAAAATTTTCGCAGTTCTGATGCTCGAAACGAATAACTAGAACGGCCTAGGGGAAAAGTACGCATACCGTTGTAATCGGGCGAGTTTCTACTTTCAGATGCAACAGAAATTTTGCGGATTGGTCAATCCGTTCGCGAGATATGGCAGTTTGTGCGTAAGAAACGCTTGAGAAACACAACATTTTCGCAGTTCTGATTCTCGAAACGAATAACTAGAACGGCCTAGGGGAAAAGTACGCATACCGTTGTAATCGGGCGAGTTTCTACTTTCAGATGCAACAGAAATTTTGCGGATTGGACAATCCGTTCGCGAGATATGGCAGTTTGGAGGTAAGCAACGCTTGAGAAACCCAAAATTTTCGCAGTTCTCATGCTCGAAACGAATAACTAGAACGGCCTAGGGGAAAGTACGCATACCGTTGTAATCGGGCGAGTTTCTACTTTCAGATGCAACAGAAACTTTTCGGATTGGTCGATCCGTTCGCGAGATATGGCAGTTTTGGTGTAAGAAACGCTTGAGAAACTCCAAATTTTCGCAGTTCTGATACTCGAAACGAATAACTAGAACGGTCTAGGGGAAAACTACACATACCGTTGTAATGGGGCTAGTTTCTACTTTCTGATGCAACAGAAATTTTGCGGATTGGTCAATCCGTTCGCGAGATATGGCAGTTTGGAAGTATGAAACACTTGAGAAACACAAAATTTTCGCAGTTCTGATGCTCGAAACGAATAACTAGAGCGGCCTAGGGGAAAAGTACGCATACCGTTATAATCGGGCGAGTTTCTACTTTCAGATGCATCAGAAATTTTGCGGATTGGTCAATCCGTTCGCGAGATATGGCAGGTTGGAAGTAAGAAACGCTTGAGAAACTCAAAATTTTCGCAGTTCTGATGCTCGAAACGATTAACTAGAACGGCCTAGTGGAAAAGTACGCATACCGTTGTAATCGGGCGAGTTTCTACTTTCAGATGCAACAGAAATTTTGCGGATTGGTCAATCCGTTCGCGAGATATGGCAGTTTGGAGGTAAGAAACGCTTGAGAAACTCAAAATTTTCGCAGTTCTGATGCTCGAAACGAATAACTAGAACGGCCTAGGGGAAAAGTACGCATACCGTTGTAATCGGGCGAGTTTCTACTTTCAGATGCAATAGAAATTTTGCGGATTGGTCAATCCGTTCGCGAGATATGGGCGTTTGTATGTAAGAAACGCTTGAGAAACTCAAAATTTTCACAGTTCTGATGCTCGAAACGAATAACTAGAACGGCCTAGGGGAACAGTACGCATACCGTTGTAATCGGGCGAGTTTCTACTTTCAGATGCAACAGAAATTTTGCGGATTGGACAATCCGTTCGCGAGATATGGCAGTTTGGATGTAAGCAACGCTTGAGAAACCCAAAATTTTCGCAGTTCTCATGCTCGAAACGAATAACTACAACGGCCTAGGGGAAAGGTACGCATACCGTTGTAATCGGGCGTGTTTCTACTTTCAGATGCAACAGAAATTTTGCGGATTGGTCAATCCGTTCGCGAGATATGGCAGTTTGTGGGTAAGAAACGCTTGAGAAACTCAACATTTTCGCAGTTCTGATTCTCGAAACGAATAACTAGAACGGCCTAGGGGAAAAGTACGCATACCGTTGTAATCGGGCGAGTTTCTACTTTCAGATGCAACAGAAATTTTGCGGATTGGACAATCCGTTCGCGAGATATGGCAGTTTGGAGGTAAGCAACGCTTGAGAAACCCAAAATTTTCGCAGTTCTCATGCTCGAAACGAATAACTAGAACGGCCTAGGGGAAAGTACGCATACCGTTGTAATCGGGCGAGTTTCTACTTTCAGATGCAACAGAAACTTTTCGGATTGGTCGATCCGTTCGCGAGATATGGCAGTTTTGGTGTAAGAAACGCTTGAGAAACTCCAAATTTTCGCAGTTCTGATACTCGAAACGAATAACTAGAACGGTCTAGGGGAAAACTACGCATACCGTTGTAATGGGGCTAGTTTCTACTTTCTGATGCAACAGAAATTTTGCGGATTGGTCAATCTGTTCGCGAGATATGGCAGTTTGGAAGTATGAAACACTTGAGAAACACAAAATTTTCGCAGTTCTGATGCTCGAAACGAATAACTAGAGCGGCCTAGGGGAAAAGTACGCATACCGTTATAATCGGGCGAGTTTCTACTTTCAGATGCATCAGAAATTTTGCGGATTGGTCAATCCGTTCGCGAGATATGGCAGGTTGGAAGTAAGAAACGCTTGAGAAACTCAAAATTTTCGCAGTTCTGATGCTCGAAACGATTAACTAGAACGGCCTAGTGGAAAAGTACGCATACCGTTGTAATCGGGCGAGTTTCTACTTTCAGATGCAACAGAAATTTTGCGGATTGGTCAATCCGTTCGCGAGATATGGCAGTTTGGAGGTAAGAAACGCTTGAGAAACTCAAAATTTTCGCAGTTCTGATGCTCGAAACGAATAACTAGAACGGCCTAGGGGAAAAGTACGCATACCGTTGTAATCGGGCGAGTTTCTACTTTCAGATGCAATAGAAATTTTGCGGATTGGTCAATCCGTTCGCGAGATATGGGCGTTTGTATGTAAGAAACGCTTGAGAAACTCAAAATTTTCACAGTTCTGATGCTCGAAACGAATAACTAGAACGGCCTAGGGGAAAAGTACGGATACCGTTGTAATCGGGCGAGTTTCTACTTTCAGATGCAACAGAAATTTTGCGGATTGGACAATCCGTTCGCGAGATATGGCAGTTTGGATGTAAGCAACGCTTGAGAAACCCAAAATTTTCGCAGTTCTCATGCTCGAAACGAATAACTACAACGGCCTAGGGGAAAGGTACGCATACCGTTGTAATCGGGCGTGTTTCTACTTTCAGATGCAACAGAAATTTTGCGGATTGGTCAATCCGTTCGCGAGATATGGCAGTTTGTGGGTAAGAAACGCTTGAGAAACTCAACATTTTCGCAGTTCTGTTTCTCGAAACGAATAAATAGAACGGCCTAGGGGAAAAGTACGCATACCGTTGGAATCGGGCGAGTTTCTACTTTCAGATGCAACAGAAATTTTGCGGATTGGACAATCCGTTCGCGAGATATGGCAGTTTGGAGGTAAGCAACGCTTGAGAAACCCAAAATTTTCGCAGTTCTCATGCTCGAAACGAATAACTAGAACGGCCTAGGGGAAAAGTACGCATACCGTTGTAATCGGGCGAGTTTCTACTTTCAGATGCAAAAGAAACTTTTCGGATTGGTCGATCCGTTCGCGAGATATGGCAGTTTTGGTGTAAGAAACCCTTGAGAAACTCCAAATTTTCGCAGTTCTGATACTCGAAACGAATAACTAGAACGGTCTAGGGGAAAACTACTCATACCGTTGTAATGGGGCTAGTTTCTACTTTCTGATGCAACAGAAATTTTGCGGATTGGTCAATCAGTTCGCGAGATATGGCAGTTTGGAAGTATGAAACACTTGAGAAACACAAAATTTTCGCAGTTCTGATGCTCGAAACGAATAACTAGAGCGGCCTAGGGGAAAACTACGCATACCGTTGCAATCGGGCGAGTTTCTACTTTCAGATGCATCAGAAATTTTGCGGATTGGTCAATCCGTTCGCGAGATATGGCAGGTTGGAAGTAAGAAACGCTTGAGAAACTCAAAATTTTCGCAGTTCTGATGCTCGAAACGATTAACTAGAACGGCCTAGTGGAAAAGTACGCATACCGTTGTAATCGGGCGAGTTTCTACTTTCAGATGCAACCGAAATTTTGCGGATTGGTCAATCCGTTCGCGAGATATGGCAGTTTGGATGTAAGCAACGCTTGAGAAACCCAAAATTTTCGCAGTTCTCATGCTCGAAACGAATAACTACAACGGCCTAGGGGAAAGGTACGCATACCGTTGTAATCGGGCGTGTTTCTACTTTCAGATGCAACAGAAATTTTGCGGATTGGTCAATCCGTTCGCGAGATATGGCAGTTTGTGGGTAAGAAACGCTTGAGAAACTCAACATTTTCGCAGTTCTGATTCTCGAAACGAATAAATAGAACGGCCTAGGGGAAAAGTACGCATACCGTTGTAATCGGGCGAGTTTCTACTTTCAGATGCAACAGAAATTTTGCGGATTGGACAATCCGTTCGCGAGATATGGCAGTTTGGAGGTAAGCAACGCTTGAGAAACCCAAAATTTTCGCAGTTCTCATGCTCGAAACGAATAACTAGAACGGCCTAGGGGAAAAGTACGCATACCGTTGTAATCGGGCGAGTTTCTACTTTCAGATGCAAAAGAAACTTTTCGGATTGGACAATCCGTTCGCGAGATATGGCAGTTTGGAGGTAAGCAACGCTTGAGAAACCCAAAATTTTCGCAGTTCTCATGCTCGAAACGAATAACTAGAACGGCCTAGGGGAAAAGTACGCATACCGTTGTAATCGGGCGAGTTTCTACTTGCAGATGCAACAGAAATTTTGCGGATTGGTCAATCCGTTCGCGAGATATGGGCGTTTGTATGTAAGAAACGCTTGAGAAACTCAAAATTTTCACAGTTCTGATGCTCGAAACGAATAACTAGAACGGCCTAGGGGAAAAGTACGCATACCGTTGTAATCGGGCGAGTTTCTACTTTCAGATGCAACAGAAATTTTGCGGATTGGACAATCCGTTCGCGAGATATGGCAGTTTGGATGTAAGCAACGCTTGAGAAACCCAAAATTTTCGCAGTTCTCATGCTCGAAACGAATAACTACAACGGCCTAGGGGAAAGGTACGCATACCGTTGTAATCGGGCGAGTTTCTACTTTCAGATGCAACAGAAATTTTGCGGATTGGTCTATCCGTTCGCGAGATATGGCAGTTTGGAGGTATGAAACGCTTGAGAAACTCAAAGTTCTCGCAGTTCTGATGCTCGACAAGCATAACTAGAACGGTCTAGGGGAAAACTACTCATACCGTTGTAATGGGGCTAGTTTCTACTTTCTGATGCAACAGAAATTTTGCGGATTGGTCAATCCGTTCGCGAGATATGGCAGTTTGGAAGTATGAAACACTTGAGAAACACAAAATTTTCGCAGTTCTGATGCTCGAAACGAATAACTAGAGCGGCCTAGGGGAAAAGTACGCATACCGTTGCAATCGGGCGAGTTTCTACTTTCAGATGCATCAGAAATTTTGCGGATTGGTCAATCCGTTCGCGAGATATGGCAGGTTGGAAGTAAGAAACGCTTGAGAAACTCAAAATTTTCGCAGTTCTGATGCTCGAAACGATTAACTAGAACGGCCTAGTGGAAAAGTACGCATACCGTTGTAATCGGGCGAGTTTCTACTTTCAGATGCAACAGAAATTTTGCGGATTGGTCAATCCGTTCGCGAGATATGGCAGTTTGGAGGTAAGAAACGCTTGAGAAACTCAAAATTTTCGCAGTTCTGATGCTCGAAACGAATAACTAGAACGGCCTAGGGGAAAAGTACGCATACCGTTGTAATCGGGCGAGTTTCTACTTTCAGATGCAACAGAAATTTTGCGGATTGGTCAATCCGTTCGCGAGATATGGGCGTTTGTATGTAAGAAACGCTTGAGAAACTCAAAATTTTCACAGTTCTGATGCTCGAAACGAATAACTAGGACGGCCTAGGGGAAAAGTACGCATACCGTTGTAATCGGGCGAGTTTCTACTTTCAGATGCAACAGAAATTTTGCGGATTGGACATTCCGTTCGCGAGATATGGCAGTTTGGATGTAAGCAACGCTTGAGAAACCCAAAATTTTCGCAGTTCTCATGCTCGAAACGAATAACTACAACGGCCTAGGGGAAAGGTACGCATACCGTTGTAATCGGGCGAGTTTCTACTTTCAGATGCAACAGAAATTTTGCGGATTGGTCGATCCGTTCGCGAGATATGGCAGTTTGGAGGTATGAAACGCTTGAGAAACTCAAAGTTTTCGCAGTTCTGATGCTCGACAAGCATAACTAGAACGGTCTAGGGGAAAAGTACGCATACCGTTGTAATCGGGCGAGTTTCTACTTTCAGATGCAACAGAAATTTTGCGGATTGGTCAATCCGTTCGCGAGATATGGCAGTTTGGAGGTAGGAAACGCTTGAGAAACTCAAAATTTTCGCAGTTCTGATGCTCGAAACGAATAACTAGAACGGCCTAGGGGAAAAGTACGCATACCATTGTAATCGGGCGAGTTTCTACTTTCAGATGCAACAGAAATTTTGCGGATTGGTCAATCCGTTCGCGAGATATGGCTGTTTGGAAGTATAAAACACTTGAGAAACACAAAATTTTCGCAGTTCTGATGCTCGAAACGAATAACTAGAGCGGCCTAGGGGAAAAGTACGCATACCGTTGTAATCGGGCGAGTTTCTACTTTCAGATGCATCAGAAATTTTGCGGATTGGTCAATCCGTTCGCGATATATGGCAGTTTGGAAGTAAGAAACGCTTGAGAAACTCAAAATTTTCGCAGTTCTGATGCTCGAAACGAATAACTAGAACGGTCTAGGGGAAAGCTACTCATACCGTTGTAATCGGGCGAGTTTCTACTTTCAGATGCAACAGAAATTTTGCGGCTTAGTCAATCCGTTCGCGAGATATGGCAGTTTGGAGGTAAGAAACGCTTGAGAAACTCCAAATTTTCGCAGTTCTGATGCTCGAAAGGATTAACTAGAACGGCCTAGGGGAAAAGTACGCATACCGTTGTAATCGGGCGAGTTTCTACTTTCAGATGCAACAGAAATTTTGCGGATTGGTCAATCCGTTCGCGAGATATGGGCGTTTGTATGTAAGAAACGCTTGAGAAACTCAAAATTTTCACAGTTCTGATGCTCGAAACGAATAACTAGGACGGCCTAGGGGAAAAGTACGCATACCGTCGTAATCGGGCGAGTTTCTACTTTCAGATGCAACAGAAATTTTGCGGATTGGACATTCCGTTCGCGAGATATGGCAGTTTGGATGTAAGCAACGCTTGAGAAACCCAAAATTTTCGCAGTTCTCATGCTCGAAACGAATAACTACAACGGCCTAGGGGAAAGGTACGCATACCGTTGTAATCGGGCGAGTTTCTACTTTCAGATGCAACAGAAATTTTGCGGATTGGTCGATCCGTTCGCGAGATATGGCAGTTTGGAGGTATGAAACGCTTGAGAAACTCAAAGTTTTCGCAGTTCTGATGCTCGACAAGCATAACTAGAACGGTCTAGGGGAAAAGTACGCATACCGTTGTAATCGGGCGAGTTTCTACTTTCAGATGCAACAGAAATTTTGCGGATTGGTCAATCCGTTCGCGAGATATGGCAGTTTGGAGGTAGGAAACGCTTGAGAAACTCAAAATTTTCGCAGTTCTGATGCTCGAAACGAATAACTAGAACGGCCTAGGGGAAAAGTACGCATACCGTTGTAATCGGGCGAGTTTCTACTTTCAGATGCAACAGAAATTTTGCGGATTGGTCAATCCGTTCGCGAGATATGGCTGTTTGGAAGTATAAAACACTTGAGAAACACAAAATTTTCGCAGTTCTGATGCTCGAAACGAATAACTAGAGCGGCCTAGGGGAAAAGTACGCATACCGTTGTAATCGGGCGAGTTTCTACTTTCAGATGCATCAGAAATTTTGCGGATTGGTCAATCCGTTCGCGATATATGGCAGTTTGGAAGTAAGAAACGCTTGAGAAACTCAAAATTTTCGCAGTTCTGATGCTCGAAACGAATAACTAGAACGGTCTAGGGGAAAGCTACTCATACCGTTGTAATCGGGCGAGTTTCTACTTTCAGATGCAACAGAAATTTTGCGGCTTAGTCAATCCGTTCGCGAGATATGGCAGTTTGGAGGTAAGAAACGCTTGAGAAACTCCAAATTTTCGCAGTTCTGATGCTCGAAAGGATTAACTAGAACGGCCTAGGGGAAAAGTACGCATACCGTTGTAATCGGGCGAGTTTCTACTTTCAGATGCAACAGAAATTTTGCGGATTGGTCATTCCGTTCGCGAGATATGGCAGTTTGGAGGTAAGAAACGCTTGAGAAACTCAAAATTTTCGCAGTTCTGATGCTCGAAACGAATAACTAGAACGGACTAGGGGAAAAGTACGCATACAGTTGTAATCGGGCGAGTTTCTACTTTCAGATGCAACAGAAATTTTGCGGATTGGTCAATCCGTTCGCGAGATATGGCAGTTTGTAGGTAAGAAACGCTTGAGAAACTCAACATTTTCGCAGTTCTGATGCTCGAAACGAATAACTAGAACGGCCTAGGGGAAAAGTACGCATACCGTTTCAATTGAGCGAGTTTCTACTTTCAGATGCAACAGAAATTTTGCGCATTGGTCAATCCGTTCGCGAGATATGGCAGTTTGGAGGTAAGAAACGCTTGAGAAACTCAAAATTTTCGCAGTTCTGATGCTCGAAACGAATAACTAGAACAGCCTTTGGGAAAAGTACGCATACCGTTGTAATCGGGCGAGTTTCTACTTTCAGATGCAACAGAAATTTTGCGGATTAGTCAATCCGTTCGCGAGATATGGCAGTTTGGAGGTAAGAAACGCTTGAGAAACTCAAAATTTTCGCAGTTCTGATGCTCGAAACGAATAACTAGAACGGACTAGGGGAAAAGTACGCATACCGTTGTAATCGGGCGAGTTTCTACTTTCAGATGCAACAGAAATTTTGCGGATTGGTCAATCCGTTCGCGAGATATGGCTGTTTGGATGTATAAAACACTTGAGAAACACAAAATTTTCGCAGTTCTGATGCTCGAAACGAATAACTAGAGCGGCCTAGGGGAAAAGTACGCATACCGTTGTAATCGGGCGAGTTTCTACTTTCAGATGCATCAGAAATTTTGCGGATTGGTCAGTCCATTCGCGAGATATGGCAGTTTGGAGGTAAGAAACGCTTGAGAAACTCAAAATTTTCGCAGTTCTGATGCTCGAAACGAATAACTAGAACGGCCTAGGGGAAAAGTACGCACACCGTTGTAATCGGGCGAGTTTCTACTTTCAGATGCAACAGAAATTTTGCGGCTTAGTCAATCCGTTCGCGAGATATGGCAGTATGGAGGTAAGAAACGCTTGAGAAACTCAAAATTTTCGCAGTTCTGATGCTCGACAAGCATAACTAGAACGGTCTAGGGGAAAAGTACGCATACCGTTGTAATCGGGCGAGTTTCTACTTTCAGATGCAACAGAAACTTTGCGGATTAGTCAATCCGTTCGCGAGATATGGCAGTTTGGAGGTAAGAAACGCTTGAGAAACTCAAAATTTTCGAAGTTCTGATGCTCGAAACGAATAACTAGAACGGCCTAGGGGAAAAGTACGCATGCCGTTGTAATCGGGCGAGTTTCTACTTTCAGATGCAACAGAAACTTTGCGGATTAGTCAATCCGTTCGCGAGATATGGCAGTTTGGAGGTAAGAAACGCTTGAGAAACTCAAAATTTTCGCAGTTCTGATGCTCGACAAGCATAACTAGAACGGTCTAGGGGAAAAGTACGCATACCGTTGTAATCGGGCGACTTTCTACTTTCAGATGCAACAGAAATTTTGCGGATTGGTCAATCCGTTCACGAGATGTGGCAGTTTGTAGGTAAGAAACGCTTGAGAAACTCAAAATTTTCGCAGTTCTGATGCTCAAAAGGAATAACTAGAACGGCCTAGGGGAAAAGTACGCATACCGTTTCAATTGGGCGAGTTTCTACTTTCAGATGCAACAGGAATTTTGCGCATTGGTCAATCCGTTCGCGAGATATGGCAGTTTGGAGGTAAGAAACGCTTGAGAAACTCAAAATTTTCGCAGTTCAGATGCACGAAACGAATAACTAGAACGGCCTAGGGGAAAAGTACGCATACCGTTGTAATCGGGCGAGTTTCTACTTTCAGATGCAACAGAAATTTTGCGGATTAGTCAATCCGTTCGCGAGATATGGCTGTTTGGAGGTAAGAAACGCTTGAGAAACTCAATATTTTCGCAGTTCTGATGCTCGACAAGCATAACTAGAACGGTCTAGGGGAAAAGTACGCATACCGTTGTAATCGGGCGAGTTTCTACTTTCAGATGCAACAGAAATTTTGCGGATTGATCAATCCGTTCGCGAGATATGGCAGTTTGGAGGTAAGAAACGCTTGAGAAACTCAAAATTTTCGCAGTTCTGATGCTCGACAAGCATAACTAGGACGGTCTAGGGGAAATGTACGCATACCGTTGTAATCGGGCGACTTTCTACTTTCAGATGCAACAGAAATTTTGCGGATTGGTCAATCCGTTCACGAGATGTGGCAGTTTGTAGGTAAGAAACGCTTGAGAAACTCAAAATTTTCGCAGTTCTGATGCTCAAAAGGAATAACTAGAACGGCCTAGGGGAAAAGTACGCATACCGTTTCAATTGGGCGAGTTTCTACTTTCAGGTGCAACAGGAATTTTGCGCATTGGTCAATCCGTTCGCGAGATATGGCAGTTTGGAGGTAAGAAACGCTTGAGAAACTCAAAATTTTCGCAGTTCAGATGCACGAAACGAATAACTAGAACGGCCTAGGGGAAAAGTACGCATACCGTTGTAATCGGGCGAGTTTCTACTTTCAGATGCAACAGAAATTTTGCGGATTAGTCAATCCGTTCGCGAGATATGGCAGTTTGGAGGTAAGAAACGCTTGAGAAACTCAATATTTTCGCAGTTCTGATGCTCGACAAGCATAACTAGAACGGTCTAGGGGAAAAGTACGCATACCGTTGTAATCGGGCGAGTTTCTACTTTCAGATGCAACAGAAATTTTGCGGATTGATCAATCCGTTCGCGAGATATGGCAGTTTGGAGGTAAGAAACGCTTGAGAAACTCAAAATTTTCGAAGTTCTGATGCTCGAAACGAATAACTAGAACGGCCTAGGGGAAAAGTACGCATGCCGTTGTAATCGGGCGAGTTTCTACTTTCAGATGCAACAGAAATTTTGCGGATTAGTCAATCCGTTCGCGAGATATGGCAGTTCGGAGGTAAGAAACGCTTGAGAAACTCAAAATTTTCCCAGTTCTGATGCTCGACAAGCATAACTAGAACGGTCTAGGGGAAAAGTACGCATACCGTTGTAATCGGGCGAGTTTCTACTTTCAGATGCAACAGAAATTTTGCGGATTGGTCAATCCGTTCGCGAGATATGGCAGTTTGGAGGTAAGAAACGCTTGAGAAACTCAAAATTTTCGAAGTTCTGATGCTCGAAACGAATAACCAGAACGGCCTAGGGGAAAAGCACGCATACCGTTGTAATCGGGCGAGTTTCTACTTTCAGATGCAACAGAAATTTTGCGGATTAGTCAATCCGTTCGCGAGATATGGCAGATTGGAAGTAAGAAACGCTTGAGAAACACAAAATTTTCGCAGTTCTGATGCTCGAAACGAATAACTAGAACGGCCTAGGGGAAAAGTACGCATGCCGTTGTAATCGGGCGAGTTTCTACTTTCAGATGCAACAGAAATTTTGCGGATTGGTCAATCCGTTCGTGAGAAATGGCAGTTTGGAGGTAAGAAACGCTTGAGAAACTCAAAATTTTCGCAGTTCTGATGCTCGAAACGAATAACTAGAACGGCCTAGGGGAAAAGTACGCATACCGTTGTAATCGGGCGAGTTTCTACTTTCAGATGCAACAGAAATTTTGCGGATTAGTCAATCCGTTCGCGAGATATGGCAGATTGGAAGTAAGAAACGCTTGAGAAACACAAAATTTTCGCAGTTCTGATGCTCGAAACGAATAACTAGAGCGGCCTAGGGGAAAAGTACGCATACCGTTGCAATCGGGCGAGTTTCTACTTTCAGATGCAACAGAAATTTTGCGGATTGGTCAATCCGTTCGCGAGATATGGCAGTTTGGAGGTAAGAAACGCTTGAGAAACTCAAAATTTTCGCAGTTCTGATGCTCGAAACGAATAACTAGAACGGCCTAGGGGAAAAGTACGCATACCGTTGTAATCGGGCGAGTTTCTAGTTTCAGATGCAACAGAAATTTTGCGGATTAGTCAATCCGTTCGCGAGATATGGCAGTTTGGAGGTAAGAAACGCTTGAGAAACTCAAAATTTTCGCAGTTCTGATGCTCGAAACGATTAACTAGAACGGCCTAGTGGAAAAGTACGCATACCGTTGTAATCGGGCGAGTTTCTACTTTCAGATGCAACAGAAATTTTGCGGATTGGTCAATCCGTTCGCGAGATATGGCAGTTTGGAGGTAAGAAACGCTTGAGAAACTCAAAATTTTCGCAGTTCTGATGCTCGAAACGAATAACTAGAACGGCCTAGGGGAAAAGTACGCATACCGTTGTAATCGGGCGAGTTTCTACTTTCAGATGCAACAGAAATTTTGCGGATTGGTCAATCCGTTCGCGAGATATGGGCGTTTGTATGTAAGAAACGCTTGAGAAACTCAAAATTTTCACAGTTCTGATGCTCGAAACGAATAACTAGGACGGCCTAGGGGAAAAGTACGCATACCGTTGTAATCGGGCGAGTTTCTACTTTCAGATGCAACAGAAATTTTGCGGATTGGACATTCCGTTCGCGAGATATGGCAGTTTGGATGTAAGCAACGCTTGAGAAACCCAAAATTTTCGCAGTTCTCATGCTCGAAACGAATAACTACAACGGCCTAGGGGAAAGGTACGCATACCGTTGTAATCGGGCGAGTTTCTACTTTCAGATGCAACAGAAATTTTGCGGATTGGTCGATCCGTTCGCGAGATATGGCAGTTTGGAGGTATGAAACGCTTGAGAAACTCAAAGTTTTCGCAGTTCTGATGCTCGACAAGCATAACTAGAACGGTCTAGGGGAAAAGTACGCATACCGTTGTAATCGGGCGAGTTTCTACTTTCAGATGCAACAGAAATTTTGCGGATTGGTCAATCCGTTCGCGAGATATGGCAGTTTGGAGGTAGGAAACGCTTGAGAAACTCAAAATTTTCGCAGTTCTGATGCTCGAAACGAATAACTAGAACGGCCTAGGGGAAAAGTACGCATACCGTTGTAATCGGGCGAGTTTCTACTTTCAGATGCAACAGAAATTTTGCGGATTGGTCAATCCGTTCGCGAGATATGGCTGTTTGGAAGTATAAAACACTTGAGAAACACAAAATTTTCGCAGTTCTGATGCTCGAAACGAATAACTAGAGCGGCCTAGGGGAAAAGTACGCATACCGTTGTAATCGGGCGAGTTTCTACTTTCAGATGCATCAGAAATTTTGCGGATTGGTCAATCCGTTCGCGATATATGGCAGTTTGGAAGTAAGAAACGCTTGAGAAACTCAAAATTTTCGCAGTTCTGATGCTCGAAACGAATAACTAGAACGGTCTAGGGGAAAGCTACTCATACCGTTGTAATCGGGCGAGTTTCTACTTTCAGATGCAACAGAAATTTTGCGGCTTAGTCAATCCGTTCGCGAGATATGGCAGTTTGGAGGTAAGAAACGCTTGAGAAACTCCAAATTTTCGCAGTTCTGATGCTCGAAAGGATTAACTAGAACGGCCTAGGGGAAAAGTACGCATACCGTTGTAATCGGGCGAGTTTCTACTTTCAGATGCAACAGAAATTTTGCGGATTGGACATTCCGTTCGCGAGATATGGCAGTTTGGATGTAAGCAACGCTTGAGAAACCCAAAATTTTCGCAGTTCTCATGCTCGAAACGAATAACTACAACGGCCTAGGGGAAAGGTACGCATACCGTTGTAATCGGGCGAGTTTCTACTTTCAGATGCAACAGAAATTTTGCGGATTGGTCGATCCGTTCGCGAGATATGGCAGTTTGGAGGTATGAAACGCTTGAGAAACTCAAAGTTTTCGCAGTTCTGATGCTCGACAAGCATAACTAGAACGGTCTAGGGGAAAAGTACGCATACCGTTGTAATCGGGCGAGTTTCTACTTTCAGATGCAACAGAAATTTTGCGGATTGGTCAATCCGTTCGCGAGATATGGCAGTTTGGAGGTAGGAAACGCTTGAGAAACTCAAAATTTTCGCAGTTCTGATGCTCGAAACGAATAACTAGAACGGCCTAGGGGAAAAGTACGCATACCGTTGTAATCGGGCGAGTTTCTACTTTCAGATGCAACAGAAATTTTGCGGATTGGTCAATCCGTTCGCGAGATATGGCTGTTTGGAAGTATAAAACACTTGAGAAACACAAAATTTTCGCAGTTCTGATGCTCGAAACGAATAACTAGAGCGGCCTAGGGGAAAAGTACGCATACCGTTGTAATCGGGCGAGTTTCTACTTTCAGATGCATCAGAAATTTTGCGGATTGGTCAATCCGTTCGCGATATATGGCAGTTTGGAAGTAAGAAACGCTTGAGAAACTCAAAATTTTCGCAGTTCTGATGCTCGAAACGAATAACTAGAACGGTCTAGGGGAAAGCTACTCATACCGTTGTAATCGGGCGAGTTTCTACTTTCAGATGCAACAGAAATTTTGCGGCTTAGTCAATCCGTTCGCGAGATATGGCAGTTTGGAGGTAAGAAACGCTTGAGAAACTCCAAATTTTCGCAGTTCTGATGCTCGAAAGGATTAACTAGAACGGCCTAGGGGAAAAGTACGCATACCGTTGTAATCGGGCGAGTTTCTACTTTCAGATGCAACAGAAATTTTGCGGATTGGTCATTCCGTTCGCGAGATATGGCAGTTTGGAGGTAAGAAACGCTTGAGAAACTCAAAATTTTCGCAGTTCTGATGCTCGAAACGAATAACTAGAACGGACTAGGGGAAAAGTACGCATACAGTTGTAATCGGGCGAGTTTCTACTTTCAGATGCAACAGAAATTTTGCGGATTGGTCAATCCGTTCGCGAGATATGGCAGTTTGTAGGTAAGAAACGCTTGAGAAACTCAACATTTTCGCAGTTCTGATGCTCGAAACGAATAACTAGAACGGCCTAGGGGAAAAGTACGCATACCGTTTCAATTGAGCGAGTTTCTACTTTCAGATGCAACAGAAATTTTGCGCATTGGTCAATCCGTTCGCGAGATATGGCAGTTTGGAGGTAAGAAACGCTTGAGAAACTCAAAATTTTCGCAGTTCTGATGCTCGAAACGAATAACTAGAACAGCCTTTGGGAAAAGTACGCATACCGTTGTAATCGGGCGAGTTTCTACTTTCAGATGCAACAGAAATTTTGCGGATTAGTCAATCCGTTCGCGAGATATGGCAGTTTGGAGGTAAGAAACGCTTGAGAAACTCAAAATTTTCGCAGTTCTGATGCTCGAAACGAATAACTAGAACGGACTAGGGGAAAAGTACGCATACCGTTGTAATCGGGCGAGTTTCTACTTTCAGATGCAACAGAAATTTTGCGGATTGGTCAATCCGTTCGCGAGATATGGCTGTTTGGATGTATAAAACACTTGAGAAACACAAAATTTTCGCAGTTCTGATGCTCGAAACGAATAACTAGAGCGGCCTAGGGGAAAAGTACGCATACCGTTGTAATCGGGCGAGTTTCTACTTTCAGATGCATCAGAAATTTTGCGGATTGGTCAGTCCATTCGCGAGATATGGCAGTTTGGAGGTAAGAAACGCTTGAGAAACTCAAAATTTTCGCAGTTCTGATGCTCGAAACGAATAACTAGAACGGCCTAGGGGAAAAGTACGCACACCGTTGTAATCGGGCGAGTTTCTACTTTCAGATGCAACAGAAATTTTGCGGCTTAGTCAATCCGTTCGCGAGATATGGCAGTATGGAGGTAAGAAACGCTTGAGAAACTCAAAATTTTCGCAGTTCTGATGCTCGACAAGCATAACTAGAACGGTCTAGGGGAAAAGTACGCATACCGTTGTAATCGGGCGAGTTTCTACTTTCAGATGCAACAGAAACTTTGCGGATTAGTCAATCCGTTCGCGAGATATGGCAGTTTGGAGGTAAGAAACGCTTGAGAAACTCAAAATTTTCGAAGTTCTGATGCTCGAAACGAATAACTAGAACGGCCTAGGGGAAAAGTACGCATGCCGTTGTAATCGGGCGAGTTTCTACTTTCAGATGCAACAGAAACTTTGCGGATTAGTCAATCCGTTCGCGAGATATGGCAGTTTGGAGGTAAGAAACGCTTGAGAAACTCAAAATTTTCGCAGTTCTGATGCTCGACAAGCATAACTAGAACGGTCTAGGGGAAAAGTACGCATACCGTTGTAATCGGGCGACTTTCTACTTTCAGATGCAACAGAAATTTTGCGGATTGGTCAATCCGTTCACGAGATGTGGCAGTTTGTAGGTAAGAAACGCTTGAGAAACTCAAAATTTTCGCAGTTCTGATGCTCAAAAGGAATAACTAGAACGGCCTAGGGGAAAAGTACGCATACCGTTTCAATTGGGCGAGTTTCTACTTTCAGATGCAACAGGAATTTTGCGCATTGGTCAATCCGTTCGCGAGATATGGCAGTTTGGAGGTAAGAAACGCTTGAGAAACTCAAAATTTTCGCAGTTCAGATGCACGAAACGAATAACTAGAACGGCCTAGGGGAAAAGTACGCATACCGTTGTAATCGGGCGAGTTTCTACTTTCAGATGCAACAGAAATTTTGCGGATTAGTCAATCCGTTCGCGAGATATGGCAGTTTGGAGGTAAGAAACGCTTGAGAAACTCAATATTTTCGCAGTTCTGATGCTCGACAAGCATAACTAGAACGGTCTAGGGGAAAAGTACGCATACCGTTGTAATCGGGCGAGTTTCTACTTTCAGATGCAACAGAAATTTTGCGGATTGATCAATCCGTTCGCGAGATATGGCAGTTTGGAGGTAAGAAACGCTTGAGAAACTCAAAATTTTCGCAGTTCTGATGCTCGACAAGCATAACTAGGACGGTCTAGGGGAAAAGTACGCATACCGTTGTAATCGGGCGACTTTCTACTTTCAGATGCAACAGAAATTTTGCGGATTGGTCAATCCGTTCACGAGATGTGGCAGTTTGTAGGTAAGAAACGCTTGAGAAACTCAAAATTTTCGCAGTTCTGATGCTCAAAAGGAATAACTAGAACGGCCTAGGGGAAAAGTACGCATACCGTTTCAATTGGGCGAGTTTCTACTTTCAGATGCAACAGGAATTTTGCGCATTGGTCAATCCGTTCGCGAGATATGGCAGTTTGGAGGTAAGAAACGCTTGAGAAACTCAAAATTTTCGCAGTTCAGATGCACGAAACGAATAACTAGAACGGCCTAGGGGAAAAGTACGCATACCGTTGTAATCGGGCGAGTTTCTACTTTCAGATGCAACAGAAATTTTGCGGATTAGTCAATCCGTTCGCGAGATATGGCAGTTTGGAGGTAAGAAACGCTTGAGAAACTCAATATTTTCGCAGTTCTGATGCTCGACAAGCATAACTAGAACGGTCTAGGGGAAAAGTACGCATACCGTTGTAATCGGGCGAGTTTCTACTTTCAGATGCAACAGAAATTTTGCGGATTGATCAATCCGTTCGCGAGATATGGCAGTTTGGAGGTAAGAAACGCTTGAGAAACTCAAAATTTTCGAAGTTCTGATGCTCGAAACGAATAACTAGAACGGCCTAGGGGAAAAGTACGCATGCCGTTGTAATCGGGCGAGTTTCTACTTTCAGATGCAACAGAAATTTTGCGGATTAGTCAATCCGTTCGCGAGATATGGCAGTTTGGAGGTAAGAAACGCTTGAGAAACTCAAAATTTTCGAAGTTCTGATGCTCGAAACGAATAACCAGAACGGCCTAGGGGAAAAGCACGCATACCGTTGTAATCGGGCGAGTTTCTACTTTCAGATGCAACAGAAATTTTGCGGATTAGTCAATCCGTTCGCGAGATATGGCAGATTGGAAGTAAGAAACGCTTGAGAAACACAAAATTTTCGCAGTTCTGATGCTCGAAACGAATAACTAGAACGGCCTAGGGGAAAAGTACGCATGCCGTTGTAATCGGGCGAGTTTCTACTTTCAGATGCAACAGAAATTTTGCGGATTGGTCAATCCGTTCGTGAGAAATGGCAGTTTGGAGGTAAGAAACGCTTGAGAAACTCAAAATTTTCGCAGTTCTGATGCTCGAAACGAATAACTAGAACGGCCTAGGGGAAAAGTACGCATACCGTTGTAATCGGGTGAGTTTCTACTTTCAGATGCAACAGAAATTTTGCGGATTGGTCAAACCGTTCGCGAGATGTGGCAGTTTGTAGGTAAGAAACGCTTGAGAAACTCAAAATTTTCGCAGTTTTGATGCTCAAAAGGAATAACTAGAACGGCCTAGGGGAAAAGTACGCATACCGTTGTAATCGGGCGAGTCTCTGCTTTCAGATGCAACAGAAATTTTGCGGATTGGTCAATCCGTTCGCGAGATATAGCAGTTTGGAGGTAAGAAACGCTTGAGAAACTCAAAATTTTCGCAGTTCTGATGCTCGACAAGCATAACTAGGACGGTCTAGGGGAAAAGTACGCATACCGTTGTAATCGGGCGACTTTCTACTTTCAGATGCAACAGAAATTTTGCGGATTGGTCAATCCGTTCACGAGATGTGGCAGTTTGTAGGTAAGAAACGCTTGAGAAACTCAAAATTTTCGCAGTTCTGATGCTCAAAAGGAATAACTAGAACGGCCTAGGGGAAAAGTACGCATACCGTTTCAATTGGGCGAGTTTCTACTTTCAGATGCAACAGGAATTTTGCGCATTGGTCAATCCGTTCGCGAGATATGGCAGTTTGGAGGTAAGAAACGCTTGAGAAACTCAAAATTTTCGCAGTTCAGATGCACGAAACGAATAACTAGAACGGCCTAGGGGAAAAGTACGCATACCGTTGTAATCGGGCGAGTTTCTACTTTCAGATGCAACAGAAATTTTGCGGATTAGTCAATCCGTTCGCGAGATATGGCAGTTTGGAGGTAAGAAACGCTTGAGAAACTCAAAATTTTCGCAGTTCAGATGCACGAAACGAATAACTAGAACGGCCTAGGGGAAAAGTACGCATACCGTTGTAATCGGGCGAGTTTCTACTTTCAGATGCAACAGAAATTTTGCGGATTAGTCAATCCGTTCGCGAGATATGGCAGTTTGGAGGTAAGAAACGCTTGAGAAACTCAATATTTTCGCAGTTCTGATGCTCGACAAGCATAACTAGAACGGTCTAGGGGAAAAGTACGCATACCGTTGTAATCGGGCGAGTTTCTACTTTCAGATGCAACAGAAATTTTGCGGATTGGTCAATCCGTTCGCGAGATATGGCAGTTTGTAGGTAAGAAACGCTTGAGAAACTCAACATTTTCGCAGTTCTGATGCTCGAAACGAATAACTAGAACGGCCTAGGGGAAAAGTACGCATACCGTTGTAATCGGGCGAGTTTCTAGTTTCAGATGCAACAGAAATTTTGCGGATTAGTCAATCCGTTCGCGAGATATGGCAGTTTGGAGGTAAGAAACGCTTGAGAAACTCAAAATTTTCGCAGTTCTGATGCTCGACAAGCATAACTAGAACGGTCTAGGGGAAAAGTACGCATACCGTTGTAATCGGGCGAGTTTCTACTTTCAGATGCAACAGAAATTTTGCGGATTGATCAATCCGTTCGCGAGATATGGCAGTTTGGAGGTAAGAAACGCTTGAGAAACTCAAAATTTTCGAAGTTCTGATGCTCGAAACGAATAACTAGAACGGCCTAGGGGAAAAGTACGCATGCCGTTGTAATCGGGCGAGTTTCTACTTTCAGATGCAACAGAAATTTTGCGGATTAGTCAATCCGTTCGCGAGATATGGCAGTTTGGAGGTAAGAAACGCTTGAGAAACTCAAAATTTTCGCAGTTCTGATGCTCGACAAGCATAACTAGAACGGTCTAGGGGAAAAGTACGCATACCGTTGTAATCGGGCGAGTTTCTACTTTCAGATGCAACAGAAATTTTGCGGATTGGTCAATCCGTTCGCGAGATATGGCAGTTTGTAGGTAAGAAACGCTTGAGAAACTCAACATTTTCGCAGTTCTGATGCTCGAAACGAATAACTAGAACGGCCTAGGGGAAAAGTACGCATACCGTTGTAATCGGGCGAGTTTCTAGTTTCAGATGCAACAGAAATTTTGCGGATTAGTCAATCCGTTCGCGAGATATGGCAGTTTGGAGGTAAGAAACGCTTGAGAAACTCAAAATTTTCGCAGTTCTGATGCTCGACAAGCATAACTAGAACGGTCCAGGGGAAAAGTACGCATACCGTTGTAATCGGGCGAGTTTCTACTTTCAGATGCAACAGAAATTTTGCGGATTGGTCAATCCGTTCGCGAGATGTGGCAGTTTGTAGGTAAGGAACGCTTGAGAAACTCAAAATTTTCGCAGTTCTGATGCTCAAAAGGAATAACTAGAACGGCCTAGGGGAAAAGTACGCATACCGTTGTAATCGGGCGAGTTTCTACTTTCAGATGCAACAGAAATTTTGCGGATTAGTCAATCCGTTCGCGAGATATGGAAGTTTGGAGGTAAGAAACGCTTGAGAAACACAAAATTTTCGCAGTTCTGATGCTCGAAACGAATAACTAGAACGGCCTAGGGGAAAAGTACGCATGCCGTTGTAATCGGGCGAGTTTCTACTTTCAGATGCAACAGAAATTTTGCGCATTGGTCAATCCGTTCGCGAGAAATGGCAGTTTGGAGGTATGAAACGCTTGAGAAACTCAAAATTTTCGCAGTTCTGATGCTCGAAACGAATAACTAGAACGGCCTAGGGGAAAAGTACGCATACCGTTGTAATCGGGCGAGTTTCTACTTTCAGATGCAACAGAAATTTTGCGGATTGGTCAATCCGTTCGCGAGATATGGCAGTTTGTAGGTAAGAAACGCTTGAGAAACTCAACATTTTCGCAGTTCTGATGCTCGAAACGAATAACTAGAACGGCCTAGGGGAAAAGTACGCATACCGTTGTAATCGGGCGAGTTTCTAGTTTCAGATGCAACAGAAATTTTGCGGATTAGTCAATCCGTTCGCGAGATATGGCAGTTTGGAGGTAAGAAACGCTTGAGAAACTCAAAATTTTCGCAGTTCTGATGCTCGACAAGCATAACTAGAACGGTCTAGGGGAAAAGTACGCATACCGTTGTAATCGGGCGACTTTCTACTTTCAGATGCAACAGAAATTTTGCGGATTGGTCAATCCGTTCGCGAGATGTGGCAGTTTGTAGGTAAGGAACGCTTGAGAAACTCAAAATTTTCGCAGTTCTGATGCTCGAAACGAATAACTAGAACGGCCTAGGGGAAAAGTACGCATACCGTTGTAATCGGGCGAGTTTCTACTTTCAGATGCAACAGAAATTTTGCGGATTAGTCAATCCGTTCGCGAGATATGGCAGTTTGGAGGTATGAAACGCTTGAGAAACTCAAAATTTTCGCAGTTCTGATGCTCGACAAGCATAACTAGAACGGTCTAGGGGAAAAGTACGCATACCGTTGTAATCGGTCGAGTTTCTACTTTCAGATGCAACAGAAATTTTGCGGATTGGTCAATCCGTTCGCGAGATATGGCAGTTTGTAGGTAAGAAACGCTTGAGAAACTCAAAATTTTCGCAGTTCTGATGCTCGAAACGAATAACTAGAACGGCCTAGGGGAAAAGTACGCATACCGTTGTAATCGGGGGAGCTTCTACTTTCAGATGCAACAGAAATGTTGCGGCTTAGTCAATCCGTTCGCGAGATATGGCAGTTTGGATGTAAGAAACGCTTGAGAAACTCAAAATTTTCGCAGTTCTGATGCTCGACAAGCATAACTAGAACGGCCTAGGGGAAAAGTACGCATACCGTTGTAATCGGGTGAGTTTCTACTTTCAGATGCAACAGAAATTTTGCGGATTGGTCAAACCGTTCGCGAGATGTGGCAGTTTGTAGGTAAGAAACGCTTGAGAAACTCAAAATTTTCGCAGTTTTGATGCTCAAAAGGAATAACTAGAACGGCCTAGGGGAAAAGTACGCATACCGTTGTAATCGGGCGAGTCTCTGCTTTCAGATGCAACAGAAATTTTGCGGATTGGTCAATCCGTTCGCGAGATATGGCAGTTTGGAGGTAAGAAACGCTTGAGAAACTCAAAATTTTCGCAGTTCTGATGCTCGACAAGCATAACTAGGACGGTCTAGGGGAAAAGTACGCATACCGTTGTAATCGGGCGACTTTCTACTTTCAGATGCAACAGAAATTTTGCGGATTGGTCAATCCGTTCGCGAGATGTGGCAGTTTGTAGGTAAGAAACGCTTGAGAAACTCAAAATTTTCGCAGTTCTGATGCTCAAAAGGAATAACTAGAACGGCCTAGGGGAAAAGTACGCATACCGTTTCAATTGGGCGAGTTTCTACTTTCAGATGCAACAGGAATTTTGCGCATTGGTCAATCCGTTCGCGAGATATGGCAGTTTGGAGGTAAGAAACGCTTGAGAAACTCAAAATTTTCGCAGTTCAGATGCACGAAACGAATAACTAGAACGGCCTAGGGGAAAAGTACGCATACCGTTGTAATCGGGCGAGTTTCTACTTTCAGATGCAACAGAAATTTTGCGGATTAGTCAATCCGTTCGCGAGATATGGCAGTTTGGAGGTATGAAACGCTTGAGAAACTCAAAATTTTCGCAGTTCTGATGCTCGACAAGCATAACTAGAACGGTCTAGGGGAAAAGTACGCATACCGTTGTAATCGGTCGAGTTTCTACTTTCAGATGCAACAGAAATTTTGCGGATTGGTCAATCCGTTCGCGAGATATGGCAGTTTGTAGGTAAGAAACGCTTGAGAAACTCAAAATTTTCGCAGTTCTGATGCTCGAAACGAATAACTAGAACGGCCTAGGGGAAAAGTACGCATACCGTTGTAATCGGGCGAGCTTCTACTTTCAGATGCAACAGAAATGTTGCGGCTTAGTCAATCCGTTCGCGAGATATGGCAGTTTGGATGTAAGAAACGCTTGAGAAACTCAAAATTTTCGCAGTTCTGATGCTCGACAAGCATAACTAGAACGGCCTAGGGGAAAAGTACGCATACCGTTGTAATCGGGTGAGTTTCTACTTTCAGATGCAACAGAAATTTTGCGGATTGGTCAAACCGTTCGCGAGATGTGGCAGTTTGTAGGTAAGAAACGCTTGAGAAACTCAAAATTTTCGCAGTTTTGATGCTCAAAAGGAATAACTAGAACGGCCTAGGGGAAAAGTACGCATACCGTTGTAATCGGGCGAGTCTCTGCTTTCAGATGCAACAGAAATTTTGCGGATTGGTCAATCCGTTCGCGAGATATGGCAGTTTGGAGGTAAGAAACGCTTGAGAAACTCAAAATTTTCGCAGTTCTGATGCTCGACAAGCATAACTAGGACGGTCTAGGGGAAAAGTACGCATACCGTTGTAATCGGGCGACTTTCTACTTTCAGATGCAACAGAAATTTTGCGGATTGGTCAATCCGTTCGCGAGATGTGGCAGTTTGTAGGTAAGAAACGCTTGAGAAACTCAAAATTTTCGCAGTTCTGATGCTCAAAAGGAATAACTAGAACGGCCTAGGGGAAAAGTACGCATACCGTTTCAATTGGGCGAGTTTCTACTTTCAGATGCAACAGGAATTTTGCGCATTGGTCAATCCGTTCGCGAGATATGGCAGTTTGGAGGTAAGAAACGCTTGAGAAACTCAAAATTTTCGCAGTTCAGATGCACGAAACGAATAACTAGAACGGCCTAGGGGAAAAGTACGCATACCGTTGTAATCGGGCGAGTTTCTACTTTCAGATGCAACAGAAATTTTGCGGATTAGTCAATCCGTTCGCGAGATATGGCAGTTTGGATGTAAGAAACGCTTGAGAAACTCAAAATTTTCGCAGTTCTGATGCTCGACAAGCATAACTAGAACGGTCTAGGGAAAAAGTACGCATGCCGTTGTAATCGGGCGAGTTTCTACTTTCAGATGCAACAGAAATTTTGCGGATTGGTCAATCCGTTCGCGAGATGTGGCAGTTTGTAGGTAAGGAACGCTTGAGAAACTCAAAATTTTCACAGTTCTGATGCTCAAAAGGAATAACTAGAACGGCCTAGGGGAAAAGTACGCATACCGTTGTAATCGGGCGACTTTCTACTTTCAGATGCAACAGAAATTTTGCGGATTAGTCAATCCGTTCGCGAGATATGGAAGTTTGGAGGTAAGAAACGCTTGAGAAACACAAAATTTTCGCAGTTCTGATGCTCGAAACGAATAACTAGAACGGCCTAGGGGAAAAGTACGCATGCCGTTGTAATCGGGCGAGTTTCTACTTTCAGATGCAACAGAAATTTTGCGCATTGGTCAATCCGTTCGCGAGAAATGGCAGTTTGGAGGTAAGAAACGCTTGAGAAACTCAAAATTTTCGCAGTTCTGATGCTCGAAACGAATAACTAGAACGGCCTAGGGGAAAAGTACGCATACCGTTGTAATCGGGCGAGTTTCTACTTTCAGATGCAACAGAAATTTTGCGGATTGGTCAATCCGTTCGCGAGATATGGCAGTTTGTAGGTAAGAAACGCTTGAGAAACTCAACATTTTCGCAGTTCTGATGCTCGAAACGAATAACTAGAACGGCCTAGGGGAAAAGTACGCATACCGTTGTAATCGGGCGAGTTTCTAGTTTCAGATGCAACAGAAATTTTGCGGATTAGTCAATCCGTTCGCGAGATATGGCAGTTTGGAGGTAAGAAACGCTTGAGAAACTCAAAATTTTCGCAGTTCTGATGCTCGACAAGCATAACTAGAACGGTCTAGGGGAAAAGTACGCATACCGTTGTAATCGGGCGACTTTCTACTTTCAGATGCAACAGAAATTTTGCGGATTGGTCAATCCGTTCGCGAGATGTGGCAGTTTGTAGGTAAGGAACGCTTGAGAAACTCAAAATTTTCGCAGTTCTGATGCTCAAAAGGAATAACTAGAACGGCCTAGGGGAAAAGTACGCATACCGTTGTAATCGGGCGAGTTTCTACTTTCAGATGCAACAGAAATTTTGCGGATGAGTCAATCCGTTCGCAAGATATGGAAGTTTGGAGGTAAGAAACGCTTGAGAAACACAAAATTTTCGCAATTCTGATGCTCGAAACGAATAACTAGAACGGCCTAGGGGAAAAGTACGCATGCCGTTGTAATCGGGCGAGTTTCTACTGTCAGATGCAACAGAAATTTTGCGCATTGGTCAATCCGTTCGCGAGAAATGGCAGTTTGGAGGTAAGAAACGCTTGAGAAACTCAAAATTTTCGCAGTTCTGATGCTCGAAACGAATAACTAGAACGGCCTAGGGGAAAAGTACGCATACCGTTGTAATCGGGCGAGTTTCTACTTTCAGATGCAACAGAAATTTTGCGGATTGGTCAATCCGTTCGCGAGATATGGCAGTTTGTAGGTAAGAAACGCTTGAGAAACTCAACATTTTCGCAGTTCTGATGCTCGAAACGAATAACTAGAACGGCCTAGGGGAAAAGTACGCATACCGTTGTAATCGGGCGAGTTTCTAGTTTCAGATGCAACAGAAATTTTGCGGATTAGTCAATCCGTTCGCGAGATATGGCAGTTTGGAGGTAAGAAACGCTTGAGAAACTCAAAATTTTCGCAGTTCTGATGCTCGACAAGCATAACTAGAACGGTCTAGGGGAAAAGTACGCATACCGTTGTAATCGGGCGAGTTTCTACTTTCAGATGCAACAGAAATTTTGCGGATTGATCAATCCGTTCGCGAGATATGGCAGTTTGGAGGTAAGAAACGCTTGAGAAACTCAAAATTTTCGAAGTTCTGATGCTCGAAACGAATAACTAGAACGGCCTAGGGGAAAAGTACGCATGCCGTTGTAATCGGGCGAGTTTCTACTTTCAGATGCAACAGAAATTTTGCGGATTAGTCAATCCGTTCGCGAGATATGGCAGTTTGGAGGTAAGAAACGCTTGAGAAACTCAAAATTTTCGCAGTTCTGATGCTCGACAAGCATAACTAGAACGGTCTAGGGGAAAAGTACGCATACCGTTGTAATCGGGCGAGTTTCTACTTTCAGATGCAACAGAAATTTTGCGGATTGGTCAATCCGTTCGCGAGATATGGCAGTTTGTAGGTAAGAAACGCTTGAGAAACTCAACATTTTCGCAGTTCTGATGCTCGAAACGAATAACTAGAACGGCCTAGGGGAAAAGTACGCATACCGTTGTAATCGGGCGAGTTTCTAGTTTCAGATGCAACAGAAATTTTGCGGATTAGTCAATCCGTTCGCGAGATATGGCAGTTTGGAGGTAAGAAACGCTTGAGAAACTCAAAATTTTCGCAGTTCTGATGCTCGACAAGCATAACTAGAACGGTCCAGGGGAAAAGTACGCATACCGTTGTAATCGGGCGAGTTTCTACTTTCAGATGCAACAGAAATTTTGCGGATTGGTCAATCCGTTCGCGAGATGTGGCAGTTTGTAGGTAAGGAACGCTTGAGAAACTCAAAATTTTCGCAGTTCTGATGCTCAAAAGGAATAACTAGAACGGCCTAGGGGAAAAGTACGCATACCGTTGTAATCGGGCGAGTTTCTACTTTCAGATGCAACAGAAATTTTGGGGATTAGTCAATCCGTTCGCGAGATATGGAAGTTTGGAGGTAAGAAACGCTTGAGAAACACAACATTTTCGCAGTTCTGATGCTCGAAACGAATAACTAGAACGGCCTAGGGGAAAAGTACGCATGCCGTTGTAATCGGGCGAGTTTCTACTTTCAGATGCAACAGAAATTTTGCGCATTGGTCAATCCGTTCGCGAGAAATGGCAGTTTGGAGGTATGAAACGCTTGAGAAACTCAAAATTTTCGCAGTTCTGATGCTCGAAACGAATAACTAGAACGGCCTAGGGGAAAAGTACGCATACCGTTGTAATCGGGCGAGTTTCTACTTTCAGATGCAACAGAAATTTTGCGGATTGGTCAATCCGTTCGCGAGATATGGCAGTTTGTAGGTAAGAAACGCTTGAGAAACTCAACATTTTCGCAGTTCTGATGCTCGAAACGAATAACTAGAACGGCCTAGGGGAAAAGTACGCATACCGTTGTAATCGGGCGAGTTTCTAGTTTCAGATGCAACAGAAATTTTGCGGATTAGTCAATCCGTTCGCGAGATATGGCAGTTTGGAGGTAAGAAACGCTTGAGAAACTCAAAATTTTCGCAGTTCTGATGCTCGACAAGCATAACTAGAACGGTCTAGGGGAAAAGTACGCATACCGTTGTAATCGGGCGACTTTCTACTTTCAGATGCAACAGAAATTTTGCGGATTGGTCAATCCGTTCGCGAGATGTGGCAGTTTGTAGGTAAGGAACGCTTGAGAAACTCAAAATTTTCGCAGTTCTGATGCTCGAAACGAATAACTAGAACGGCCTAGGGGAAAAGTACGCATACCGTTGTAATCGGGCGAGTTTCTACTTTCAGATGCAACAGAAATTTTGCGGATTAGTCAATCCGTTCGCGAGATATGGCAGTTTGGAGGTATGAAACGCTTGAGAAACTCAAAATTTTCGCAGTTCTGATGCTCGACAAGCATAACTAGAACGGTCTAGGGGAAAAGTACGCATACCGTTGTAATCGGTCGAGTTTCTACTTTCAGATGCAACAGAAATTTTGCGGATTGGTCAATCCGTTCGCGAGATATGGCAGTTTGTAGGTAAGAAACGCTTGAGAAACTCAAAATTTTCGCAGTTCTGATGCTCGAAACGAATAACTAGAACGGCCTAGGGGAAAAGTACGCATACCGTTGTAATCGGGCGAGCTTCTACTTTCAGATGCAACAGAAATGTTGCGGCTTAGTCAATCCGTTCGCGAGATATGGCAGTTTGGATGTAAGAAACGCTTGAGAAACTCAAAATTTTCGCAGTTCTGATGCTCGACAAGCATAACTAGAACGGCCTAGGGGAAAAGTACGCATACCGTTGTAATCGGGTGAGTTTCTACTTTCAGATGCAACAGAAATTTTGCGGATTGGTCAAACCGTTCGCGAGATGTGGCAGTTTGTAGGTAAGAAACGCTTGAGAAACTCAAAATTTTCGCAGTTTTGATGCTCAAAAGGAATAACTAGAACGGTCTAGGGGAAAAGTACGCATACCGTTGTAATCGGGCGAGTTTCTACTTTCAGATGCAACAGAAATTTTGCGGATTGGTCAATCCGTTCGCGAGATATGGCAGTTTGTAGGTAAGAAACGCTTGAGAAACTCAACATTTTCGCAGTTCTGATGCTCGAAACGAATAACTAGAACGGCCTAGGGGAAAAGTACGCATACCGTTGTAATCGGGCGAGTTTCTAGTTTCAGATGCAACAGAAATTTTGCGGATTAGTCAATCCGTTCGCGAGATATGGCAGTTTGGAGGTAAGAAACGCTTGAGAAACTCAAAATTTTCGCAGTTCTGATGCTCGACAAGCATAACTAGAACGGTCCAGGGGAAAAGTACGCATACCGTTGTAATCGGGCGAGTTTCTACTTTCAGATGCAACAGAAATTTTGCGGATTGGTCAATCCGTTCGCGAGATGTGGCAGTTTGTAGGTAAGGAACGCTTGAGAAACTCAAAATTTTCGCAGTTCTGATGCTCAAAAGGAATAACTAGAACGGCCTAGGGGAAAAGTACGCATACCGTTGTAATCGGGCGAGTTTCTACTTTCAGATGCAACAGAAATTTTGGGGATTAGTCAATCCGTTCGCGAGATATGGAAGTTTGGAGGTAAGAAACGCTTGAGAAACACAACATTTTCGCAGTTCTGATGCTCGAAACGAATAACTAGAACGGCCTAGGGGAAAAGTACGCATGCCGTTGTAATCGGGCGAGTTTCTACTTTCAGATGCAACAGAAATTTTGCGCATTGGTCAATCCGTTCGCGAGAAATGGCAGTTTGGAGGTATGAAACGCTTGAGAAACTCAAAATTTTCGCAGTTCTGATGCTCGAAACGAATAACTAGAACGGCCTAGGGGAAAAGTACGCATACCGTTGTAATCGGGCGAGTTTCTACTTTCAGATGCAACAGAAATTTTGCGGATTGGTCAATCCGTTCGCGAGATATGGCAGTTTGTAGGTAAGAAACGCTTGAGAAACTCAACATTTTCGCAGTTCTGATGCTCGAAACGAATAACTAGAACGGCCTAGGGGAAAAGTACGCATACCGTTGTAATCGGGCGAGTTTCTAGTTTCAGATGCAACAGAAATTTTGCGGATTAGTCAATCCGTTCGCGAGATATGGCAGTTTGGAGGTAAGAAACGCTTGAGAAACTCAAAATTTTCGCAGTTCTGATGCTCGACAAGCATAACTAGAACGGTCTAGGGGAAAAGTACGCATACCGTTGTAATCGGGCGACTTTCTACTTTCAGATGCAACAGAAATTTTGCGGATTGGTCAATCCGTTCGCGAGATGTGGCAGTTTGTAGGTAAGGAACGCTTGAGAAACTCAAAATTTTCGCAGTTCTGATGCTCGAAACGAATAACTAGAACGGCCTAGGGGAAAAGTACGCATACCGTTGTAATCGGGCGAGTTTCTACTTTCAGATGCAACAGAAATTTTGCGGATTAGTCAATCCGTTCGCGAGATATGGCAGTTTGGAGGTATGAAACGCTTGAGAAACTCAAAATTTTCGCAGTTCTGATGCTCGACAAGCATAACTAGAACGGTCTAGGGGAAAAGTACGCATACCGTTGTAATCGGTCGAGTTTCTACTTTCAGATGCAACAGAAATTTTGCGGATTGGTCAATCCGTTCGCGAGATATGGCAGTTTGTAGGTAAGAATCGCTTGAGAAACTCAAAATTTTCGCAGTTCTGATGCTCGAAACGAATAACTAGAACGGCCTAGGGGAAAAGTACGCATACCGTTGTAATCGGGCGAGCTTCTACTTTCAGATGCAACAGAAATGTTGCGGCTTAGTCAATCCGTTCGCGAGATATGGCAGTTTGGATGTAAGAAACGCTTGAGAAACTCAAAATTTTCGCAGTTCTGATGCTCGACAAGCATAACTAGAACGGCCTAGGGGAAAAGTACGCATACCGTTGTAATCGGGTGAGTTTCTACTTTCAGATGCAACAGAAATTTTGCGGATTGGTCAAACCGTTCGCGAGATGTGGCAGTTTGTAGGTAAGAAACGCTTGAGAAACTCAAAATTTTCGCAGTTTTGATGCTCAAAAGGAATAACTAGAACGGCCTAGGGGAAAAGTACGCATACCGTTGTAATCGGGCGAGTCTCTGCTTTCAGATGCAACAGAAATTTTGCGGATTGGTCAATCCGTTCGCGAGATATGGCAGTTTGGAGGTAAGAAACGCTTGAGAAACTCAAAATTTTCGCAGTTCTGATGCTCGACAAGCATAACTAGGACGGTCTAGGGGAAAAGTACGCATACCGTTGTAATCGGGCGACTTTCTACTTTCAGATGCAACAGAAATTTTGCGGATTGGTCAATCCGTTCGCGAGATGTGGCAGTTTGTAGGTAAGAAACGCTTGAGAAACTCAAAATTTTCGCAGTTCTGATGCTCAAAAGGAATAACTAGAACGGCCTAGGGGAAAAGTACGCATACCGTTTCAATTGGGCGAGTTTCTACTTTCAGATGCAACAGGAATTTTGCGCATTGGTCAATCCGTTCGCGAGATATGGCAGTTTGGAGGTAAGAAACGCTTGAGAAACTCAAAATTTTCGCAGTTCAGATGCACGAAACGAATAACTAGAACGGCCTAGGGGAAAAGTACGCATACCGTTGTAATCGGGCGAGTTTCTACTTTCAGATGCAACAGAAATTTTGCGGATTAGTCAATCCGTTCGCGAGATATGGCAGTTTGGAGGTATGAAACGCTTGAGAAACTCAAAATTTTCGCAGTTCTGATGCTCGACAAGCATAACTAGAACGGTCTAGGGGAAAAGTACGCATACCGTTGTAATCGGTCGAGTTTCTACTTTCAGATGCAACAGAAATTTTGCGGATTGGTCAATCCGTTCGCGAGATATGGCAGTTTGTAGGTAAGAAACGCTTGAGAAACTCAAAATTTTCGCAGTTCTGATGCTCGAAACGAATAACTAGAACGGCCTAGGGGAAAAGTACGCATACCGTTGTAATCGGGCGAGCTTCTACTTTCAGATGCAACAGAAATGTTGCGGCTTAGTCAATCCGTTCGCGAGATATGGCAGTTTGGATGTAAGAAACGCTTGAGAAACTCAAAATTTTCGCAGTTCTGATGCTCGACAAGCATAACTAGAACGGCCTAGGGGAAAAGTACGCATACCGTTGTAATCGGGTGAGTTTCTACTTTCAGATGCAACAGAAATTTTGCGGATTGGTCAAACCGTTCGCGAGATGTGGCAGTTTGTAGGTAAGAAACGCTTGAGAAACTCAAAATTTTCGCAGTTTTGATGCTCAAAAGGAATAACTAGAACGGCCTAGGGGAAAAGTACGCATACCGTTGTAATCGGGCGAGTCTCTGCTTTCAGATGCAACAGAAATTTTGCGGATTGGTCAATCCGTTCGCGAGATATGGCAGTTTGGAGGTAAGAAACGCTTGAGAAACTCAAAATTTTCGCAGTTCTGATGCTCGACAAGCATAACTAGGACGGTCTAGGGGAAAAGTACGCATACCGTTGTAATCGGGCGACTTTCTACTTTCAGATGCAACAGAAATTTTGCGGATTGGTCAATCCGTTCGCGAGATGTGGCAGTTTGTAGGTAAGAAACGCTTGAGAAACTCAAAATTTTCGCAGTTCTGATGCTCAAAAGGAATAACTAGAACGGCCTAGGGGAAAAGTACGCATACCGTTTCAATTGGGCGAGTTTCTACTTTCAGATGCAACAGGAATTTTGCGCATTGGTCAATCCGTTCGCGAGATATGGCAGTTTGGAGGTAAGAAACGCTTGAGAAACTCAAAATTTTCGCAGTTCAGATGCACGAAACGAATAACTAGAACGGCCTAGGGGAAAAGTACGCATACCGTTGTAATCGGGCGAGTTTCTACTTTCAGATGCAACAGAAATTTTGCGGATTAGTCAATCCGTTCGCGAGATATGGCAGTTTGGATGTAAGAAACGCTTGAGAAACTCAAAATTTTCGCAGTTCTGATGCTCGACAAGCATAACTAGAACGGTCTAGGGAAAAAGTACGCATACCGTTGTAATCGGGCGAGTTTCTACTTTCAGATGCAACAGAAATTTTGCGGATTGGTCAATCCGTTCGCGAGATGTGGCAGTTTGTAGGTAAGGAACGCTTGAGAAACTCAAAATTTTCACAGTTCTGATGCTCAAAAGGAATAACTAGAACGGCCTAGGGGAAAAGTACGCATACCGTTGTAATCGGGCGACTTTCTACTTTCAGATGCAACAGAAATTTTGCGGATTAGTCAATCCGTTCGCGAGATATGGAAGTTTGGAGGTAAGAAACGCTTGAGAAACACAAAATTTTCGCAGTTCTGATGCTCGAAACGAATAACTAGAACGGCCTAGGGGAAAAGTACGCATGCCGTTGTAATCGGGCGAGTTTCTACTTTCAGATGCAACAGAAATTTTGCGCATTGGTCAATCCGTTCGCGAGAAATGGCAGTTTGGAGGTAAGAAACGCTTGAGAAACTCAAAATTTTCGCAGTTCTGATGCTCGAAACGAATAACTAGAACGGCCTAGGGGAAAAGTACGCATACCGTTGTAATCGGGCGAGTTTCTACTTTCAGATGCAACAGAAATTTTGCGGATTGGTCAATCCGTTCGCGAGATATGGCAGTTTGTAGGTAAGAAACGCTTGAGAAACTCAACATTTTCGCAGTTCTGATGCTCGAAACGAATAACTAGAACGGCCTAGGGGAAAAGTACGCATACCGTTGTAATCGGGCGAGTTTCTAGTTTCAGATGCAACAGAAATTTTGCGGATTAGTCAATCCGTTCGCGAGATATGGCAGTTTGGAGGTAAGAAACGCTTGAGAAACTCAAAATTTTCGCAGTTCTGATGCTCGACAAGCATAACTAGAACGGTCTAGGGGAAAAGTACGCATACCGTTGTAATCGGGCGACTTTCTACTTTCAGATGCAACAGAAATTTTGCGGATTGGTCAATCCGTTCGCGAGATGTGGCAGTTTGTAGGTAAGGAACGCTTGAGAAACTCAAAATTTTCGCAGTTCTGATGCTCAAAAGGAATAACTAGAACGGCCTAGGGGAAAAGTACGCATACCGTTGTAATCGGGCGAGTTTCTACTTTCAGATGCAACAGAAATTTTGCGGATGAGTCAATCCGTTCGCGAGATATGGAAGTTTGGAGGTAAGAAACGCTTGAGAAACACAAAATTTTCGCAATTCTGATGCTCGAAACGAATAACTAGAACGGCCTAGGGGAAAAGTACGCATGCCGTTGTAATCGGGCGAGTTTCTACTGTCAGATGCAACAGAAATTTTGCGCATTGGTCAATCCGTTCGCGAGAAATGGCAGTTTGGAGGTAAGAAACGCTTGAGAAACTCAAAATTTTCGCAGTTCTGATGCTCGAAACGAATAACTAGAACGGCCTAGGGGAAAAGTACGCATACCGTTGTAATCGGGCGAGTTTCTACTTTCAGATGCAACAGAAATTTTGCGGATTGGTCAATCCGTTCGCGAGATATGGCAGTTTGGAGGTAAGAAACGCTTGAGAAACTCAAAATTTTCGCAGTTCTGATGCTCGAAACGAATAACTAGAACGGACTAGGGAAAAGTACGCATACCGTTGTAATCGGGCGAGATTCTACTTTCAGATGCAACAGAAATTTTGCGGATTGGTCAATCCGTTCGCGAGATATGGCAGTTTGGAGGTAAGAAACGCTTGAGAAACTCAAAATTTTCGCAGTTCTGATGCTCGAAACGAATAACTAGAACGGCCTAGGGGAAAAGTACGCATACCGTTGTAATCGGGCGAGTTTCTACTTTCAGATGCAACAGAAATTTTGCGGATTAGTCAATCCGTTCGCGAGATATGGCAGTTTGGAGGTATGAAACGCTTGAGAAACTCAAAATTTTCGCAGTTCTGATGCTCGACAAGCATAACTAGAACGGTCTAGGGGAAAAGTACGCATACCGTTGTAATCGGTCGAGTTTCTACTTTCAGATGCAACAGAAATTTTGCGGATTGGTCAATCCGTTCGCGAGATATGGCAGTTTGTAGGTAAGAAACGCTTGAGAAACTCAAAATTTTCGCAGTTCTGATGCTCGAAACGAATAACTAGAACGGCCTAGGGGAAAAGTACGCATACCGTTGTAATCGGGCGAGCTTCTACTTTCAGATGCAACAGAAATGTTGCGGCTTAGTCAATCCGTTCGCGAGATATGGCAGTTTGGATGTAAGAAACGCTTGAGAAACTCAAAATTTTCGCAGTTCTGATGCTCGACAAGCATAACTAGAACGGTCTAGGGGAAAAGTACGCATACCGTTGTAATCGGGCGAGTTTCTACTTTCAGATGCAACAGAAATTTTGCGGATTGATCAATCCGTTCGCGAGATATGGCAGTTTGGAGGTAAGAAACGCTTGAGAAACTCAAAATTTTCGAAGTTCTGATGCTCGAAACGAATAACTAGAACGGCCTAGGGGAAAAGTACGCATGCCGTTGTAATCGGGCGAGTTTCTACTTTCAGATGCAACAGAAATTTTGCGGATTAGTCAATCCGTTCGCGAGATATGGCAGTTTGGAGGTAAGAAACGCTTGAGAAACTCAAAATTTTCGAAGTTCTGATGCTCGAAACGAATAACTAGAACGGACTAGGGGAAAAGTACGCATGCCGTTGTAATCGGGCGAGTTTCTACTTTCAGATGCAACAGAAATTTTGCGGATTAGTCAATCCGTTCGCGAGATATGGCAGTTTGGAGGTAAGAAACGCTTGAGAAACTCAAAATTTTCGCAGTTCTGATGCTCGACAAGCATAACTAGAACGGTCTAGGGGAAAAGTACGCATACCGTTGTAATCGGGCGAGTTTCTACTTTCAGATGCAACAGAAATTTTGCGGATTGGTCAATCCGTTCGCGAGATATGGCAGTTTGTAGGTAAGAAACGCTTGAGAAACTCAACATTTTCGCAGTTCTGATGCTCGAAACGAATAACTAGAACGGCCTAGGGGAAAAGTACGCATACCGTTGTAATCGGGCGAGTTTCTAGTTTCAGATGCAACAGAAATTTTGCGGATTAGTCAATCCGTTCGCGAGATATGGCAGTTTGGAGGTAAGAAACGCTTGAGAAACTCAAAATTTTCGCAGTTCTGATGCTCGACAAGCATAACTAGAACGGTCTAGGGGAAAAGTACGCATACCGTTGTAATCGGGCGACTTTCTACTTTCAGATGCAACAGAAATTTTGCGGATTGGTCAATCCGTTCGCGAGATGTGGCAGTTTGTAGGTAAGGAACGCTTGAGAAACTCAAAATTTTCGCAGTTCTGATGCTCAAAAGGAATAACTAGAACGGCCTAGGGGAAAAGTACGCATACCGTTGTAATCGGGCGAGTTTCTACTTTCAGATGCAACAGAAATTTTGCGGATTAGTCAATCCGTTCGCGAGATATGGAAGTTTGGAGGTAAGAAACGCTTGAGAAACACAAAATTTTCGCAGTTCTGATGCTCGAAACGAATAACTAGAACGGCCTAGGGGAAAAATACGCAAGCCGTTGTAATCGGGCGAGTTTCTACTTTCAGATGCAACAGAAATTTTGCGCATTGGTCAATCCGTTCGCGAGAAATGGCAGTTTGGAGGTAAGAAACGCTTGAGAAACTCAAAATTTTCGCAGTTCTGATGCTCGAAACGAATAACTAGAACGGCCTAGGGGAAAAGTACGCATACCGTTGTAATCGGGCGAGTTTCTACTTTCAGATGCAACAGAAATTTTGCGGATTGGTCAATCCGTTCGCGAGATATGGCAGTTTGTAGGTAAGAAACGCTTGAGAAACTCAACATTTTCGCAGTTCTGATGCTCGAAACGAATAACTAGAACGGCCTAGGGGAAAAGTACGCATACCGTTGTAATCGGGCGAGTTTCTAGTTTCAGATGCAACAGAAATTTTGCGGATTAGTCAATCCGTTCGCGAGATATGGCAGTTTGGAGGTAAGAAACGCTTGAGAAACTCAAAATTTTCGCAGTTCTGATGCTCGACAAGCATAACTAGAACGGTCTAGGGGAAAAGTACGCATACCGTTGTAATCGGGCGACTTTCTACTTTCAGATGCAACAGAAATTTTGCGGGTTGGTCAATCCGTTCGCGAGATGTGGCAGTTTGTAGGTAAGGAACGCTTGAGAAACTCAAAATTTTCGCAGTTCTGATGCTCAAAAGGAATAACTAGAACGGCCTAGGGGAAAAGTACGCATACCGTTGTAATCGGGCGAGTTTCTACTTTCAGATGCAACAGAAATTTTGCGGATTAGTCAATCCGTTCGCGAGATATGGAAGTTTGGAGGTAAGAAACGCTTGAGAAACACAAAATTTTCGCAGTTCTGATGCTCGAAACGAATAACTAGAACGGCCTAGGGGAAAAGTACGCATGCCGTTGTAATCGGGCGAGTTTCTACTTTCAGATGCAACAGAAATTTTGCGCATTGGTCAATCCGTTCGCGAGAAATGGCAGTTTGGAGGTAAGAAACGCTTGAGAAACACAAAATTTTCGCAGTTCTGATGCTCGAAACGAATAACTAGAACGGCCTAGGGGAAAAGTACGCATGCCGTTGTAATCGGGCGAGTTTCTACTTTCAGATGCAACAGAAATTTTGCGGATTAGTCAATCCGTTCGCGAGATATGGCAGTTTGGAGGTAAGATACGCTTGAGAAACTCAAAATTTTCGCAGTTCTGATGCTCGACAAGCATAACTAGAACGGTCTAGGGGAAAAGTACGCATACCGTTGTAATCGGGCGAGTTTCTACTTTCAGATGCAACAGAAATTTTGCGGATTGGTCAATCCGTTCGCGAGATATGGCAGTTTGTAGGTAAGAAACGCTTGAGAAACTCAACATTTTCGCAGTTCTGATGCTCGAAACGAATAACTAGAACGGCCTAGGGGAAAAGTACGCATACCGTTGTAATCGGGCGAGTTTCTAGTTTCAGATGCAACAGAAATTTTGCGGATTAGTCAATCCGTTCGCGAGATATGGCAGTTTGGAGGTAAGAAACGCTTGAGAAACTCAAAATTTTCGCAGTTCTGATGCTCGACAAGCATAACTAGAACGGTCTAGGGGAAAAGTACGCATACCGTTGTAATCGGGCGAGTTTCTACTTTCAGATGCAACAGAAATTTTGCGGATTGGTCAATCCGTTCGCGAGATATGGCAGTTTGTAGGTAAGAAACGCTTGAGAAACTCAACATTTTCGCAGTTCTGATGCTCGAAACGAATAACTAGAACGGCCTAGGGGAAAAGTACGCATACCGTTGTAATCGGGCGAGTTTCTAGTTTCAGATGCAACAGAAATTTTGCGGATTAGTCAATCCGTTCGCGAGATATGGCAGTTTGGAGGTAAGAAACGCTTGAGAAACTCAAAATTTTCGCAGTTCTGATGCTCGACAAGCATAACTAGAACGGTCTAGGGGAAAAGTACGCATACCGTTGTAATCGGGCGAGTTTCTACTTTCAGATGCAACAGAAATTTTGCGGATTGATCAATCCGTTCGCGAGATATGGCAGTTTGGAGGTAAGAAACGCTTGAGAAACTCAAAATTTTCGAAGTTCTGATGCTCGAAACGAATAACTAGAACGGCCTAGGGGAAAAGTACGCATGCCGTTGTAATCGGGCGAGTTTCTACTTTCAGATGCAACAGAAATTTTGCGGATTAGTCAATCCGTTCGCGAGATATGGCAGTTTGGAGGTAAGAAACGCTTGAGAAACTCAAAATTTTCGCAGTTCTGATGCTCGACAAGCATAACTAGAACGGTCTAGGGGAAACGTACGCATACCGTTGTAATCGGGCGAGTTTCTACTTTCAGATGCAACAGAAATTTTGCGGATTGGTCAATCCGTTCGCGAGATATGGCAGTTTGTAGGTAAGAAACGCTTGAGAAACTCAACATTTTCGCAGTTCTGATGCTCGAAACGAATAACTAGAACGGCCTAGGGGAAAAGTACGCATACCGTTGTAATCGGGCGAGTTTCTAGTTTCAGATGCAACAGAAATTTTGCGGATTAGTCAATCCGTTCGCGAGATATGGCAGTTTGGAGGTAAGAAACGCTTGAGAAACTCAAAATTTTCGCAGTTCTGATGCTCGACAAGCATAACTAGAACGGTCTAGGGGAAAAGTACGCATACCGTTGTAATCGGGCGACTTTCTACTTTCAGATGCAACAGAAATTTTGCGGATTGGTCAATCCGTTCGCGAGATGTGGCAGTTTGTAGGTAAGGAACGCTTGAGAAACTCAAAATTTTCGCAGTTCTGATGCTCAAAAGGAATAACTAGAACGGCCTAGGGGAAAAGTACGCATACCGTTGTAATCGGGCGAGTTTCTACTTTCAGATGCAACAGAAATTTTGCGGATTAGTCAATCCGTTCGCGAGATATGGAAGTTTGGAGGTAAGAAACGCTTGAGAAACACAAAATTTTCGCAGTTCTGATGCTCGAAACGAATAACTAGAACGGCCTAGGGGAAAAGTACGCATGCCGTTGTAATCGGGCGAGTTTCTACTTTCAGATGCAACAGAAATTTTGCGCATTGGTCAATCCGTTCGCGAGAAATGGCAGTTTGGAGGTAAGAAACGCTTGAGAAACTCAAAATTTTCGCAGTTCTGATGCTCGAAACGAATAACTAGAACGGCCTAGGGGAAAAGTACGCATACCGTTGTAATCGGGCGAGTTTCTACTTTCAGATGCAACAGAAATTTTGCGGATTGGTCAATCCGTTCGCGAGATATGGCAGTTTGTAGGTAAGAAACGCTTGAGAAACTCAACATTTTCGCAGTTCTGATGCTCGAAACGAATAACTAGAACGGCCTAGGGGAAAAGTACGCATACCGTTGTAATCGGGCGAGTTTCTAGTTTCAGATGCAACAGAAATTTTGCGGATTAGTCAATCCGTTCGCGAGATATGGCAGTTTGGAGGTAAGAAACGCTTGAGAAACTCAAAATTTTCGCAGTTCTGATGCTCGACAAGCATAACTAGAACGGTCTAGGGGAAAAGTACGCATACCGTTGTAATCGGGCGACTTTCTACTTTCAGATGCAACAGAAATTTTGCGGATTGGTCAATCCGTTCGCGAGATGTGGCAGTTTGTAGGTAAGGAACGCTTGAGAAACTCAAAATTTTCGCAGTTCTGATGCTCAAAAGGAATAACTAGAACGGCCTAGGGGAAAAGTACGCATACCGTTGTAATCGGGCGAGTTTCTACTTTCAGATGCAACAGAAATTTTGCGGATTAGTCAATCCGTTCGCGAGATATGGAAGTTTGGAGGTAAGAAACGCTTGAGAAACACAAAATTTTCGCAGTTCTGATGCTCGAAACGAATAACTAGAACGGCCTAGGGGAAAAGTACGCATGCCGTTGTAATCGGGCGAGTTTCTACCTTCAGATGCAACAGAAATGTTGCGGCTTAGTCAATCCGTTCGCGAGATATGGCAGTTTGGAGGTAAGAAACGCTTGAGAAACTCAAAATTTTCGAAGTTCTGATGCTCGAAACGAATAACTAGAACGGACTAGGGGAAAAGTACGCATGCCGTTGTAATCGGGCGAGTTTCTACTTTCAGATGCAACAGAAATTTTGCGGATTAGTCAATCCGTTCGCGAGATATGGCAGTTTGGAGGTAAGAAACGCTTGAGAAACTCAAAATTTTCGCAGTTCTGATGCTCGACAAGCATAACTAGAACGGTCTAGGGGAAAAGTACGCATACCGTTGTAATCGGGCGAGTTTCTACTTTCAGATGCAACAGAAATTTTGCGGATTGGTCAATCCGTTCGCGAGATATGGCAGTTTGTAGGTAAGAAACGCTTGAGAAACTCAACATTTTCGCAGTTCTGATGCTCGAAACGAATAACTAGAACGGCCTAGGGGAAAAGTACGCATACCGTTGTAATCGGGCGAGTTTCTAGTTTCAGATGCAACAGAAATTTTGCGGATTAGTCAATCCGTTCGCGAGATATGGCAGTTTGGAGGTAAGAAACGCTTGAGAAACTCAAAATTTTCGCAGTTCTGATGCTCGACAAGCATAACTAGAACGGTCTAGGGGAAAAGTACGCATACCGTTGTAATCGGGCGACTTTCTACTTTCAGATGCAACAGAAATTTTGCGGATTGGTCAATCCGTTCGCGAGATGTGGCAGTTTGTAGGTAAGGAACGCTTGAGAAACTCAAAATTTTCGCAGTTCTGATGCTCAAAAGGAATAACTAGAACGGCCTAGGGGAAAAGTACGCATACCGTTGTAATCGGGCGAGTTTCTACTTTCAGATGCAACAGAAATTTTGCGGATTAGTCAATCCGTTCGCGAGATATGGCAGTTTGTAGGTAAGAAACGCTTGAGAAACTCAACATTTTCGCAGTTCTGATGCTCGAAACGAATAACTAGAACGGCCTAGGGGAAAAGTACGCATACCGTTGTAATCGGGCGAGTTTCTAGTTTCAGATGCAACAGAAATTTTGCGGATTAGTCAATCCGTTCGCGAGATATGGCAGTTTGGAGGTAAGAAACGCTTGAGAAACTCAAAATTTTCGCAGTTCTGATGCTCGACAAGCATAACTAGAACGGTCTAGGGGAAAAGTACGCATACCGTTGTAATCGGGCGACTTTCTACTTTCAGATGCAACAGAAATTTTGCGGGTTGGTCAATCCGTTCGCGAGATGTGGCAGTTTGTAGGTAAGGAACGCTTGAGAAACTCAAAATTTTCGCAGTTCTGATGCTCAAAAGGAATAACTAGAACGGCCTAGGGGAAAAGTACGCATACCGTTGTAATCGGGCGAGTTTCTACTTTCAGATGCAACAGAAATTTTGCGGATTAGTCAATCCGTTCGCGAGATATGGAAGTTTGGAGGTAAGAAACGCTTGAGAAACACAAAATTTTCGCAGTTCTGATGCTCGAAACGAATAACTAGAACGGCCTAGGGGAAAAGTACGCATGCCGTTGTAATCGGGCGAGTTTCTACTTTCAGATGCAACAGAAATTTTGCGCATTGGTCAATCCGTTCGCGAGAAATGGCAGTTTGGAGGTAAGAAACGCTTGAGAAACTCAAAATTTTCGCAGTTCTGATGCTCGAAACGAATAACTAGAACGGCCTAGGGGAAAAGTACGCATACCGTTGTAATCGGTCGAGTTTCTACTTTCAGATGCAACAGAAATTTTGCGGATTGGTCAATCCGTTCGCGAGATATGGCAGTTTGTAGGTAAGAAACGCTTGAGAATCTCAAAATTTTCGCAGTTCTGATGCTCGAAACGAATAACTAGAACGGCCTAGGGGAAAAGTACGCATACCGTTGTAATCGGGCGAGCTTCTACTTTCAGATGCAACAGAAATTTTGCGGATTGGTCAATCCGTTCGCGAGATATGGCAGTTTGGAGGTAAGAAACGCTTGAGAAACTCAAAATTTTCGCAGTTCTGATGCTCGAAACGAATAACTAGAACGGCCTAGGGGAAAAGTACGCATACCGTTGTAATCGGGCGAGTTTCTAGTTTCAGATGCAACAGAAATTTTGCGGATTAGTCAATCCGTTCGCGAGATATGGCAGTTTGGAGGTAAGAAACGCTTGAGAAACTCAAAATTTTCGCAGTTCTGATGCTCGACAAGCATAACTAGAACGGTCTAGGGGAAAAGTACGCATACCGTTGTAATCGGGCGGCTTTCTACTTTCAGATGCAACAGAAATTTTGCGGATTGGTCAATCCGTTCGCGAGATGTGGCAGTTTGTAGGTAAGGAACGCTTGAGAAACTCAAAATTTTCGCAGTTCTGATGCTCAAAAGGAATAACTAGAACGGCCTAGGGGAAAAGTACGCATACCGTTGTAATCGGGCGAGTTTCTACTTTCAGATGCAACAGAAATTTTGCGGATTAGTCAATCCGTTCGCGAGATATGGAAGTTTGGAAGTAAGAAACGCTTGAGAAACACAAAATTTTCGCAGTTCTGATGCTCGAAACGAATAACTAGAACGGCCTAGGGGAAAAGTACGCATGCCGTTGTAATCGGGCGAGTTTCTACTTTCAGATGCAACAGAAATTTTGCGCATTGGTCAATCCGTTCGCGAGAAATGGCAGTTTGGAGGTAAGAAACGCTTGAGAAACTCAAAATTTTCGCAGTTCTGATGCTCGAAACGAATAACTAGAACGGCCTAGGGGAAAAGTACGCATACCGTTGTAATCGGGCGAGTTTCTACTTTCAGATGCAACAGAAATTTTGCTGATTGTTCAATCCGTTCGCGAGATATGGCAGTTTGGAGGTAAGAAACGCTTGAGAAACTCAAAATTTTCGCAGTTCTGATGCTCGAAACGAATAACTAGAACGGACTAGGGGAAAAGTACGCATGCCGTTGTAATCGGGCGAGTTTCTACTTTCAGATGCAACAGAAATTTTGCGGATTAGTCAATCCGTTCGCGAGATATGGCAGTTTGGAGGTAAGAAACGCTTGAGAAACTCAAAATTTTCGCAGTTCTGATGCTCGACAAGCATAACTAGAACGGTCTAGGGGAAAAGTACGCATACCGTTGTAATCGGGCGAGTTTCTACTTTCAGATGCAACAGAAATTTTGCGGATTGGTCAATCCGTTCGCGAGATATGGCAGTTTGTAGGTAAGAAACGCTTGAGAAACTCAACATTTTCGCAGTTCTGATGCTCGAAACGAATAACTAGAACGGCCTAGGGGAAAAGTACGCATACCGTTGTAATCGGGCGAGTTTCTAGTTTCAGATGCAACAGAAATTTTGCGGATTAGTCAATCCGTTCGCGAGATATGGCAGTTTGGAGGTAAGAAACGCTTGAGAAACTCAAAATTTTCGCAGTTCTGATGCTCGACAAGCATAACTAGAACGGTCTAGGGGAAAAGTACGCATACCGTTGTAATCGGGCGACTTTCTACTTTCAGATGCAACAGAAATTTTGCGGATTGGTCAATCCGTTCGCGAGATGTGGCAGTTTGTAGGTAAGGAACGCTTGAGAAACTCAAAATTTTCGCAGTTCTGATGCTCAAAAGGAATAACTAGAACGGCCTAGGGGAAAAGTACGCATACCGTTGTAATCGGGCGAGTTTCTACTTTCAGATGCAACAGAAATTTTGCGGATTAGTCAATCCGTTCGCGAGATATGGAAGTTTGGAGGTAAGAAACGCTTGAGAAACACAAAATTTTCGCAGTTCTGATGCTCGAAACGAATAACTAGAACGGCCTAGGGGAAAAATACGCAAGCCGTTGTAATCGGGCGAGTTTCTACTTTCAGATGCAACAGAAATTTTGCGCATTGGTCAATCCGTTCGCGAGAAATGGCAGTTTGGAGGTAAGAAACGCTTGAGAAACTCAAAATTTTCGCAGTTCTGATGCTCGAAACGAATAACTAGAACGGCCTAGGGGAAAAGTACGCATACCGTTGTAATCGGGCGAGTTTCTACTTTCAGATGCAACAGAAATTTTGCGGATTGGTCAATCCGTTCGCGAGATATGGCAGTTTGTAGGTAAGAAACGCTTGAGAAACTCAACATTTTCGCAGTTCTGATGCTCGAAACGAATAACTAGAACGGCCTAGGGGAAAAGTACGCATACCGTTGTAATCGGGCGAGTTTCTAGTTTCAGATGCAACAGAAATTTTGCGGATTAGTCAATCCGTTCGCGAGATATGGCAGTTTGGAGGTAAGAAACGCTTGAGAAACTCAAAATTTTCGCAGTTCTGATGCTCGACAAGCATAACTAGAACGGTCTAGGGGAAAAGTACGCATACCGTTGTAATCGGGCGACTTTCTACTTTCAGATGCAACAGAAACTTTGCGGGTTGGTCAATCCGTTCGCGAGATGTGGCAGTTTGTAGGTAAGGAACGCTTGAGAAACTCAAAATTTTCGCAGTTCTGATGCTCAAAAGGAATAACTAGAACGGCCTAGGGGAAAAGTACGCATACCGTTGTAATCGGGCGAGTTTCTACTTTCAGATGCAACAGAAATTTTGCGGATTAGTCAATCCGTTCGCGAGATATGGAAGTTTGGAGGTAAGAAACGCTTGAGAAACACAAAATTTTCGCAGTTCTGATGCTCGAAACGAATAACTAGAACGGACTAGGGGAAAAGTACGCATGCCGTTGTAATCGGGCGAGTTTCTACTTTCAGATGCAACAGAAATTTTGCGGATTAGTCAATCCGTTCGCGAGATATGGCAGTTTGGAGGTAAGAAACGCTTGAGAAACTCAAAATTTTCGCAGTTCTGATGCTCGACAAGCATAACTAGAACGGTCTAGGGGAAAAGTACGCATACCGTTGTAATCGGGCGACTTTCTACTTTCAGATGCAACAGAAATTTTGCGGATTGGTCAATCCGTTCGCGAGATGTGGCAGTTTGTAGGTAAGGAACGCTTGAGAAACTCAAAATTTTCGCAGTTCTGATGCTCAAAAGGAATAACTAGAACGGCCTAGGGGAAAAGTACGCATACCGTTGTAATCGGGCGAGTTTCTACTTTCAGATGCAACAGAAATTTTGCGGATTAGTCAATCCGTTCGCGAGATATGGAAGTTTGGAGGTAAGAAACGCTTGAGAAACACAAAATTTTCGCAGTTCTGATGCTCGAAACGAATAACTAGAACGGCCTAGGGGAAAAATACGCAAGCCGTTGTAATCGGGCGAGTTTCTACTTTCAGATGCAACAGAAATTTTGCGCATTGGTCAATCCGTTCGCGAGAAATGGCAGTTTGGAGGTAAGAAACGCTTGAGAAACTCAAAATTTTCGCAGTTCTGATGCTCGAAACGAATAACTAGAACGGCCTAGGGGAAAAGTACGCATACCGTTGTAATCGGGCGAGTTTCTACTTTCAGATGCAACAGAAATTTTGCGGATTGGTCAATCCGTTCGCGAGATATGGCAGTTTGTAGGTAAGAAACGCTTGAGAAACTCAACATTTTCGCAGTTCTGATGCTCGAAACGAATAACTAGAACGGCCTAGGGGAAAAGTACGCATACCGTTGTAATCGGGCGAGTTTCTAGTTTCAGATGCAACAGAAATTTTGCGGATTAGTCAATCCGTTCGCGAGATATGGCAGTTTGGAGGTAAGAAACGCTTGAGAAACTCAAAATTTTCGCAGTTCTGATGCTCGACAAGCATAACTAGAACGGTCTAGGGGAAAAGTACGCATACCGTTGTAATCGGGCGACTTTCTACTTTCAGATGCAACAGAAATTTTGCGGGTTGGTCAATCCGTTCGCGAGATGTGGCAGTTTGTAGGTAAGGAACGCTTGAGAAACTCAAAATTTTCGCAGTTCTGATGCTCAAAAGGAATAACTAGAACGGCCTAGGGGAAAAGTACGCATACCGTTGTAATCGGGCGAGTTTCTACTTTCAGATGCAACAGAAATTTTGCGGATTAGTCAATCCGTTCGCGAGATATGGAAGTTTGGAGGTAAGAAACGCTTGAGAAACACAAAATTTTCGCAGTTCTGATGCTCGAAACGAATAACTAGAACGGCCTAGGGGAAAAGTACGCATGCCGTTGTAATCGGGCGAGTTTCTACTTTCAGATGCAACAGAAATTTTGCGCATTGGTCAATCCGTTCGCGAGAAATGGCAGTTTGGAGGTAAGAAACGCTTGAGAAACTCAAAATTTTCGCAGTTCTGATGCTCGAAACGAATAACTAGAACGGCCTAGGGGAAAAGTACGCATACCGTTGTAATCGGTCGAGTTTCTACTTTCAGATGCAACAGAAATTTTGCGGATTGGTCAATCCGTTCGCGAGATATGGCAGTTTGTAGGTAAGAAACGCTTGAGAATCTCAAAATTTTCGCAGTTCTGATGCTCGAAACGAATAACTAGAACGGCCTAGGGGAAAAGTACGCATACCGTTGTAATCGGGCGAGCTTCTACTTTCAGATGCAACAGAAATTTTGCGGATTGGTCAATCCGTTCGCGAGATATGGCAGTTTGGAGGTAAGAAACGCTTGAGAAACTCAAAATTTTCGCAGTTCTGATGCTCGAAACGAATAACTAGAACGGCCTAGGGGAAAAGTACGCATACCGTTGTAATCGGGCGAGTTTCTAGTTTCAGATGCAACAGAAATTTTGCGGATTAGTCAATCCGTTCGCGAGATATGGCAGTTTGGAGGTAAGAAACGCTTGAGAAACTCAAAATTTTCGCAGTTCTGATGCTCGACAAGCATAACTAGAACGGTCTAGGGGAAAAGTACGCATACCGTTGTAATCGGGCGGCTTTCTACTTTCAGATGCAACAGAAATTTTGCGGATTGGTCAATCCGTTCGCGAGATGTGGCAGTTTGTAGGTAAGGAACGCTTGAGAAACTCAAAATTTTCGCAGTTCTGATGCTCAAAAGGAATAACTAGAACGGCCTAGGGGAAAAGTACGCATACCGTTGTAATCGGGCGAGTTTCTACTTTCAGATGCAACAGAAATTTTGCGGATTAGTCAATCCGTTCGCGAGATATGGAAGTTTGGAAGTAAGAAACGCTTGAGAAACACAAAATTTTCGCAGTTCTGATGCTCGAAACGAATAACTAGAACGGCCTAGGGGAAAAGTACGCATGCCGTTGTAATCGGGCGAGTTTCTACTTTCAGATGCAACAGAAATTTTGCGCATTGGTCAATCCGTTCGCGAGAAATGGCAGTTTGGAGGTAAGAAACGCTTGAGAAACTCAAAATTTTCGCAGTTCTGATGCTCGAAACGAATAACTAGAACGGCCTAGGGGAAAAGTACGCATACCGTTGTAATCGGGCGAGTTTCTACTTTCAGATGCAACAGAAATTTTGCGGATTGGTCAATCCGTTCGCGAGATATGGCAGTTTGGAGGTAAGAAACGCTTGAGAAACTCAAAATTTTCGCAGTTCTGATGCTCGAAACGAATAACTAGAACGGACTAGGGGAAAAGTACGCATACCGTTGTAATCGGGCGAGTTTCTACTTTCAGATGCAACAGAAATTTTGCGGATTGGTCAATCCGTTCGCGAGATATGGCAGTTTGTAGGTAAGAAACGCTTGAGAATCTCAAAATTTTCGCAGTTCTGATGCTCGAAACGAATAACTAGAACGGCCTAGGGGAAAAGTACGCATACCGTTGTAATCGGGCGAGCTTCTACTTTCAGATGCAACAGAAATTTTGCGGATTGGTCAATCCGTTCGCGAGATATGGCAGTTTGGAGGTAAGAAACGCTTGAGAAACTCAAAATTTTCGCAGTTCTGATGCTCGAAACGAATAACTAGAACGGCCTAGGGGAAAAGTACGCATACCGTTGTAATCGGGCGAGTTTCTACTTTCAGATGCAACAGAAATTTTGCGGATTGGTCAATCCGTTCGCGAGATATGGCAGTTTGGAGGTAAGCAACGCTTGAGAAACCCAAAATTTTCGCAGTTCTCATGCTCGAAGCGAATAACTAGAACGGCCTAGGGGAAAAGTACGCACACCGTTGTAATCGGGCGAGCTTCTACTTTCAGATGCAACAGAAATTTTGCGGATTGGTCAATCCGTTCGCGAGATATGGCAGTTTGGAGGTAAGAAACGCTTGAGAAACTCAAAATTTTCGCAGTTCTGATGCTCGAAACGAATAACTAGAACGGCCTAGGGGAAAAGTACGCATACCGTTGTAATCGGGCGAGTTTCTACTTTCAGATGCAACAGAAATTTTGCGGATTAGTCAATCCGTTCGCGAGATATGGCAGTTTGGAGGTAAGAAACGCTTGAGAAACTCAAAATTTTCGCAGTTCTGATGCTCGAAACGAATAACTAGAACGGACTAGGGGAAAAGTACGCATACCGTTGTAATCGGGCGAGTTTCTACTTTCAGATGCAACAGAAACTTTGCGGATTGGTCAATCCGTTCGCGAGATATGGCAGTTTGGAGGTAAGCAACGCTTGAGAAACCCAAAACTTTCGCAGTTCTCATGCTCGAAACGAATAACTACAACGGCCTAGGGGAAAAGTACGCATACCGTTGTAATCGGGCGAGTTTCTACTTTCAGATGCAACAGAAATTTTGCGGATTGGTCAATCCGTTCGCGAGATATGGCAGTTTGGAGGTAAGAAACGCTTGAGAAACTCAAAATTTTCGCAGTTCTGATGCTCGAAACGAATAACCAGAACGGCCTAGGGGAAAAGTACGCATACCGTTGTAATCGGTCGAGTTTCTACATTCAGATGGAACAGAAATTTTGCGGATTGATCAATCCGTTCGCGAGATATGGCAGTTTGTAGGTAAGAAACGCTTGAGAAACTCAAAATTTTCGCAGTTCTGATGCTCGAAACGAATAACTAGAACGGCCTAGGGGAAAAGTACGCATACCGTTGTAATCGGGCGAGTTTCTACTTTCAGATGCAACAGAAATTTTGCGGATTGGTCAATCCGTTCGCGAGATATGGCAGTTTGGAGGTAAGCAACGCTTGAGAAACCCAAAATTTTCGCAGTTCTCATGCTCGAAGCGAATAACTACAACGGCCTAGGGGAAAAGTACGCATACCGTTGTAATCGGGCGAGTTTCTACTTTCAGACGAAACAGAAATTTTGCGGATTGGTCAATCCGTTCGCGAGATATGGGAGTTTGGAGGTAAGAAACGCTTGAGAAACTCAAAATTTTCGCAGTTCTGATGCTCGAAACGAATAACTAGAACGGCCTAGGGGAAAAGTACGCATACCGTTGTAATCGGGCGAGTTTCTACTTTCAGATGCAACAGAAATTTTGCGGATTAGTCAATCCGTTCGCGAGATATGGCAGTTTGGAGGTAAGAAACGCTTGAGAAACTCAAAATTTTCGCAGTTCTGATGCTCGAAACGAATAACTAGAACGGACTAGGGGAAAAGTACGCATACCGTTGTAATCGGGCGAGTTTCTACTTTCAGATGCAACAGAAATTTTGCGGATTGGTCAATCCGTTCGCGAGATATGGCAGTTTGGAGGTAAGCAACGCTTGAGAAACCCAAAACTTTCGCAGTTCTCATGCTCGAAACGAATAACTACAACGGCCTAGGGGAAAAGTACGCATACCGTTGTAATCGGGCGAGTTTCTACTTTCAGATGCAACAGAAATTTTGCGGATTGGTCAATCCGTTCGCGAGATATGGCAGTTTGGAGGTAAGAAACGCTTGAGAAACTCAAAATTTTCGCAGTTCTGATGCTCGAAACGAATAACCAGAACGGCCTAGGGGAAAAGTACGCATACCGTTGTAATCGGTCGAGTTTCTACTTTCAGATGGAACAGAAATTTTGCGGATTGGTCAATCCGTTCGCGAGATATGGCAGTTTGTAGGTAAGAAACGCTTGAGAAACTCAAAATTTTCGCAGTTCTGATGCTCGAAACGAATAACTAGAACGGCCTAGGGGAAAAGTACGCATACCGTTGTAATCGGGCGAGTTTCTACTTTCAGATGCAACAGAAATTTTGCGGATTGGTCAATCCGTTCGCGAGATATGGCAGTTTGGAGGTAAGCAACGCTTGAGAAACCCAAAATTTTCGCAGTTCTCATGCTCGAAGCGAATAACTACAACGGCCTAGGGGAAAAGTACGCATACCGTTGTAATCGGGCGAGTTTCTACTTTCAGATGCAACAGAAATTTTGCGGATTGGTCAATCCGTTCGCGAGATATGGGAGTTTGGAGGTAAGCAACGCTTGAGAAACCCAAAATTTTCGCAGTTCTCATGCTCGAAGCGAATAACTACAACGGCCTAGGGGAAAAGTACGCATACCGTTGTAATCGGTCGAGTTTCTACTTTCAGATGGAACAGAAATTTTGCGGATTGGTCAATCCGTTCGCGAGATATGGCAGTTTGTAGGTAAGAAACGCTTGAGAAACTCAAAATTTTCGCAGTTCTGATGCTCGAAACGAATAACTAGAACGGCCTAGGGGAAAAGTACGCATACCGTTGTAATCGGGCGAGTTTCTACTTTCAGATGCAACAGAAATTTTGCGGATTATTCAATCCGTTCGCGAGATATGGCAGTTTGGAGGTAAGAAACGCTTGAGAAACTCAAAATTTTCGCAGTTCTGATGCTCGAAACGAATAACTAGAACGGCCTAGGGGAAAAGTACGCATACCGTTGTAATCGGGCGAGTTTCTACTTTCAGATGCAACAGAAATTTTGCGGATTAGTCAATCCGTTCGCGAGATATGGCAGTTTGGAGGTAAGAAACGCTTGAGAAACTCAAAATTTTCGCAGTTCTGATGCTCGAAACGAATAACTAGAACGGACTAGGGGAAAAGTACGCATACCGTTGTAATCGGGCGAGTTTCTACTTTCAGATGCAACAGAAATTTTGCGGATTGGTCAATCCGTTCGCGAGATATGGCAGTTTGGAGGTAAGCAACGCTTGAGAAACCCAAAACTTTCGCAGTTCTCATGCTCGAAACGAATAACTACAACGGCCTAGGGGAAAAGTACGCATACCGTTGTAATCGGGCGAGTTTCTACTTTCAGATGCAACAGAAATTTTGCGGATTGGTCAATCCGTTCGCGAGATATGGCAGTTTGGAGGTAAGAAACGCTTGAGAAACTCAAAATTTTCGCAGTTCTGATGCTCGAAACGAATAACCAGAACGGCCTAGGGGAAAAGTACGCATACCGTTGTAATCGGTCGAGTTTCTACTTTCAGATGGAACAGAAATTTTGCGGATTGGTCAATCCGTTCGCGAGATATGGCAGTTTGTAGGTAAGAAACGCTTGAGAAACTCAAAATTTTCGCAGTTCTGATGCTCGAAACGAATAACTAGAACGGCCTAGGGGAAAAGTACGCATACCGTTGTAATCGGGCGAGTTTCTACTTTCAGATGCAACAGAAATTTTGCGGATTGGTCAATCCGTTCGCGAGATATGGCAGTTTGGAGGTAAGCAACGCTTGAGAAACCCAAAATTTTCGCAGTTCTCATGCTCGAAGCGAATAACTACAACGGCCTAGGGGAAAAGTACGCATACCGTTGTAATCGGGCGAGTTTCTACTTTCAGATGCAACAGAAATTTTGCGGATTGGTCAATCCGTTCGCGAGATATGGGAGTTTAGAGGTAAGCAACGCTTGAGAAACCCAAAATTTTCGCAGTTCTCATGCTCGAAGCGAATAACTACAACGGCCTAGGGGAAAAGTACGCATACCGTTGTAATCGGTCGAGTTTCTACTTTCAGATGCAACAGAAATTTTGCGGATTGGTCAATCCGTTCGCGAGATATGGCAGTTTGGAGGTAAGAAACGCTTGAGAAACTCAAAATTTTCGCAGTTCTGATGCTCGAAACGAATAACCAGAACGGCCTAGGGGAAAAGTACGCATACCGTTGTAATCGGTCGAGTTTCTACTTTCAGATGGAACAGAAATTTTGCGGATTGGTCAATCCGTTCGCGAGATATGGCAGTTTGTAGGTAAGAAACGATTGAGAAACTCAAAATTTTCGCAGTTCTGATGCTCGAAACGAATAACTAGAACGGCCTAGGGGAAAAGTACGCATACCGTTGTAATCGGGCGAGTTTCTACTTTCAGATGCAACAGAAATTTTGCGGATTGGTCAATCCGTTCGCGAGATATGGCAGTTTGGAGGTAAGCAACGCTTGAGAAACCCAAAATTTTCGCAGTTCTCATGCTCGAAGCGAATAACTACGACGGCCTAGGGGAAAAGTACGCATACCGTTGTAATCGGGCGAGTTTCTACTTTCAGATGCAACAGAAATTTTGCGGATTGGTCAATCCGTTCGCGAGATATGGGAGTTTGGAGGTAAGCAACGCTTGAGAAACCCAAAATTTTCGCAGTTCTCATGCTCGAAGCGAATAACTACAACGGCCTAGGGGAAAAGTACGCATACCGTTGTAATCGGGCGAGTTTCTACTTTCAGATGCAACAGAAATTTTGCGGATTGGTCAATCCGTTCGCGAGATATGGGAGTTTGGAGGTAAGCAACGCTTGAGAAACCCAAAATTTTCGCAGTTCTCATGCTCGAAGCGAATAACTACAACGGCCTAGGGGAAAAGTACGCATACCGTTGTAATCGGTCGAGTTTCTACTTTCAGATGGAACAGAAATTTTGCGGATTGGTCAATCCGTTCGCGAGATATGGCAGTTTGTAGGTAAGAAACGCTTGAGAAACTCAAAATTTTCGCAGTTCTGATGCTCGAAACGAATAACTAGAACGGCCTAGGGGAAAAGTACGCATACCGTTGTAATCGGGCGAGTTTCTACTTTCAGATGCAACAGAAATTTTGCGGATTGGTCAATCCGTTCGCGAGATATGGCAGTTTGGAGGTAAGCAACGCTTGAGAAACCCAAAACTTTCGCAGTTCTCATGCTCGAAACGAATAACTACAACGGCCTAGGGGAAAAGTACGCATACCGTTGTAATCGGGCGAGTTTCTACTTTCAGATGCAACAGAAATTTTGCGGATTAGTCAATCCGTTCGCGAGATATGGCAGTTTGGAGGTAAGAAACGCTTGAGAAACTCAAAATTTTCGCAGTTCTGATGCTCGAAACGAATAACTAGAACGGACTAGGGGAAAAGTACGCATACCGTTGTAATCGGGCGAGTTTCTACTTTCAGATGCAACAGAAATTTTGCGGATTGGTCAATCCGTTCGCGAGATATGGCAGTTTGGAGGTAAGCAACGCTTGAGAAACCCAAAACTTTCGCAGTTCTCATGCTCGAAACGAATAACTACAACGGCCTAGGGGAAAAGTACGCATACCGTTGTAATCGGGCGAGTTTCTACTTTCAGATGCAACAGAAATTTTGCGGATTGGTCAATCCGTTCGCGAGATATGGCAGTTTGGAGGTAAGAAACGCTTGAGAAACTCAAAATTTTCGCAGTTCTGATGCTCGAAACGAATAACCAGAACGGCCTAGGGGAAAAGTACGCATACCGTTGTAATCGGTCGAGTTTCTACTTTCAGATGGAACAGAAATTTTGCGGATTGGTCAATCCGTTCGCGAGATATGGCAGTTTGTAGGTAAGAAACGCTTGAGAAACTCAAAATTTTCGCAGTTCTGATGCTCGAAACGAATAACTAGAACGGACTAGGGGAAAAGTACGCATACCGTTGTAATCGGGCGAGTTTCTACTTTCAGATGCAACAGAAATTTTGCGGATTGGTCAATCCGTTCGCGAGATATGGCAGTTTGGATGTAAGCAACGCTTGAGAAACCAAACACTTTCGCAGTTCTCATGCTCGAAACGAATAACTACAACGGCCTAGGGGAAAAGTACGCATACCATTGTAATCGGGCGAGTTTCTACTTTCAGATGCAACAGAAATTTTGCGGATTGGTCAATCCGTTCGCGAGATATGGCAGTTTGGAGGTAAGCAACGCTTGAGAAACCCAAAATTTTCGCAGTTCTCATGCTCGAAGCGAATAACTACAACGGCCTAGGGGAAAAGTACGCATACCGTTGTAATCGGGCGAGTTTCTACTTTCAGATGCAACAGAAATTTTGCGGATTGGTCAATCCGTTCGCGAGATATGGGAGTTTGGAGGTAAGCAACGCTTGAGAAACCCAAAATTTTCGCAGTTCTCATGCTCGAAGCGAATAACTACAACGGCCTAGGGGAAAAGTACGCATACCGTTGTAATCGGTCGAGTTTCTACTTTCAGATGGAACAGAAATTTTGCGGATTGGTCAATCCGTTCGCGAGATATGGCAGTTTGTAGGTAAGAAACGCTTGAGAAACTCAAAATTTTCGCAGTTCTGATGCTCGAAACGAATAACTAGAACGGCCTAGGGGAAAAGTACGCATACCGTTGTAATCGGGCGAGTTTCTACTTTCAGATGCAACAGAAATTTTGCGGATTGGTCAATCCGTTCGCGAGATATGGCAGTTTGGAGGTAAGCAACGCTTGAGAAACCCAAAACTTTCGCAGTTCTCATGCTCGAAACGAATAACTACAACGGCCTAGGGGAAAAGTACGCATACCGTTGTAATCGGGCGAGTTTCTACTTTCAGATGCAACAGAAATTTTGCGGATTAGTCAATCCGTTCGCGAGATATGGCAGTTTGGAGGTAAGAAACGCTTGAGAAACTCAAAATTTTCGCAGTTCTGATGCTCGAAACGAATAACTAGAACGGACTAGGGGAAAAGTACGCATACCGTTGTAATCGGGCGAGTTTCTACTTTCAGATGCAACAGAAATTTTGCGGATTGGTCAATCCGTTCGCGAGATATGGCAGTTTGGAGGTAAGCAACGCTTGAGAAACCCAAAACTTTCGCAGTTCTCATGCTCGAAACGAATAACTACAACGGCCTAGGGGAAAAGTACGCATACCGTTGTAATCGGGCGAGTTTCTACTTTCAGATGCAACAGAAATTTTGCGGATTGGTCAATCCGTTCGCGAGATATGGCAGTTTGGAGGTAAGAAACGCTTGAGAAACTCAAAATTTTCGCAGTTCTGATGCTCGAAACGAATAACCAGAACGGCCTAGGGGAAAAGTACGCATACCGTTGTAATCGGTCGAGTTTCTACTTTCAGATGGAACAGAAATTTTGCGGATTGGTCAATCCGTTCGCGAGATATGGCAGTTTGTAGGTAAGAAACGCTTGAGAAACTCAAAATTTTCGCAGTTCTGATGCTCGAAACGAATAACTAGAACGGCCTAGGGGAAAAGTACGCATACCGTTGTAATCGGGCGAGTTTCTACTTTCAGATGCAACAGAAATTTTGCGGATTGGTCAATCCGTTCGCGAGATATGGCAGTTTGGAGGTAAGCAACGCTTGAGAAACCCAAAATTTTCGCAGTTCTCATGCTCGAAGCGAATAACTACGACGGCCTAGGGGAAAAGTACGCATACCGTTGTAATCGGGCGAGTTTCTACTTTCAGATGCAACAGAAATTTTGCGGATTGGTCAATCCGTTCGCGAGATATGGGAGTTTGGAGGTAAGCAACGCTTGAGAAACCCAAAATTTTCGCAGTTCTCATGCTCGAAGCGAATAACTACAACGGCCTAGGGGAAAAGTACGCATACCGTTGTAATCGGGCGAGTTTCTACTTTCAGATGCAACAGAAATTTTGCGGATTGGTCAATCCGTTCGCGAGATATGGGAGTTTGGAGGTAAGCAACGCTTGAGAAACCCAAAATTTTCGCAGTTCTCATGCTCGAAGCGAATAACTACAACGGCCTAGGGGAAAAGTACGCATACCGTTGTAATCGGTCGAGTTTCTACTTTCAGATGGAACAGAAATTTTGCGGATTGGTCAATCCGTTCGCGAGATATGGCAGTTTGTAGGTAAGAAACGCTTGAGAAACTCAAAATTTTCGCAGTTCTGATGCTCGAAACGAATAACTAGAACGGCCTAGGGGAAAAGTACGCATACCGTTGTAATCGGGCGAGTTTCTACTTTCAGATGCAACAGAAATTTTGCGGATTGGTCAATCCGTTCGCGAGATATGGCAGTTTGGAGGTAAGCAACGCTTGAGAAACCCAAAACTTTCGCAGTTCTCATGCTCGAAACGAATAACTACAACGGCCTAGGGGAAAAGTACGCATACCGTTGTAATCGGGCGAGTTTCTACTTTCAGATGCAACAGAAATTTTGCGGATTAGTCAATCCGTTCGCGAGATATGGCAGTTTGGAGGTAAGAAACGCTTGAAAACGCTTGAGAAACTCAAAATTTTCGCAGTTCTGATGCTCGAAACGAATAACTAGAACGGACTAGGGGAAAAGTACGCATACCGTTGTAATCGGGCGAGTTTCTACTTTCAGATGCAACAGAAATTTTGCGGATTGGTCAATCCGTTCGCGAGATATGGCAGTTTGGAGGTAAGCAACGCTTGAGAAACCCAAAACTTTCGCGTTCTCATGCTCGAAACGAATAACTACAACGGCCTAGGGGAAAAGTACGCATACCGTTGTAATCGGGCGAGTTTCTACTTTCAGATGCAACAGAAATTTTGCGGATTGTCAATCCGTTCGCGAGATATGGCAGTTTGGAGGTAAGAAACGCTTGAGAAACTCAAAATTTTCGCAGTTCTGATGCTCGAAACGAATAACCAGAACGGCCTAGGGAAAAGTACGCATACCGTTGTAATCGGTCGAGTTTCTACTTTCAGATGGAACAGAAATTTTGCGGATTGGTCAATCCGTTCGCGAGATATGCAGTTTGTAGGTAAGAAACGCTTGAGAAACTCAAAATTTTCGCAGGTTCTGATGCTCGAAACGAATAACTAGAACGGCCTAGGGGAAAAGTACGCATACCGTTGTAATCGGGCGAGTTTCTACTTTCAGATGCAACAGAAATTTGCGGATTGGTCAATCCGTTCGCGAGATATGGCAGTTTGGAGGTAAGCAACGCTTGAGAAACCCAAAATTTTCGCAGTTCTCATGCTCGAAGCGAATAACTACAACGGCCTAGGGGAAAAGTACGCATACCGTTGTATCGGGCGAGTTTCTACTTTCAGATGCAACAGAAATTTTGCGGATTGGTCAATCCGTTCGCGAGATATGGGAGTTTGGAGGTAAGCAACGCTTGAGAAACCCAAAATTTTCGCAGTTCTCATGCTCGAAGCGAATAACTACAACGGCCTAGGGGAAAAGTACGCATACCGTTGTAATCGGTCGAGTTTCTACTTTCAGATGGAACAGAAATTTTGCGGATTGGTCAATCCGTTCGCGAGATATGGCAGTTTGTAGGTAGAAACGCTTGAGAAACTCAAAATTTTCGCAGTTCTGATGCTCGAAACGAATAACTAGAACGGCCTAGGGAAAAGTACGCATACCGTTGTAATCGGGCGAGTTTCTACTTTCAGAGCAACAGAAATTTTGCGGATTATTCAATCCGTTCGCGAGATATGGCAGTTGGAGGTAGAAACGCTTGAGAAACTCAAAATTTTCGCAGTTCTGATGCTCGAAACGAATAACTAGAACGGACTAGGGGAAAAGTACGCATACCGTTGTAATCGGGCGAGTTTCTACTTTCAGATGCAACAGAAATTTTGCGGATTGGTCAATCCGTTCGCGAGATATGGCAGTTTGGATGTAAGCAACGCTTGAGAAACCAAAAACTTTCGCAGTTCTCATGCTCGAAACGAATAACTACAACGGCCTAGGGGAAAAGTACGCATACCATTGTAATCGGGCGAGTTCTACTTTCAGATGCAACAGAAATTTTGCGGATTGGTCAATCCCGTTCGCGAGATATGGCAGTTTGGAGGTAAGCAAACGCTTGAGAAACCCAAAATTTTCGCAGTTCTCATGCTCGAAGCGAATAACTACAACGGCCTAGGGGAAAAGTACGCATACCGTTGTAATCGGGCGAGTTTCTACTTTCAGATGCAACAGAAATTTTGCGGATTGGTCAATCCGTTCGCGAGATATGGGAGTTTGGAGGTAAGCAACGCTTGAGAAACCCAAAATTTTCGCAGTTCTCATGCACGAAGCGAATAACTACAACGGCCTAGGGGAAAAGTACGCATACCGTTGTAATCGGTCGAGTTTCTACTTTCAGATGGAACAGAAATTTTGCGGATTGGTCAATCCGTTCGCGAGATATGGCAGTTTGTAGGTAAGAAACGCTTGAGAAACTCAAAATTTTCGCAGTCTGATGCTCGAAACGAATAACTAGAACGGCCTAGGGAAAAGTACGCATACCGTTGTAATCGGGCGAGTTTCTACTTTCAGATGCAACAGAAATTTTGCGGATTGGTCAATCCGTTCGCGAGATATGGCAGTTTGGAGGTAAGCAACGCTTGAGAAACCCAAAACTTTCGCAGTTCTCATGCTCGAAACGAATAACTACAACGGCCTAGGGGAAAAGTACGCATACCGTTGTAATCGGGCGAGTTTCTACTTTCAGATGCAACAGAAATTTTGCGGATTAGTCAATCCGTTCGCGAGATATGGCAGTTTGGAGGTAAGAAACGCTTGAGAAACTCAAAATTTTCGCAGTTCTGGATGCTCGAAACGAATAACTAGAACGGACTAGGGAAAAGTACGCATACCGTTGTAATCGGGCGAGTTTCTACTTTCAGATGCAACAGAAATTTTTGCGGATTGGTCAATCCGTTCGCGAGATATGGCAGTTGGAGGTAAGCAACGCTTGAGAAACCCAAAACTTTCGCAGTTCTCATGCTCGAAACGAATAACTACAACGGCCTAGGGGAAAAGTACGCATACCGTTGTAATCGGGCGAGTTTCTACTTTCAGATGCAACAGAAATTTGCGGATTGGTCAATCCGTTCGCGAGATATGGCAGTTTGGAGGTAAGAAAACGCTTGAGAAACTCAAAATTTTCGCAGTTCTGATGCTCGAAACGAATAACCCAGAACGGCCTAGGGGAAAAGTACGCATACCGTTGTAATCGGTCGAGTTTCTACTTTCAGATGGAACAGAAATTTTGCGGATTGGTCAATCCGTTCGCGAGATATGGCAGTTGTAGGTAAGAAAACGCTTGAGAAACTCAAAATTTTCGCAGTTTCTGATGCTCGAAACGAATAACTAGAACGGCCTAGGGGAAAAGTACGCATACCGTTGTAATCGGGCGAGTTTCTACATTCAGATGCAACAGAAAATTTGCGGATTGGTCAATCCGTTCGCGAGATATGGCAGTTTGGAGGTAAGCAACGCTTGAGAAACCCAAAATTTTCGCAGTTCTCATGCTCGAAGCGAATAACTACAACGGCCTAGGGGAAAAGTACGCATACCGTTGTAATCGGGCGAGTTTCTACTTTCAGATGCAACAGAAATTTTGCGGATTGGTCAATCCGTTCGCGAGATATGGGAGTTTGGAGGTAAGCAACGCTTGAGAAACCCAAAATTTTCGCAGTTCTCATGCTCGAAGCGAATAACTACAACGGCCTAGGGGAAAAGTACGCATACCGTTGTAATCGGTCGAGTTTCTACTTTCAGATGGAACAGAAATTTTGCGGATTGGTCAATCCGTTCGCGAGATATGGCAGTTTGTAGGTAAGAAACGCTTGAGAAACTCAAAATTTTCGCAGTTCTGATGCTCGAAACGAATAACTAGAACGGCCTAGGGGAAAAGTACGCATACCGTTGTAATCGGGCGAGTTTCTACTTTCAGATGCAACAGAAATTTTGCGGATTGGTCAATCCGTTCGCGAGATATGGCAGTTTGGAGGTAAGCAACGCTTGAGAAACCCAAAACTTTCGCAGTTCTCATGCTCGAAACGAATAACTACAACGGCCTAGGGGAAAAGTACGCATACCGTTGTAATCGGGCGAGTTTCTACTTTCAGATGCAACAGAAATTTTGCGGATTAGTCAATCCGTTCGCGAGATATGGCAGTTTGGAGGTAAGAAACGCTTGAGAAACTCAAAATTTTCGCAGTTCTGATGCTCGAAACGAATAACTAGAACGGACTAGGGGAAAAGTACGCATACCGTTGTAATCGGGCGAGTTTCTACTTTCAGATGCAACAGAAATTTTGCGGATTGGTCAATCCGTTCGCGAGATATGGCAGTTTGGAGGTAAGCAACGCTTGAGAAACCCAAAACTTTCGCAGTTCTCATGCTCGAAACGAATAACTACAACGGCCTAGGGGAAAAGTACGCATACCGTTGTAATCGGGCGAGTTTCTACTTTCAGATGCAACAGAAATTTTGCGGATTGGTCAATCCGTTCGCGAGATATGGCAGTTTGGAGGTAAGAAACGCTTGAGAAACTCAAAATTTTCGCAGTTCTGATGCTCGAAACGAATAACCAGAACGGCCTAGGGGAAAAGTACGCATACCGTTGTAATCGGTCGAGTTTCTACTTTCAGATGGAACAGAAATTTTGCGGATTGGTCAATCCGTTCGCGAGATATGGCAGTTTGTAGGTAAGAAACACTTGAGAAACTCAAAATTTTCGCAGTTCTGATGCTCGAAACGAATAACTAGAACGGCCTAGGGGAAAAGTACGCATACCGTTGTAATCGGGCGAGTTTCTACTTTCAGATGCAACAGAAACTTTGCGGATTGGTCAATCCGTTCGCGAGATATGGCAGTTTGGAGGTAAGCAACGCTTGAGAAACCCAAAATTTTCGCAGTTCTCATGCTCGAAGCGAATAACTACAACGGCCTAGGGGAAAAGTACGCATACCGTTGTAATCGGGCGAGTTTCTACTTTCAGATGCAACAGAAATTTTGCGGATTGGTCAATCCGTTCGCGAGATATGGGAGTTTGGAGGTAAGCAACGCTTGAGAAACCCAAAATTTTCGCAGTTCTCATGCTCGAAGCGAATAACTACAACGGCCTAGGGGAAAAGTACGCATACCGTTGTAATCGGTCGAGTTTCTACTTTCAGATGGAACAGAAATTTTGCGGATTGGTCAATCCGTTCGCGAGATATGGCAGTTTGTAGGTAAGAAACGCTTGAGAAACTCAAAATTTTCGCAGTTCTGATGCTCGAAACGAATAACTAGAACGGCCTAGGGGAAAAGTACGCATACCGTTGTAATCGGGCGAGTTTCTACTTTCAGATGCAACAGAAATTTTGCGGATTATTCAATCCGTTCGCGAGATATGGCAGTTTGGAGGTAAGAAACGCTTGAGAAACTCAAAATTTTCGCAGTTCTGATGCTCGAAACGAATAACTAGAACGGACTAGGGGAAAAGTACGCATACCGTTGTAATCGGGCGAGTTTCTACTTTCAGATGCAACAGAAATTTTGCGGATTGGTCAATCCGTTCGCGAGATATGGCAGTTTGGATGTAAGCAACGCTTGAGAAACCAAAAACTTTCGCAGTTCTCATGCTCGAAACGAATAACTACAACGGCCTAGGGGAAAAGTACGCATACCATTGTAATCGGGCGAGTTTCTACTTTCAGATGCAACAGAAATTTTGCGGATTGGTCAATCCGTTCGCGAGATATGGCAGTTTGGAGGTAAGCAACGCTTGAGAAACCCAAAATTTTCGCAGTTCTCATGCTCGAAGCGAATAACTACAACGGCCTAGGGGAAAAGTACGCATACCGTTGTAATCGGGCGAGTTTCTACTTTCAGATGCAACAGAAATTTTGCGGATTGGTCAATCCGTTCGCGAGATATGGGAGTTTGGAGGTAAGCAACGCTTGAGAAACCCAAAATTTTCGCAGTTCTCATGCTCGAAGCGAATAACTACAACGGCCTAGGGGAAAAGTACGCATACCGTTGTAATCGGTCGAGTTTCTACTTTCAGATGGAACAGAAATTTTGCGGATTGGTCAATCCGTTCGCGAGATATGGCAGTTTGTAGGTAAGAAACGCTTGAGAAACTCAAAATTTTCGCAGTTCTGATGCTCGAAACGAATAACTAGAACGGCCTAGGGGAAAAGTACGCATACCGTTGTAATCGGGCGAGTTTCTACTTTCAGATGCAACAGAAATTTTGCGGATTGGTCAATCCGTTCGCGTGATATGGCAGTTTGGAGGTAAGCAACGCTTGAGAAACCCAAAACTTTCGCAGTTCTCATGCTCGAAACGAATAACTACAACGGCCTAGGGGAAAAGTACGCATACCGTTGTAATCGGGCGAGTTTCTACTTTCAGATGCAACAGAAATTTTGCGGATTAGTCAATCCGTTCGCGAGATATGGCAGTTTGGAGGTAAGAAACGCTTGAGAAACTCAAAATTTTCGCAGTTCTGATGCTCGAAACGAATAACTAGAACGGACTAGGGGAAAAGTACGCATACCGTTGTAATCGGGCGAGTTTCTACTTTCAGATGCAACAGAAATTTTGCGGATTGGTCAATCCGTTCGCGAGATATGGCAGTTTGGAGGTAAGCAACGCTTGAGAAACCCAAAACTTTCGCAGTTCTCATGCTCGAAACGAATAACTACAACGGCCTAGGGGAAAAGTACGCATACCGTTGTAATCGGGCGAGTTTCTACTTTCAGATGCAACAGAAATTTTGCGGATTGGTCAATCCGTTCGCGAGATATGGCAGTTTGGAGGTAAGAAACGCTTGAGAAACTCAAAATTTTCGCAGTTCTGATGCTCGAAACGAATAACCAGAACGGCCTAGGGGAAAAGTACGCATACCGTTGTAATCGGTCGAGTTTCTACTTTCAGATGGAACAGAAATTTTGCGGATTGGTCAATCCGTTCGCGAGATATGGCAGTTTGTAGGTAAGAAACGCTTGAGAAACTCAAAATTTTCGCAGTTCTGATGCTCGAAACGAATAACTAGAACGGCCTAGGGGAAAAGTACGCATACCGTTGTAATCGGGCGAGTTTCTACTTTCAGATGCAACAGAAATTTTGCGGATTGGTCAATCCGTTCGCGAGATATGGCAGTTTGGAGGTAAGCAACGCTTGAGAAACCCAAAATTTTCGCAGTTCTCATGCTCGAAGCGAATAACTACAACGGCCTAGGGGAAAAGTACGCATACCGTTGTAATCGGGCGAGTTTCTACTTTCAGATGCAACAGAAATTTTGCGGATTGGTCAATCCGTTCGCGAGATATGGGAGTTTGGAGGTAAGCAACGCTTGAGAAACCCAAAATTTTCGCAGTTCTCATGCTCGAAGCGAATAACTACAACGGCCTAGGGGAAAAGTACGCATACCGTTGTAATCGGGCGAGTTTCTACTTTCAGATGCAACAGAAATTTTGCGGATTGGTCAATCCGTTCGCGAGATATGGGAGTTTGGAGGTAAGCAACGCTTGAGAAACCCAAAATTTTCGCAGTTCTCATGCTCGAAGCGAATAACTACAACGGCCTAGGGGAAAAGTACGCATACCGTTGTAATCGGTCGAGTTTCTACTTTCAGATGGAACAGAAATTTTGCGGATTGGTCAATCCGTTCGCGAGATATGGCAGTTTGTAGGTAAGAAACGCTTGAGAAACTCAAAATTTTCGCAGTTCTGATGCTCGAAACGAATAACTAGAACGGCCTAGGGGAAAAGTACGCATACCGTTGTAATCGGGCGAGTTTCTACTTTCAGATGCAACAGAAATTTTGCGGATTGGTCAATCCGTTCGCGTGATATGGCAGTTTGGAGGTAAGCAACGCTTGAGAAACCCAAAACTTTCGCAGTTCTCATGCTCGAAACGAATAACTACAACGGCCTAGGGGAAAAGTACGCATACCGTTGTAATCGGGCGAGTTTCTACTTTCAGATGCAACAGAAATTTTGCGGATTAGTCAATCCGTTCGCGAGATATGGCAGTTTGGAGGTAAGAAACGCTTGAGAAACTCAAAATTTTCGCAGTTCTGATGCTCGAAACGAATAACTAGAACGGACTAGGGGAAAAGTACGCATACCGTTGTAATCGGGCGAGTTTCTACTTTCAGATGCAACAGAAATTTTGCGGATTGGTCAATCCGTTCGCGAGATATGGCAGTTTGGAGGTAAGCAACGCTTGAGAAACCCAAAACTTTCGCAGTTCTCATGCTCGAAACGAATAACTACAACGGCCTAGGGGAAAAGTACGCATACCGTTGTAATCGGGCGAGTTTCTACTTTCAGATGCAACAGAAATTTTGCGGATTGGTCAATCCGTTCGCGAGATATGGCAGTTTGGAGGTAAGAAACGCTTGAGAAACTCAAAATTTTCGCAGTTCTGATGCTCGAAACGAATAACCAGAACGGCCTAGGGGAAAAGTACGCATACCGTTGTAATCGGTCGAGTTTCTACTTTCAGATGGAACAGAAATTTTGCGGATTGGTCAATCCGTTCGCGAGATATGGCAGTTTGTAGGTAAGAAACGCTTGAGAAACTCAAAATTTTCGCAGTTCTGATGCTCGAAACGAATAACTAGAACGGCCTAGGGGAAAAGTACGCATACCGTTGTAATCGGGCGAGTTTCTACTTTCAGATGCAACAGAAATTTTGCGGATTGGTCAATCCGTTCGCGAGATATGGCAGTTTGGAGGTAAGCAACGCTTGAGAAACCCAAAATTTTCGCAGTTCTCATGCTCGAAGCGAATAACTACAACGGCCTAGGGGAAAAGTACGCATACCGTTGTAATCGGGCGAGTTTCTACTTTCAGATGCAACAGAAATTTTGCGGATTGGTCAATCCGTTCGCGAGATATGGGAGTTTGGAGGTAAGCAACGCTTGAGAAACCCAAAATTTTCGCAGTTCTCATGCTCGAAGCGAATAACTACAACGGCCTAGGGGAAAAGTACGCATACCGTTGTAATCGGGCGAGTTTCTACTTTCAGATGCAACAGAAATTTTGCGGATTGGTCAATCCGTTCGCGAGATATGGGAGTTTGGAGGTAAGCAACGCTTGAGAAACCCAAAATTTTCGCAGTTCTCATGCTCGAAGCGAATAACTACAACGGCCTAGGGGAAAAGTACGCATATCGTTGTAATCGGTCGAGTTTCTACTTTCAGATGGAACAGAAATTTTGCGGATTGGTCAATCCGTTCGCGAGATATGGCAGTTTGTAGGTAAGAAACGCTTGAGAAACTCAAAATTTTCGCAGTTCTGATGCTCGAAACGAATAACTAGAACGGCCTAGGGGAAAAGTACGCATACCGTTGTAATCGGGCGAGTTTCTACTTTCAGATGCAACAGAAATTTTGCGGATTATTCAATCCGTTCGCGAGATATGGCAGTTTGGAGGTAAGAAACGCTTGAGAAACTCAAAATTTTCGCAGTTCTGATGCTCGAAACGAATAACTAGAACGGACTAGGGGAAAAGTACGCATACCGTTGTAATCGGGCGAGTTTCTACTTTCAGATGCAACAGAAATTTTGCGGATTGGTCAATCCGTTCGCGAGATATGGCAGTTTGGATGTAAGCAACGCTTGAGAAACCAAAAACTTTCGCAGTTCTCATGCTCGAAACGAATAACTACAACGGCCTAGGGGAAAAGTACGCATACCATTGTAATCGGGCGAGTTTCTACTTTCAGATGCAACAGAAATTTTGCGGATTGGTCAATCCGTTCGCGAGATATGGCAGTTTGGAGGTAAGCAACGCTTGAGAAACCCAAAATTTTCGCAGTTCTCATGCTCGAAGCGAATAACTACAACGGCCTAGGGGAAAAGTACGCATACCGTTGTAATCGGGCGAGTTTCTACTTTCAGATGCAACAGAAATTTTGCGGATTGGTCAATCCGTTCGCGAGATATGGGAGTTTGGAGGTAAGCAACGCTTGAGAAACCCAAAATTTTCGCAGTTCTCATGCTCGAAGCGAATAACTACAACGGCCTAGGGGAAAAGTACGCACACCGTTGTAATCGGTCGAGTTTCTACTTTCAGATGGAACAGAAATTTTGCGGATTGGTCAATCCGTTCGCGAGATATGGCAGTTTGTAGGTAAGAAACGCTTGAGAAACTCAAAATTTTCGCAGTTCTGATGCTCGAAACGAATAACTAGAACGGCCTAGGGGAAAAGTACGCATACCGTTGTAATCGGGCGAGTTTCTACTTTCAGATGCAACAGAAATTTTGCGGATTGGTCAATCCGTTCGCGTGATATGGCAGTTTGGAGGTAAGCAACGCTTGAGAAACCCAAAACTTTCGCAGTTCTCATGCTCGAAACGAATAACTACAACGGCCTAGGGGAAAAGTACGCATACCGTTGTAATCGGGCGAGTTTCTACTTTCAGATGCAACAGAAATTTTGCGGATTAGTCAATCCGTTCGCGAGATATGGCAGTTTGGAGGTAAGAAACGCTTGAGAAACTCAAAATTTTCGCAGTTCTGATGCTCGAAACGAATAACTAGAACGGACTAGGGGAAAAGTACGCATACCGTTGTAATCGGGCGAGTTTCTACTTTCAGATGCAACAGAAATTTTGCGGATTGGTCAATCCGTTCGCGAGATATGGCAGTTTGGAGGTAAGCAACGCTTGAGAAACCCAAAACTTTCGCAGTTCTCATGCTCGAAACGAATAACTACAACGGCCTAGGGGAAAAGTACGCATACCGTTGTAATCGGGCGAGTTTCTACTTTCAGATGCAACAGAAATTTTGCGGATTGGTCAATCCGTTCGCGAGATATGGCAGTTTGGAGGTAAGAAACGCTTGAGAAACTCAAAATTTTCGCAGTTCTGATGCTCGAAACGAATAACCAGAACGGCCTAGGGGAAAAGTACGCATACCGTTGTAATCGGTCGAGTTTCTACTTTCAGATGGAACAGAAATTTTGCGGATTGGTCAATCCGTTCGCGAGATATGGCAGTTTGTAGGTAAGAAACGCTTGAGAAACTCAAAATTTTCGCAGTTCTGATGCTCGAAACGAATAACTAGAACGGCCTAGGGGAAAAGTACGCATACCGTTGTAATCGGGCGAGTTTCTACTTTCAGATGCAACAGAAATTTTGCGGATTGGTCAATCCGTTCGCGAGATATGGCAGTTTGGAGGTAAGCAACGCTTGAGAAACCCAAAATTTTCGCAGTTCTCATGCTCGAAGCGAATAACTACAACGGCCTAGGGGAAAAGTACGCATACCGTTGTAATCGGGCGAGTTTCTACTTTCAGATGCAACAGAAATTTTGCGGATTGGTCAATCCGTTCGCGAGATATGGGAGTTTGGAGGTAAGCAACGCTTGAGAAACCCAAAATTTTCGCAGTTCTCATGCTCGAAGCGAATAACTACAACGGCCTAGGGGAAAAGTACGCATACCGTTGTAATCGGTCGAGTTTCTACTTTCAGATGGAACAGAAATTTTGCGGATTGGTCAATCCGTTCGCGAGATATGGCAGTTTGTAGGTAAGAAACGCTTGAGAAACTCAAAATTTTCGCAGTTCTGATGCTCGAAACGAATAACTAGAACGGCCTAGGGGAAAAGTACGCATACCGTTGTAATCGGGCGAGTTTCTACTTTCAGATGCAACAGAAATTTTGCGGATTAGTCAATCCGTTCGCGAGATATGGCAGTTTGGAGGTAAGAAACGCTTGAGAAACTCAAAATTTTCGCAGTTCTGATGCTCGAAACGAATAACTAGAACGGACTAGGGGAAAAGTACGCATACCGTTGTAATCGGGCGAGTTTCTACTTTCAGATGCAACAGAAATTTTGCGGATTGGTCAATCCGTTCGCGAGATATGGCAGTTTGGATGTAAGCAACGCTTGAGAAACCAAAAACTTTCGCAGTTCTCATGCTCGAAACGAATAACTACAACGGCCTAGGGGAAAAGTACGCATACCGTTGTAATCGGGCGAGTTTCTACTTTCAGATGCAACAGAAATATTGCGGATTGGTCAATCCGTTCGCGAGATATGGGAGTTTGGAGGTAAGCAACGCTTGAGAAACCCAAAATTTTCGCAGTTCTCATGCTCGAAGCGAATAACTACAACGGCCTAGGGGAAAAGTACGCATACCGTTGTAATCGGTCGAGTTTCTACTTTCAGATGGAACAGAAATTTTGCGGATTGGTCAATCCGTTCGCGAGATATGGCAGTTTGTAGGTAAGAAACGCTTGAGAAACTCAAAATTTTCGCAGTTCTGATGCTCGAAACGAATAACTAGAACGGCCTAGGGGAAAAGTACGCATACCGTTGTAATCGGGCGAGTTTCTACTTTCAGATGCAACAGAAATTTTGCGGATTAGTCAATCCGTTCGCGAGATATGGCAGTTTGGAGGTAAGAAACGCTTGAGAAACTCAAAATTTTCGCAGTTCTGATGCTCGAAACGAATAACTAGAACGGACTAGGGGAAAAGTACGCATACCGTTGTAATCGGGCGAGTTTCTACTTTCAGATGCAACAGAAATTTTGCGGATTGGTCAATCCGTTCGCGAGATATGGCAGTTTGGATGTAAGCAACGCTTGAGAAACCAAAAACTTTCGCAGTTCTCATGCTCGAAACGAATAACTACAACGGCCTAGGGGAAAAGTACGCATACCATTGTAATCGGGCGAGTTTCTACTTTCAGATGCAACAGAAATTTTGCGGATTGGTCAATCCGTTCGCGAGATATGGCAGTTTGGAGGTAAGCAACGCTTGAGAAACCCAAAATTTTCGCAGTTCTCATGCTCGAAGCGAATAACTACAACGGCCTAGGGGAAAAGTACGCATACCGTTGTAATCGGGCGAGTTTCTACTTTCAGATGCAACAGAAATTTTGCGGATTGGTCAATCCGTTCGCGAGATATGGGAGTTTGGAGGTAAGCAACGCTTGAGAAACCCAAAATTTTCGCAGTTCTCATGCTCGAAGCGAATAACTACAACGGCCTAGGGGAAAAGTACGCATACCGTTGTAATCGGTCGAGTTTCTACTTTCAGATGGAACAGAAATTTTGCGGATTGGTCAATCCGTTCGCGAGATATGGCAGTTTGTAGGTAAGAAACGCTTGAGAAACTCAAAATTTTCGCAGTTCTGATGCTCGAAACGAATAACTAGAACGGCCTAGGGGAAAAGTACGCATACCGTTGTAATCGGGCGAGTTTCTACTTTCAGATGCAACAGAAATTTTGCGGATTGGTCAATCCGTTCGCGTGATATGGCAGTTTGGAGGTAAGCAACGCTTGAGAAACCCAAAACTTTCGCAGTTCTCATGCTCGAAACGAATAACTACAACGGCCTAGGGGAAAAGTACGCATACCGTTGTAATCGGGCGAGTTTCTACTTTCAGATGCAACAGAAATTTTGCGGATTAGTCAATCCGTTCGCGAGATATGGCAGTTTGGAGGTAAGAAACGCTTGAGAAACTCAAAATTTTCGCAGTTCTGATGCTCGAAACGAATAACTAGAACGGACTAGGGGAAAAGTACGCATACCGTTGTAATCGGGCGAGTTTCTACTTTCAGATGCAACAGAAATTTTGCGGATTGGTCAATCCGTTCGCGAGATATGGCAGTTTGGAGGTAAGCAACGCTTGAGAAACCCAAAACTTTCGCAGTTCTCATGCTCGAAACGAATAACTACAACGGCCTAGGGGAAAAGTACGCATACCGTTGTAATCGGGCGAGTTTCTACTTTCAGATGCAACAGAAATTTTGCGGATTGGTCAATCCGTTCGCGAGATATGGCAGTTTGGAGGTAAGAAACGCTTGAGAAACTCAAAATTTTCGCAGTTCTGATGCTCGAAACGAATAACCAGAACGGCCTAGGGGAAAAGTACGCATACCGTTGTAATCGGTCGAGTTTCTACTTTCAGATGGAACAGAAATTTTGCGGATTGGTCAATCCGTTCGCGAGATATGGCAGTTTGTAGGTAAGAAACGCTTGAGAAACTCAAAATTTTCGCAGTTCTGATGCTCGAAACGAATAACTAGAACGGCCTAGGGGAAAAGTACGCATACCGTTGTAATCGGGCGAGTTTCTACTTTCAGATGCAACAGAAATTTTGCGGATTGGTCAATCCGTTCGCGAGATATGGCAGTTTGGAGGTAAGCAACGCTTGAGAAACCCAAAATTTTCGCAGTTCTCATGCTCGAAGCGAATAACTACGACGGCCTAGGGGAAAAGTACGCATACCGTTGTAATCGGGCGAGTTTCTACTTTCAGATGCAACAGAAATTTTGCGGATTGGTCAATCCGTTCGCGAGATATGGGAGTTTGGAGGTAAGCAACGCTTGAGAAACCCAAAATTTTCGCAGTTCTCATGCTCGAAGCGAATAACTACAACGGCCTAGGGGAAAAGTACGCATACCGTTGTAATCGGGCGAGTTTCTACTTTCAGATGCAACAGAAATTTTGCGGATTGGTCAATCCGTTCGCGAGATATGGGAGTTTGGAGGTAAGCAACGCTTGAGAAACCCAAAATTTTCGCAGTTCTCATGCTCGAAGCGAATAACTACAACGGCCTAGGGGAAAAGTACGCATACCGTTGTAATCGGTCGAGTTTCTACTTTCAGATGGAACAGAAATTTTGCGGATTGGTCAATCCGTTCGCGAGATATGGCAGTTTGTAGGTAAGAAACGCTTGAGAAACTCAAAATTTTCGCAGTTCTGATGCTCGAAACGAATAACTAGAACGGCCTAGGGGAAAAGTACGCATACCGTTGTAATCGGGCGAGTTTCTACTTTCAGATGCAACAGAAATTTTGCGGATTGGTCAATCCGTTCGCGAGATATGGCAGTTTGGAGGTAAGCAACGCTTGAGAAACCCAAAACTTTCGCAGTTCTCATGCTCGAAACGAATAACTACAACGGCCTAGGGGAAAAGTACGCATACCGTTGTAATCGGGCGAGTTTCTACTTTCAGATGCAACAGAAATTTTGCGGATTAGTCAATCCGTTCGCGAGATATGGCAGTTTGGAGGTAAGAAACGCTTGAGAAACTCAAAATTTTCGCAGTTCTGATGCTCGAAACGAATAACTAGAACGGACTAGGGGAAAAGTACGCATACCGTTGTAATCGGGCGAGTTTCTACTTTCAGATGCAACAGAAATTTTGCGGATTGGTCAATCCGTTCGCGAGATATGGCAGTTTGGAGGTAAGCAACGCTTGAGAAACCCAAAACTTTCGCAGTTCTCATGCTCGAAACGAATAACTACAACGGCCTAGGGGAAAAGTACGCATACCGTTGTAATCGGGCGAGTTTCTACTTTCAGATGCAACAGAAATTTTGCGGATTGGTCAATCCGTTCGCGAGATATGGCAGTTTGGAGGTAAGAAACGCTTGAGAAACTCAAAATTTTCGCAGTTCTGATGCTCGAAACGAATAACCAGAACGGCCTAGGGGAAAAGTACGCATACCGTTGTAATCGGTCGAGTTTCTACTTTCAGATGGAACAGAAATTTTGCGGATTGGTCAATCCGTTCGCGAGATATGGCAGTTTGTAGGTAAGAAACGCTTGAGAAACTCAAAATTTTCGCAGTTCTGATGCTCGAAACGAATAACTAGAACGGCCTAGGGGAAAAGTACGCATACCGTTGTAATCGGGCGAGTTTCTACTTTCAGATGCAACAGAAATTTTGCGGATTGGTCAATCCGTTCGCGAGATATGGCAGTTTGGAGGTAAGCAACGCTTGAGAAACCCAAAATTTTCGCAGTTCTCATGCTCGAAGCGAATAACTACAACGGCCTAGGGGAAAAGTACGCATACCGTTGTAATCGGGCGAGTTTCTACTTTCAGATGCAACAGAAATTTTGCGGATTGGTCAATCCGTTCGCGAGATATGGGAGTTTGGAGGTAAGCAACGCTTGAGAAACCCAAAATTTTCGCAGTTCTCATGCTCGAAGCGAATAACTACAACGGCCTAGGGGAAAAGTACGCATACCGTTGTAATCGGTCGAGTTTCTACTTTCAGATGGAACAGAAATTTTGCGGATTGGTCAATCCGTTCGCGAGATATGGCAGTTTGTAGGTAAGAAACGCTTGAGAAACTCAAAATTTTCGCAGTTCTGATGCTCGAAACGAATAACTAGAACGGCCTAGGGGAAAAGTACGCATACCGTTGTAATCGGGCGAGTTTCTACTTTCAGATGCAACAGAAATTTTGCGGATTATTCAATCCGTTCGCGAGATATGGCAGTTTGGAGGTAAGAAACGCTTGAGAAACTCAAAATTTTCGCAGTTCTGATGCTCGAAACGAATAACTAGAACGGACTAGGGGAAAAGTACGCATACCGTTGTAATCGGGCGAGTTTCTACTTTCAGATGCAACAGAAATTTTGCGGATTGGTCAATCCGTTCGCGAGATATGGCAGTTTGGATGTAAGCAACGCTTGAGAAACCAAAAACTTTCGCAGTTCTCATGCTCGAAACGAATAACTACAACGGCCTAGGGGAAAAGTACGCATACCATTGTAATCGGGCGAGTTTCTACTTTCAGATGCAACAGAAATTTTGCGGATTGGTCAATCCGTTCGCGAGATATGGCAGTTTGGAGGTAAGCAACGCTTGAGAAACCCAAAATTTTCGCAGTTCTCATGCTCGAAGCGAATAACTACAACGGCCTAGGGGAAAAGTACGCATACCGTTGTAATCGGGCGAGTTTCTACTTTCAGATGCAACAGAAATTTTGCGGATTGGTCAATCCGTTCGCGAGATATGGGAGTTTGGAGGTAAGCAACGCTTGAGAAACCCAAAATTTTCGCAGTTCTCATGCTCGAAGCGAATAACTACAACGGCCTAGGGGAAAAGTACGCATACCGTTGTAATCGGTCGAGTTTCTACTTTCAGATGGAACAGAAATTTTGCGGATTGGTCAATCCGTTCGCGAGATATGGCAGTTTGTAGGTAAGAAACGCTTGAGAAACTCAAATTTTCGCAGTTCTGATGCTCGAAACGAATAACTAGAACGGCCTAGGGGAAAAGTACGCATACCGTTGTAATCGGGCGAGTTTCTACTTTCAGATGCAACAGAAATTTTGCGGATTGGTCAATCCGTTCGCGAGATATGGCAGTTTGGAGGTAAGCAACGCTTGAGAAACCCAAAACTTTCGCAGTTCTCATGCTCGAAACGAATAACTACAACGGCCTAGGGGAAAAGTACGCATACCGTTGTAATCGGGCGAGTTTCTACTTTCAGATGCAACAGAAATTTTGCGGATTAGTCAATCCGTTCGCGAGATATGGCAGTTTGGAGGTAAGAAACGCTTGAGAAACTCAAAATTTTCGCAGTTCTGATGCTCGAAACGAATAACTAGAACGGACTAGGGAAAAGTACGCATACCGTTGTAATCGGGCGAGTTTCTACTTTCAGATGCAACAGAAATTTTGC